>NW_008339947.1:33291-42604 GCF_000622305.1 Nannospalax galili
ATAATTTTAGAAATTTTAGAAAATAAGTTTTATGAATTTTTAAAATATATCTCACAAAATAAAGACTTTCTATGTACTGTGCTTATATGTTCAGAGCAGGATCATTTAGACAACAATTCTGATTATAGTCTCTCAGTGGGTTTAAGAATGAGCAGGATCATTTAGAAAACAATTCTGATTATAGTCTCTCAGTGGGTTTAAGAATTTGCTCCTTTCATTCATTTTATCTAGAACTTCAACTAAAATTTTAATTTTTAATTCAATTAAATCTACTATTGTGCAGCAATTTCATTCAAGAAAAAAACAAAAAACACCCTTCCATCTTGGAGGGGAGCTGAGTAAACAACATGCCATTTTCAGGGGAGATGGAGCATTACATCCTTTAGAGAAGCTCTTTAAGCTCAGAAAATAAACAATGCAATAGCATTAGAAGTCCCTAAATTTGAGCAGGTTCACTAAGCTCCTCCATCCCTAAGACTCCAGAGTGACACCCTCAGATAAGCAGAGCTGCCAGGAGGAAACAGAGAACAGCTGAGCTGCCTGAAGGGGCTTAGACCAATTGAGCTACCTGGAAAGAATCCACTTCAACATATTGACAATTGCCTTAAGGTTAGGTTTTAAGCTCCAGGTTTCATTTTTTCATGAGCTTTCACCTATGCTGGGGTAGACTTTGGGTGATGCAGCTGTTTTTTAATCATTTCTGCTCCTTAAGTAATTCCTCGTCCATATTCCTGTAAGAAACCCCAATAAAACTCATTGGGTCACCAAACTGGACTTTGATGAACCAGTGAGTTTGATTGATCTGTCATTGTTTCCCTATCTGTTGTGAGTACACATTCATTCACATCTACCCAGAAATAGTGCCACAAAGCAGTCACCCAGTATTGTTTACAAAAGAGTTCCTGCATTTGGTTATTCCTCACTTTTGCTGATCATCTTTTATAATCGTATGAATATTATTTGAATGAGGTAATGATTGTCAATCTATCAAAGGGAGAAGAGTGGGGAGACAGAGTGAGAAAGAGACAGAAGATATTGAGAAGAAATTGGCATATTACAAGTGGTTACTATTTCCCAATAACCATATGCTTCTCTCACTTATCCATCATTATGGTATTTTTTCAGTAAAATTTTATAATAACAGAATTATTAATACCCTATACACTCTTTTATCTCCATTGCCTTTTTCCAAGGGAGAAGAGTGGGGAGACAGAGTGAGAAAGAGACAGAAGATATTGAGAAGAAATTGGCATATTACAAGTGGTTACTATTTCCCAATAACCATATGCTTCTCTCACTTATCCATCATTATGGTATTTTTTCAGTAAAATTTTATAATAACAGAATTATTAATACCCTATACACTCTTTTATCTCCATTGCCTTTTTCCCCACAGTACTGCACATCAAAGTCAGAGATTTGGGCCTTCAAGGCCAGCACACAACCACTGACCTACATCCCTACCCATTTTATGCATTTGAAAAATATACCTAACAAAATAAAGACTTTTTGTGTCCTGTGCTTATGTTACTTAGAGTTCAAAGTAGGATGAAAATGATTCAGATTACTCTCTTCTCTTAGTGGGTTTATGAGTTTACTGTTTTCAGTCATTTTTTATCCATAATTTAGACTAAGAATTCATGAAAATAGTATAAAATTTTGTGTTAATAAATAGGACACGGGGCTGGCAAGATGCCTCAGAGGACAAGAGCACTGGCTGCTCATGCAGAGGACCTGGATTTCATCCCAGCACCCACATGGTAGCTAACAAGCATCTGTAACTCCAGTTCCTGGGGACTCTAATGCCCTCTTCTGGCCTCTGTGGGTATTGCACAACATAGGTGCAGTTACATGCATGCAGGCAATACATTTATTCAAATTTTAATTTTTTTCACTTGCCAGTGGGGAATCTGGTCACATAGCACTCTGGCTTTGTCCATGGTGAACAGGGACTCAGGGTGAGGTAACTGGGGTACCCTTTCAGTGGGTCTATCTAAAAGACTCCCTAATTGCATAACTCTTAACTTTAGGGAGAAAAGAAAGTCCTTGACTGGTGCCTATGATATGTGAAGGAGATGTAAAGGCAAGAGTAGTTAGCATTACAAGTTCTAGACAAGGAATCAGAAAAAGGTCAAAACAGGGCAAATTTCAAATGTTCACATCAGAGTCCATTGGAAATTCTTGATGAGAGCTTCCAAAATAATCCCTCTATTGGGATCCTCCTTGTTTTCTTTTGTCTGACAAGGCTGGACACAAAAGTGATGGACTCAGGATTTGTTTTCAGGCACTTTGATAGCTGTTGGAGTAGCTAGAATCAGTGTCATTTCCCTCACAAAAGCTTCTAAATGGGAGGGGGACAAATTTAGCCATCATTTTAGAAAATAGTGGGTTGTCTCCTTTAGCTACAGGTGGGAACTACAGTATTGCAGACCAAGATTTAAACTCTCACATCTGCACAGCACGTTCTGATTGAAAACAAAACCATCAATGGGAAATGATTGCCTAAATAACATTTTATAAGGACTTAAGCCTAATGTCTGGGAAGTGTAAGCCCTTGAACTCTTAAAGAAATATTCTGCTCAATTTAACCTTTGGTTAGACTTTCTTTTTGCCTGTTTAAGACCATACAGCTGGCCCTAATAAGCCTATTTATTTTTACTCTTTTTAAAATTTTTAATAACTACATGATTAGAAGAAGCATTTCACTACAGCTTTAACATATCCAGTAACACACTCCAGAGAAAGAGCACATCTCTTTCACAAGTGGGTACAAGTTTCTAGGTTCACAGCTGAATTAATACAGTTATATAATATTGAACTCAGTATAATCCCAGGTCCTTTGAGGACCTGTTTCTCAAGGGTTACTCTGTGGGCACTGCACAACATAGGTGCACTTACACACATGTGGGCAATACATTTATACACATTTTAAATTTTTTAAATGATATTAAAAAGAAATAAAGTATTAAAATAATAGAGGACAAGTCCACTAAAATAGTTTTTTGTAATATTCCTCTCTAATCCTCCTACCCTGTATGTTATCATAATACATACTGAGAATGACATACTGAGAAATTAATAAGAATGCAACTGTATTTATCATTTTTAAAATGTCCTTGTTTTATAAATATAACACAGTTGCAAATATGGGGGCTCATGCTGAACCTTCCTCTTGTCTATCAATGCACTATCAGCATGAGCTCCACATGTGTCTTTTCCTTCCTTTGTCTTACAGTAGGTGAACAGCAGACAACATGACAAATTACACAGTTTACAAAGATTTCTTCTTCATGGAATTCTCTGACAGCAAGCAGTTCCAGGTGCTCCAGGGCTTTCTGTTTCTACTGATTTACTTGGTGTCCCTCATGGGGAACCTTCTCATCATCATGCTTGTCACTGTGGACCAGTGTCTTCACACCCCCATGTACTTCTTCCTGAAGAACGTGTCCTTCCTCAATGTGTGCTTCATTTCAGTCACAGTCCCAAAGCTCATTCTCAGCTCTTTGTCCCACAGGAGTGCTATCTCTTTCCCAGGATGTGTGTGTCAGGTCTTGTTCATGGTTTCTTTTGACACATCTGAGCTTTTCCTCCTCAAAGCCATGTTGTATGACCATATGTGGCCATCTGTCACCCACTACACTATGACCATCATGAACAGGGCAGTCTGTGTGCAGACGGTAGCTGCCTCTTGGCTATTTGGAAGTTTCCTTGGGGCCTTATATTCATATGGCTCCTTCTCTCTCTCTTTCTGTGGCTCCAGAAAAGTGCCACAGTTCTTCTGTGATGTCCCCTCTCTACTGAAGATTTCTTGCTCAATGATGCATGTCACCATTGACATTAGTGTTATCTTTGGACTTATATATGGGTTTTTCAGCTTGGTCTCCATAGGGTTTTCATATTGTTACATTTTCAACACAATGCTGAGAATGCCCTTGTTACAGGGGAAATCAAAAGCCTTTTCTACCTGCATGCCCCATCTCATTGTTGTCTCCATTTTTTCACAGGTGCCACTGCCTATTTGAAACCAGTTCCTGATTCTCCACCGCTCTTGATATCTGTTTTCTATTCTATGATGCCTCCATCTATAAATCCTATAATATACAGCCTAAGAAATAAGGAAATCAAAGCTATTTTGTGGGGCTTTTTATGGAAACTAGTGTGAGTTTTATAGAGGAAACCAATCATAGCATGCAACTGGAGTGTTCATGATGTAGCCAGCTAGAGTCAAGCAAATCCCAACAGGATTCTCACCAAGAGACAGGTCATCTAGAGAAAAACTCAACAGAGAAACCCTACAGTCAAATGACATCATAAATCAAGTAGACCTAATAAATCTACAGAACATCCCACCCAAGCACCAAAGAACATACCTTCTTATCAGAAGCCCATGGAACTATTTAGAAAATTGACCACATATTAGGGCACAAAGCAAGATTAACCAAATTTTTAAAAATTGGAAAAACATTCAGTGACCTTTCTGACCACAAAGGAGTAAGTTGGATATCAACAACAAAAGAAATGGGAAAGAAATACAGAAACCCATGGAACTAGAGAACACACTGAATGAAAAATTTTTAATTCTTAAAATTTAATGAAAATGAAAACACAACATACCAAAATCTATGAGGCATAGTGACTTCATTTCCAAGAAGGAAGTTTATGCAGTAAGTGCATATATCTTGAACTGAGAGATGTCTCATCTCATTCTAATAACTTAATGATATTCCTGAAGACCTTAGAAAAACAACAACAATCAATGGCCCAAAAGAGTAGACTAGAAGAGATAATCAAAATCAGGACTGAAATTAAATAGAAACAAAAAAAAATTATAAAGAATCAATGAAATGAAGAGTTGGTTCTTTGAAAAGATTAAGACACTGATCAAGGGTTCATAAGGGTTAATTCTTGGTCCAAGGTGAACTCCTCAGTCTTTTACTAGTAGAGCAGGAGTCACTATGCTCTAGGGCCATGCAGAAGCTGCTGGGTCTAGGTACTTGGATAAGAGCAGGACTTTTCCAGGGTCTGAAAGTCTGAGTAAGTACAACTTTTGCCATCTCCCAAGCATCATGAATGAAATGGTGCACATCAGGCAAGACCAGAGTTAGGACCTTCTTAGGTTTTGGAAAGCTCATTCCTCTATCTCTATCCATGGGTGAGTAGAAGGGCCTTGCTAATTCAGTAAATACCAGGATCCAAAGTTGGCAATATCCCACTTACCCCAGGAATTTGAGTATGTGATTTTTTAGATTGGGGCATGTGTATCTGAAGGATGGATTCCCTCTGGGCCTCAGTAAGAGTCCCTTACCTCAAGAGAGTTTGTACCCCAAGTAGGTGAATTGTCTCGCAAAAATTGAATTTTCTTCATGGAGACATGGTAGCTTGGGTCCTGGAGCAGCTGGAGCATGTCTTAGGAATGTCTTGTAAGCAGGGTCAGAAACAGCTAACAGGAGGCCATCCATATACTGGAGTGTTGGGATATGGCCAAAATGATCAGGATGTAGAGCAGGGACACATAACCCTGGAGACCTCCTACTGAGGACGGCAGGAGTCGGCCCACTCCATTCTGGACATGCTGGCTTTCCCATGATCTCTTACCCAAATGTCTCTAGGCTAAGCTTCCACCAGGTTCCGTGTAAATTATGTGACCAGATAACAGGACAGAAAGTACCATGAGCAGAGGCCACGTAGCTTTGGAAGTCCCCTCTTTCCCCTACCTGCCTGCCTGCCAAACACTCAGCCCCGCCTCTTTGTCCTCAAAACTTCCCTATAAAAACTTCTTCCGCCATATTAAAATGAGCTGTTCGCTGACACAGTCTCCCGGGTATTTCTTCCATGGTAATTGCCGCTGCCAAGACCTTCTCTCCCCCACGGGCTTCTCCCTCCTCCAGCCCTCCTCTACCCAGACAGTGCTCAAAGGCTCCGGGACAACAGCGAGGCCCCGTAGGGGAAGGGACTGACACAGGAGCAGTGTTGAATCAAGATAAGAGGCCCTGAATCTTGACAAGTTCTTCTGAAGGGCTTCTCCAAAAAGAAGAAAGGAGAAATTTAGTGAACCTTGGATGTGGATAGATTTGTGGGCTTTTGGGATGTCCCCTGATTCCTATTAGAAGAGTCCAGTGAAAAGTGTCCAACTCTCAAGAGCAGTCAGGACCTGAAGTTTTTCAGAAAATAGACGGTCGACTTGCTGTAGAGTCCCCATGGCCCTGCTCCTGACCTGAGGTACAACCCAGAACTCTGGATCTCAGGAGCCCTCTCCCCTGCAACAATTCATAAATCCAGGGAGAACAAGGCTGAGCCCCTTGAATAGCTATCTCATTGGGGCCTCAAAAAATGCAATGCCAAATTCAAACACAAAGAATGCCATATAGTGATGTTTGAATTGAGTCCACTAATAATAGCCAGTAGTCAAGAGAGGCTATCACCAGAAAGAACTCTCCATGCTGAGGAAAGACAGAGAAGGATCTGTAAAGTTTAAAACCACAAAGCTGGATATATGGCTCAACAGTTAAGAACATTAACTGTTCTTGCAGAAAACCCGGGTTCAAATCCCAGCACCCACGTGGCAGCTAACAACTGCCTATAACTCCAGTTCCAGGGTATCCAACAGCCTCTTCTGTCCTCCATTGGCATTGCACAATACAGGAGCACTTACCTACATGCAGGCAATACATGCATAAACATAAAATAAAATAAAAAAAAAAACACAATTACATCTCACTGGGGGCAAAATCAATAACTATAATTACACCAAAGCAGGGGCAAGTCAGTTAGCAAAGAGGTTTTCAGTTCATGAAAAGTATCTAAGTTTTCATTAGGAAAAACAAGTTTCTCAGAATTCCAGAAACAATGAGCTCCATGGAGATGTAGGTATAGTGGAATGAGAGGGTGTTCTGCCTGGCTAGTTGTAAGTTTCTCAGTATTGTACAAACCATGTACACCATGTAATACAGGTGGAGCTTTCATGGCTGGCTGCATTTAGCAAGAGGTAGGAGGGAGCTGGGCAGAAACACTGGGTAGGAAAAAGTCAGCTAGGAGAAAATGGAGTTAGTTTTGTCACTTCACTTGGTACCATAAACCTGTTCAGAAAGCCTAGGGCTGGAGAGGTCATAGGTCCTAAGCAGGGGATCTACTATTGATGTCTTGTTTGATAGCCATGTTAACTGCTTTCTAATATTTACGTCTATATTAATTAACTAGTGAAGCTCTCAGTCTTTGTCAGAGAAGCCACAATTGGCAATAGGTGATGGTCAAATAGGGGACTCATGCCTGTTCAAAGCACTGAGAATAATTGACATTGAGTTCACAACTCTAAATGGAACATTTATGTCACCCTCTCTGAGACCCCAAAGTTATGTGTTGAATGTTTCGTTCCCCGTTGACATTGGTATTTTTGAAGGTTCTGGAAACTTCTGGAAGATGTGTGTCACTGGGGTGTGCTTTAGATGGTTTGCCTGGTCCCTGGTCTCTCTACTTCCATTATTCTATTCTCTTAGTGATTCCAGTCTGCAATACTCTCCTGCCATAATGAATTGAAAACTCCAAAACCAGGCACAAAAGTAAATTATTCCTGTCTTATGTGGGCTGTTTGTCACTGCAAAAGGAATATCTGAGTAATGCAGAAAACTGCTGAAAATAGGTGTTGTCAGTTCTGATTATTCTTGGTGTAATTCAGAAGTCTTTGAAATTGTTGCAGGGAGATATTTGAAAAGTTTCAAAATATATTCTAATGACATTCTTAGAAATTGAAAAACACTTGAAAATTTATATGAAATTTTTAAAAGGCCTAATATCAACAAAGAAATTTTGAGCAAAAAATACTGATGGAGGTAACAGTGCCTGATTTCAAATTACATTACAGTAATCGGAGTAATAAAATGGCAAGGTAATGACATGAAAACAGACATATAGATAAGTGGAACAGAACCAAGGACCTAGAAACAACCTCATACAACCACAAGTCCTTAACAACAGAAATGTATATCAAAATTACATTAAGATCCCATTTCACCCCAATGAGAATGGCTCTTATCAAAAAGTCAAAAAACCACCAATGTTGAGGAGGAGGCAGGGGCAACAATCCCTACGACTGTTTGTTGGGATATAAATATGACCAGAAACAATGTAAATAAGTATGAAGCCTCCTTCAAACACTAAAAAAAAATGACTTCAGGGTAAGATGGCAGAATAGAGTCCATGTCACATTGAGTATATTATTATAGTTTGGGAAGAAAAAGGAATAGGAATATTTTATCACTCCATCTGCTGCTTCTCCAGTCTTCCATTCTTCTCAACACCCAAACAAATCTTTATACCATCACAATATCAACAAAGAAATTTTGATCAAAAATACTGACGGAGGTAACAGTGCCTGATTTCAAATTACATTACAGAAATCAGAGTAACAAAATGGCAAGGTAATGACACAAAAACAGACATATAGATAAGTGGAACTGAACCAAGGGCCTAGAAACAACCTCATACAGCCACAAGTCTTTAATAACAGAAATGCAAATCAAAACTACATTGAGATCCCATTTCACCCCAATGAGAATGGCTCTTATCAAAAAGTTAAAAAACAACCAATGTTGAGGAGGAGGCAGGGGGAACAATCCCTGTACTGTTTGTTGGGATATAAATATGAGCAGAAACAATGTAAATAAGTATGAAGCCTCCTTCAAACACTAAAAAAAGAAATGACTTCAGGGTAAGATGGCAGAATAGAGTCCATGTCACATTGAGTACATTATTATAGGTTGGGAAGAAAAAGGAATAGAAATATTTTATCACTCCATCTGCTACTTCTCCAGTCTTCCATTCTTCTCAACACCCAAACAAATCTTTATACCATCAGTCTCACCAACTTTACCACATCTGGACTTTTCACAGTTCACTGCAATGAAAGCAGCTGCTATTGTAGCAGTTTTTACACCAGGCACACAGGGCTAAAAGACTCCCACCAGGAAATCTACAAAAGCATAGTGATTTCATCAAAGGGGTTCCCAGTGACTGCTGCCAGGGCCACCATCAGCAACACAATGGGGAATAGACAAGCTGCAGAAGATAAACACCAACTCTGACCATTGGTTGGGCACCATGTGGCCACCAGCTTCTCCTGCCCAGTGGGAAAGCAGCAAATGGAGTTTGCTTCAGCTATCCATATCCCGCAGACATCTTTCAAGAATACTTTTTGCACAAGGGGAGCTTGGATCCCACACAAGAAGAAAGACTTCTTAAAAGCAATACAGAGACCAAAGCTGCATATCAGTCAGAGAGAGGAATTCACCTTCAGGCAAGTGATCTCATTTTCATATAT
>NW_008339947.1:42773-45626 GCF_000622305.1 Nannospalax galili
CCGATCTAGACCAGACTAGCTGGCCAGTGATCTCATTTTCATATATTTCCAACCATCTCTCATTCCTCACTATAGCCCTTCCTTACCTATATGGTATAGAAAAGCAATGTAACAGACCAACACTGTCCCCTACTGTTGGCTCCATTTTTCTTGCTCTCTCTTTTCTTTTTCCTGTTCCTTAGCTATATGGTACAGGAGAGCAATGTAACAGACCAACACTGTCCCTTACTATTGGCTCCATTTTTCTCGCTCTTTTCTTTTTCCTTAAAAGCTTTTTTCCTTCCTTTCTATTTTCTATTCTATTCCTCTTACACCTTCCAGTTACACCTTCCAAAGCCCAGATGCTAACCTGATTTACTATATTTGGTTATATATCTTTACCTCCTCTTTTAAGTCTATCATTAATAAAAACTCCCAGATGTCCCCTTTGCCTCAATTATTCCCACTTCTTTCTATATCCCTCTCTTCTTCTTCCCACCTAACAACCTAACATCATCACTATCTCATCATGATTGCTTACAACTTCTTCTTTTCTTTTACCTTTAAACTCCTGCTAATACATTAGTGCTCACAGTACCATTGGGGTCATTTTTACTCCCTCAACTAATCAGTACTTGATAAACATCTGTATTGTAGTCATCTACTACTCTATTATCAGAGTGGGTTAACTATTCAATAATGACTGAAGATATAGACACTATTCAGCTACAGGGGCAGATGAGAAATAGAGCCTAGTGCATAAAATACCACTGTAACAGACTAAAGTATTACAACTATACTATAACCTAGTCTCTCCTGAACATCAGAAGCATGCCCACTGAAATAAATGAAGCAACTCAAATTAAAAGAACAACAACAACAACAAAAGATCTTAACTAATGATCTAACTCCAGATTGATATATCCTAGCCCCAAACCATGAGTAACATAAAAAATAAAGACAACTTGTCTTTTCCAAAAATTACCAACCCAATACTAATGATCCATGATCAAAGTCACTTAGATGAAATTGCAGATGAAGAATTCAAAAGAATGAGTGTGGTAAAACAACTCAAAGAGAAGTCCAATACTTGTAAAAGAACACAGACTGCTTAATGAAACAAGAAAGTTCATCTGTGGTATGAAAATATAATTTAACGAAGAGATAAAAACACTAAAGGCAGACAAACAAAAAAGATAGAAATGAAAAAGTCGACCACCCACCACAGGCCTCTCTCCTACCCAAAGGCCCCTCTCTGGAGTAAGTCCATCGTGCCCTCAATGCATTGACTCCCCCAGCCTCATTCACACCCCCTTCCCCCTCATCTATCTCTCCTGGTTTGGGGCCTGCCCCATTCCTCATCTTGGGGCCCCAGACACCGGGGGAACCAATACTGCTTCCTGATCCTTTTCATTCAGACCAACTTAGTGCCTTCTCTGGGCCCGAAGAGCACTGCTTCTGGGCCTGGCCCCACCCTCACCTCCCTCTGCTTCCCTGGGCCTGCACCACCTGCAAACCTCTTTCTGGGACTGAGGGGCTGACCTTTCCTCTTCCTGATCCTTTGCATCCAGACCAACACAGCTCCTCAGGGCAGTCCCCAGGAGGCCTTGGGGCCTCTTCCTGCCCCATCTGCCTTTACATCTCTGGGTGGCATGGCCACCAGTTTCCCTAGACCAGCATCTTTCCTGGGCCAGGCTCCCAGGCCAGTCCAAACCCCAAATTCTTGAGGCCAAAATCGTTCCTGGAGGGATTCAGACCTTAGGAGAAAGCCTGAAAACATCTGACCCTCATCTGAATTGGGCCTCTGTGGGACTTCTTGAAGACAAAAGCAATCTGGCCACTCCAATACAAAATCAAACAAGAGAACAGGAAGCTTAGATGAACTAGCCTTTCATGCCCCAAAAGTAAACCACAAAGACACATAAAGTTCACAAAAAGAAGCAGACCTAAACTTGAAGGCCTGAGTCTCACACAAGAATCAGAAATTACAAAAGAAATTCACATGTCAAAATAACAGAGAAAATACAAAACCAAAATAACATAACCCCACCAAATACCAATAGTCAACTGCAGGAGTACAATGAGAACCCCCTAGAGATAATGCAGGACATGGAAATCAAGAGAACAATTACAAACATGATAAAAGAATTCTGTGGCTTTAAAGCACACACACACAAAAAGAAATCAAATAACTGAAGGAAGATAGGGATAAACTTCTGAATGAATTCAGAAAAAAGTTATAAATATTGAAGAATACTGAGGCTGAAATGAAGAAGTAAGTGAAACACTCAGTAAGCCAATTAGAAATGATAGGAGAAAGACACACCAACAGGATGAATGAAATGGAAAACAGAGTATCAAAACTGGAAGATAAAGTAGACAAACTAGACCACTCAAGCAAAGAGAAAGAAAAATTTAAGAAATCACAAGAATGGAATATGCAGGAATTGTGTGCCACCACAAAAAGACCAAACTTATGAATCATAGGCATACAGGAAGGAGAAGAATCCCAAGATAATGGCATGGACCAGATCTTCAACAGAATCGTGGAAGAAAATTTCCCAAATTTAAATGAAGATATGCCCATACAAATACAAGAAGCATACAGAACACCAAACAGACAGGACCAGAAAAGAAACTCTCCAAGGTACATCGTAGTAAAAACACTAAACATACAGAAGAAAGAAAGAATACTGAAAGCTGTAAAAGAGAAGTCACATATAAAGGAAAATCCATTATGATTACAGCTGACTTTTCAGTGCAAACTATGAAAGCCAGAAGAACCTGGACCAAAGCATTCCCAGTTTTAAATGACCACAGATGCCAACCCAGATTACTATACCCAGCCAAAATGTCTATTATAGTTGAAGGGGA
>NW_008339947.1:47110-49327 GCF_000622305.1 Nannospalax galili
AAATCATCCTAAGATTCCTATGGAAGCACAAAAGACCTCAGATAGCCAAAGCAACCTTGAGCACTAAGAACAATGCTCGGGGATTATATACAGGATTTCAAGCCGTATTACAGAGATATAGTCATAAAAACAACATGGTACTGGTTCAAAAATAGACCCATAGACCAATGGAACAAAATTGAAGACCCAAATATGAGTAAATGCAATTTCAGCAAGCTGATATTCCACAAAAGGGCCAAGAACATTAACTGGATGAAAGACAGCATGTTCAGCAAATGGTGCTGGCAAAACTGGATCTACACTTGTAGAAGAATGAAACTAAACCCCTATCTTTGACCCTGCACAAAAATCAATTCCAAATGGCTCAAAGACCTCAATGTAAAGTCTGAAACTCTGTAGCTATTATAAGAAAACATTGGGAAAAACCTACAAGATATAGGCTTAGGAAATGATTTTCTAAGCTGGACATCAATTGCTCAGTAAACAAGGGCAAGAATTAACAGATGGAACCTCATTAAACTAAAAAGCTCTGTACATCAAAGAAGACAACCAAGGAAGCAAACAGAAGACCCACAGAAAGGGAGAATATCTTCACCAGTGACACATCCAACAGAGGTTTAATAACCAGAATATACAACAAACTCAAAAAACCGAGAACCAAGACAAGAAGGAACCCAATTAAAAGATAGGCTAAGGAGCTGAACAGTTTTCAAAAGAAGAAGTAAAGATGGATATGAAACATCTTAAAAGATGTTAAACATCACTAAAAGTTAGGTAAATGCAAATTAAAACCACTTTAAGATTTCACCTTACCCCAATCAGACTGGCTAAGATCAAGAAAACAAATGAAACCAAATGTTGGAGAGAATGTGGGGAAAGGGGAATACTCAACCATTGCTGGTGGGGCTGTAAACTGGTTCAATCCCTATGGAAAGCACTGTGGAGAACTCTTAAAAAACTACAAATGAACTTACCATTTGACCCAGTTATACCAGTCCTTGGCATATACCCAAAGAACTCATCCTATTGCAGAGACACTGGTACATCCATGTTTGTTGCTGCTCTTTTCACAATAGCTAAGAGATGGAAGCAACCTAAATGTCCCTCAATTGATGAGTGGATAATGAAAATGTGGTTCATTTAAACGATCGAGTTTTAATCAGCAGTAAAGAAAGAAGAAATCATGAAATTTGCAGGTAAATGGATGGAATGAGAAACTGTTATACTAAGTGAACTAACACAGACTCAGAAAAAAAATCGACATATGTTCTCCCTCATATGTGGATCCTAGAACCAGACTCTGATAAGTATGCAACCAGACATAACTACGGGAACCAGGGTAATGGAAAGGAAACAGGAAGGTAAAAGAAAAGAAATAACCTGAAAGAGAAGAACAGTAGGAAACAGGCCTTAATAAGGGAGATATGGATAAAAAATAGGTCAGTTTAGGGGAGGGGGGAGGGAAGGGTATACAAGGAACCTAGGGGATAAAGGGAAAGAAGGAGCTCAAGAGAGGTAGGACCATAGGAGAAGGGTATTAGTAAGAGAGAAAGGGGAGAAATGGGGACATCTTAAGTGGGAAAACCATGATAGAGGGGTGAAACAATGTGATAGATAAGCAATGCCTACCAAGGTTTGAAAATCAGAGGGTTTTTTTTTATATTACTCCTACAACCTACTGACAAATTATACATAGAAGATCAAGAAATACATGTCTAGGTAAGGTTTATTTGAGAACAACTGATCTTTGCCCAAGATATATCTACATTACACACAGGAATTAAAAGTACCAGACTGGTGGAACTAACCTTCTTGGATTTTAACAGACATACTTTGAGTCCTATTAATAATTTGGTCAGAGGGACATAAAGGATAGTTTTTTTCTCCTTGCCCTCCTAGGTTGACTAGTTCCAGGGGACTATGAGCATCTCTCAAAATGTTCTGCAATTGTGGTGGGTCACCAGTCCTCTTGATCAAGGTGGCTGAAGAGACCCCATGAGATGGACTTGAACCAGTGTCCAGTCTACAAAGAGGAGGGTGAACACACAGGAATCATTTCCTCCATGCTTCCAAGTGAAGCCAGCCATGATGGAGCAGGCCTCTGACTTATCTTCACATAGGTGGAACTGGTAAAATAAAGGAGCCAGGAGCTCCTCCCAAGCCCATGTGACCCTTGAGGAACAGATCCTCAAACTACCTTAAGAGTAAAAATAAATT
>NW_008339947.1:50458-51484 GCF_000622305.1 Nannospalax galili
TTCCATGAAAAGGCAAAACCTATATATTATCTTTCTACAAAGAGAAGAATTTCACATGATATTCAAAGAAAATACCTTTTTAAAAAGTCAAAGGAATTTTTCAAATCTAGAGAAGGAGAAGTGCATCCAGAAAGAAGAGACACACAGTGAACACCAAATAGACAGAGCCAGAATACAAACTTTACATTATATTTTAGCCAAAAGATTAAATGTACAGAACAAAGAAATTATATTGAAGGCACAAACAAAGGCAGACCCATAGAGTAATGTCTGACATTTCAATCCAAACCATGAAAGCAAGAAGGGCTTCGATTAATGTCCCTCGAATTCTGAATGTCCACAATTAAAAAACCAGTCTAATACCCCCCAAAAAACTGTGTGTTACAAATGATGGTAAAAGAGAAACTTTCCATGATAAAATCAAGTCACAGAATTCAAGCCTGCCCTATAGAGGACACTGGAAAGAAGGTTTCAGTCTGAAGAGAAAGGTAAACACACTCAAGGGACTAGAGGAAACAAATGATACCATGACACTAGTTAAACAAAAGAACACTAAGTCCAAAACACTACAAAATCAACAAAATGACAAGGAGAAAAATGCTTATCTTTCAATAATACCTCTGAATATCATTGTTCTTAATTCACCCATCAAAAGACACAAACTAGCAGATTGGATCAGAAAAGAGAGCCCTACTATTCTGCCTCTAAGAAACATATCTCACCATCAAAGTTAACACAATCTTAGGGTGAAAGGATGGAAAAAGTGCTCTAAGCAAATAGAAACAAGGACAAGTAGATGTTGCTATTATATGTGACAAAAGATACTTCAAACAAATTCTGGTCAGAAGAGATAAAAAGGGTTACTGTTGGGAGCTACTATTATTATGGGCACAGCCATTGTTGCATTAGGCTGTGGCAGCTTGCCTTGACTTAAGCATTGGAGAAAGAATGTTTCCACCTTGGGAGTTTCCCTGATCTCTGCTTCTGTGGTCTGAGTTGACAGGCTATGCTTCCCTGATTAATTGG
>NW_008339947.1:51641-65019 GCF_000622305.1 Nannospalax galili
AGCTGAATCTTGGATACTGTAAACGTCATGTGAGTTTCGGTTGGTGAAGTAATGTATTCTTGGTAGTAACGTAATGTATCCTTGGTTATTCCTTGGTTACTTTCTGTTTAGTGATGTATCCTTAGTTATTCCTTGGTTACTCCAGATCTGATTCCTATATAAGCTTGGTTTGGTTCACAATAAAGATGCACTGGCACATAAACCTCTGCATCTCCTGTGTCCTGATTTCTAGCCATCAGGGTCCCCAAGCCCTTCAGGCTTGAACTATGGTCACTGCACCATGACAGGTTACTTCCTACTGATCAAGGGATCCACCAAGAGGAACCTACATTTCTAAATACATAAGCTCTAAATATAGTCTCATCTACTTTTGTAAAGCAAACACTACTATAAATGGAAGGAAAGCCTGAAAACTCTCTTTATGAAGCCAGTGTTATCCTGATGCCAAAACCAGATAAGGACCCAACCCAAAAAGAGAATTTTAAGCCAGTTTCTCTGATTAACATAGATGCATACATTCTCAATAAAATTCTTGCAAGCAGAATTTAAAAATGCATTAATAAAACTATTGAGCATAATCAACTTGGCTTCACCCCAGAAAAGTGGGAATGGTTAACCATATGTTAATCAATACACATAATTCACCACATAAATGGATTCAAGGACACATGCCAAAGACATACACTGGAAAAAATTCAGTATCTTTAGCAAATAGTGGTGGGAAAACTGGATATCTACATGTAAAGAGAATAAATCTTGATCCTTCGCTCTTATCCTGCACTTACATCAATTCCAAATTCATCAAAGACCTCAATTTTAGACCTAAACTGAAATGTCTGTAAGAAAGAATATGGAGTATAGTTGAGGATATAGTCTCAGGTAAGGACTTTTTGAATACTACACTCTTCATTCAGGAAATAAGATCAACTATCAACAAGTGGGACTTTGTGAAATTAAAAATATAAACTGCAAAGGGAACCATTAGTTAACTGAAGATGCAGCCTATATAATGGGAAAAAATCTTTGCCAGCTATATATCTGATGTGGGATTAGTGTCTAGAATATACAGGAAACTCAAAAAAATAAACACCAGAAAACAAACAACCCAATTCAAAATAGGGGTATGGAACTGAAAAAGAGAGTTCTCAGAAGAAGAAATGGAAATGAATAAATATTTTGAAATTTTTTCACTATGTGGGGAAGGGGAAACCCTCATGCATTGTTGGTGTAAGTGCAACCTGATTCAGCGACTTTGGAAATCAGTTGGAAGTTCCTTTAAAACAAACAAAACCTAAACTAGAAATAGATGTATCACATGATCCAATTATACCACTGCAAATATACATCTGGGCATACACCTAGAGAATTTAATTTTCTACTTTTGAGACATAATGTTCATAGGTACCCTAGTCACACAGTAACTAGGATGTGTTAGGACACAGTAACAGCCTAGATATCCAATCAAGTGATGAATGGATAATGAAAATGTGATACCTAAACACAATGGAATTTTATTCAGTTGTAAAAAAATAAAATTACAAAATTTGCAGGTTAATTGATGGAACAAGAAAAGATTGTGCTGAAAGACATACCCCAGAGCCAGAAAGACAAACACTGCATGTTCTCACTCATATGTGGATCTTACCATTGAATCTTTAGATTTGTGTATTTAACGTGGAAAGTTTGTAAGCACTAGAAGAAGGGGTGGAGTGTAACCTGGAAGTTCCTCTGACCAGTATGATGGCAAGCTATAGTCCCACCCCCTTATCTAGTTAATCAAAGAAACTAGAAAGAGACCATTGGGGAGGAGAAAGAAAGATATCAAGGATGGAGGGAGTAGAGTACATGTAACATGAAGGGGAAATGGAGAATAATGTGGAGGGAGATTTAAGTGAGGAGAGGAATGGGAGAGTAGCAGAGGGGAAGAATTCAGGGAAGGATAGCCTACACTAAAGACGACTTTTTTTATTTTTTGTGTATTTTATTCAGAATATCTCAAACAATCTTAATCATCTCTATACCCTCATCTCTACTGGCACCCTGCCATAGCCTCCCCCACCACTGGAGCCCATATACTCTGTCATCCCTGTTACTGCCCACTGTGTTGTCAGTGCCCCCAGCCGTTACCTAGTGAAAGTCCATCCACTGAGTCTAGTCAGCCTATCTAGAGTCCCTTGTTTTAGGAAGATCAGCTCTTCTTAATCTAGCATTAATCAGTTACCTACATTGCTTTAGAAAAGATTGGGGTCTGCTGTTCATTATCCTAGTTCTATGCTGGGTTTTCTATCTGCCTGAGTTTACTTGTGCATACTGACACCTATGCCATAGAATCATATGAGCAGATTCCCTGGAGCTTGTAGGACTCTGTTACCTTATGGTCATGTTCATCCTCCCTGGCTCTTACAATCTTTCCTACTATTTTTTAAGCTTCCTAAATATATGCTGTTCTAGTGTGTTATTCATTGCTGTGAAAAAACACTCGGACCACTACTAACTTGGTGAGGAAAGGGTTTATTTATCTTATATCTCCTGGGTCACAGTTCATCAGGGATCCCAAGGTAGGAACTCAGGGCAGGAAACTGGAGGCAGGAACTAAGACGTAGACCATGGAAGAATGCTGCTTACTGATTTGCTCCCCTGGCCCCTGCTCAGCCTTCTTTCTTATGCAACACAGGCCCACCTGCACAGGGGTGGCACCACCCACAATAGGCTGGGTCCTCCCACATCACTCATCAAGAAGAGTCCCCTCAGACATGGCCACAGGCCAGTCCAATAGAGGCAATTCCCCAATTGAGGCTGCCTCAACCCAGGTGTGTCAAGTTGACACTAAAGCTATCCAGAGCAGCAAGTTAGTTAATGGTAGTTAATGTTTGAGCCTACCTAACTTTTTTTTTTAATAAAAATGACCTTCACAAGTGAACTTTAAGCTCTATATATCATGGAGTGAAAGTTTCTTTGGCACACACACCTCTGATGTGCCTGTCACTGTTAAGCATTTTAAAGATGAGTGAAGCTAAAAAGTTCAGTTTCTTTTAAAAGTCTCTTAACTGTTGGCTTCTGTAAAATCCAAAACAAGTACTGTCTTATTTCAAAGGGAAGAATAGGGCACACCTAAGCAAAAGCAAAGTCCAGAAAAGTAGCTCAAGGCTGGACATCTGGGATTCACTCACTATCTTCTGGCCTCCAAATGGTTCTGGAAGCTCCACTTCTTTGACTCTGCCATCCACAGCACAAACAGCTCATCTCACAGACTCAGGCCAACTCCATTCCACACCTACTGCCATCCTTGGTGGTCATCCCAGGGTCCTGGCATCTACAAAAAGCTGAGGTCTCCACTGGAATTGAGGCTACACCTTCACCAATGGCTTCTTCTTGCTTCTCCGGATGCAAAGCCTCAGCTTCTCTCCATGACCCCTTCAATCCTGGGGTCTTAACTGCAACTGAAGCTGCACTTTCACCTATGGCCTTTCCTGGCCCCTCAGAGTGCCAAGCCTCAGCTGCTCTCTGTGACCCCTTCACACTTTCCTCACGAGAACCATGCAGGATATTCTTACACATTATCAAGTCCTGCTTCCAGCTTGAGATAGAGGCTCAGGTCCCTTCTGCTTTCTGACCCTGAGGAAATACCTCCCAGAAGACTTCACCTTATTGATGCCGGTCTCTTGTTATAGCTGATTTTTCAGCCCAGCTAACCAGCATCAATGGTCCCAGTAAAGCAAAGCTTTTGCTTCAGGTTCTGGTCACTTCTAAATCACAGCGATTCTTCAACCCCAGCCAACCAGAAACCATAGATTCTCAATCCAATATCTCACACCAATAGCCCTGATGGTCTCCGATTCCCTTTGAAGCATCACAAGCCAGACCTCCATACTCTACAACTCTTTCAGCATAACCATTCCAAGCTCCACAGCAACATACTCTGAGCAAGCAATGGCTTTTCCAACCCAAAGTTCCAAACACACCCACAGTCCTCCCCAAAACACCAAGGTCCTCACCAAAACACAGCAATACCCCACTCTCGGTGGCAATTTCTGTCCTAGTTTGTTCTTCATTGCTGTGAAAAAACACTCTGACCACTACTAACTTGGGGAGGAAAAGGTTTATTTATCGTACACTCCCAGGTCACAGTTCATGAGGGAGCCCAAGGTAGGAACTCAGGGCAGGATCCTGGAGGCAGGAGCTGAAACACAGGCCATGGGGGAATGCTGCTTATTGGCTTGCTCCCCTGGCCCCTGACCAGCCTGCTTTCTTATGCAACACAGGCCCACCTGACCAGGGTTGGCACCACGCACAGTAGGCTGGACCCTCCCACATCATTCATCAAGAAGATGCCCCTCAGACATGGCCACAGGCCAGTCCAATAGAGGAAATTCCCCAATTGAGACTCCCTCAATCCAGGTGTGCCAAGTTGACACTAAAGCTATCCAGCACACATGCATATACACACATATTTGTATAAATTAATTATCCTACATATTGTACAGTTTTCCTCCCAGAAGTCATAGGTTGTCAACTAAAAAGCAAGCCCAGTGTCAGATGTCTTATACCTTCCCATAAGTCGTTTGTCATGGGTTTCTCAGAGAACCCCAAAAGAATAAAGGCTATTGCCATGACTCTTGGAAACACACCAGAACTCAATGGTAAGACCAAGATAATTGAACATATACATTGTAGTTCACACTTATGAGGTTAAACATACTGTTTTAATGAATGTATACATTGAAAAATGATCAAATTAGGGCAATTACTACTTTTACCTAGGGAAATAACATTATATATTTCTGTTTGAACTTTCCATATCTGTCTTCTTTTCCCTGAATTTGCCATTCTATTCCTGGAAGACACATTGACAGAGTTCAAGTCCTTGTCTACTTTGATGTACAAAGTTTAGATCAGTCCTTGTAGATTGACTGTACAAGTAATTATCAAGAACCACATGATCACTCAAGGGGAGGAAACTCATATTTGGTGCTGTAAACCTAGCCAAATACACATAGCTGCAGAGGTCATGAATCAGAGAAAAGCTCATGTCTGTCACATCCCCAGACAAACATAATTTCTAACTATGTGCAAAATATGGATCCTTAAATTTACAGATAAGAATCAGAGTCACCATCCATCACAGAAGCTTCTTTTTCACATACAAAGATTGTCTGTGAGTTGCCCAAGTCCAAGTGACACTTCTATGATGCAACCTTTTGAAGTCAAATTCACTGCTGGAAGGCACGTGTGGCATCCTGTTCCCTCCTCCCACTGTCCTTATGACCCCCCAAGGCAATAATTCTCCAAAACAGCCATTTGGAAAATCCAAACAATTTTATTGTACTTGCTAAATGAGCTTGGGGTGCTGATCTACTTACAGGAGAGTAGGCACCTCCCTCCAATCATGGCTGTGCTGGAAACTCTACACTCAAACATAAATTCTGCAGTTTCTCAAAAGTCACACAAAATCACAAGCAGCCTGCCTCGTGGCTTCATCAGGTTATATAGCCTTAGCCCCTCCCTATCATGCAGCTAAAGTCAACTGGCTGGGTGGGAGAGGTAACTGGCTTCCCCCTGTTTGACTCTTTCCACACAGTGTGGGAAGGAGGTGGAATCATAGCCTGCCGTCATAGTGGTTGGAGGAACTTCCAGTTACACTCCACCCCTTCCTCTGGTGCTTACAAACTTTCTGACCACCTCTTCTGCAAAATTCCCTGAGCCTTGGAGGGGGTGGTAGATGTGGGATGATCTTCCTCCCAGTATGGCAGACCACTGAACATTCAGGTCTCTGCATCATCTGTATGTCATGGGCTGATGGCTTATTTCAGTGCTATTTCATCTACCATAAAAATACAAATAGCAAGATTATTACAGTGACTGCTGTAATAATCTATGGGCATAAACAAATGCTTGGACACTCCTTTAGCAGGTGTATCACATCCAACAGCAGAAATGCACTGGCTTTTCCACTGGGGCCTATATCCTCCCCCACAACAGGAGTTTGGCCTGGTTTACAATACCATATGTGTGTTCCATTGCTAAGAGAAGGCATTAGGTCCAATCAAAAATTTGCTGGTTGTACATACACTAGACACGTCACTATTACACCAGCAGGAACATCTCTCTTTGCATGTTGATAGTGCAGAACACATTGAATAGGGTGATACGGGACAATTCTCCCTCAGCAATCTGCATAGTGCCTTCTGGCACTGTGAAAGCCACCCACCCAGTGGCAGGGAGTTTCCAGTTTAGTCCAAGCTTGCTTTCTCCCTCTCCCACACTCACATCATGCAGTGTCCTCAGCAATAGGGTCCTACTGTTCACTTTGGGTGTACAACCAACATTATTGGCAATTGCCTTTATTGTTTTGGGGACCTCTAGGGACTCTTTGATCAACAGCTCATAGGAAGGCAACCCACCCTAGGTACTGGGATTTTCATTTAACAATGGTATGGCTTCTGGAAGGGCCTTTGTCCACCTTCATAGATTTCCTTCTGCACTGAAGGCTTTTGACTGTTCTTTTAGCAACCCATTTTCTCTTTCAATTACCCAGCTCCTGTAAGATTGTAGGGAAGGTGGAAATACCATTGAACCTGATTATTTTCAGCCCAGGCTTGCTGTGACCTGGAATTTCCTCTGACTCTTTGATGACAAGCCATGGTCCCACCTCCTTTTCAAACTCTGAGGAAGGAGTCAAGCCTATGACCTCTTCCAGCTAATCAGTTGACCTTAGCTGCTTGAAGGGGGGTAACTAAGGGTATGTAGCCTAAGAATACCACAAGGCCACTCTCTTGCCATTTTGTGTGGCTGTTGAGAAGCCACCGGACTTCAGTTTGATTATGGACTTTGAAGCACAGCCATGAATAGGGGAGTGCCCACTCTTCTGTAAGTTAGACACAACAAGATCAGTTATCAAGCTCAATAAACTCATTAAGATCCTCCAAAAGGTGGTTTTTGAGAATTCTTGCCTCAGGTTAGTGGGAGGAGAGAATCAGACACATGTGTGCCTTCCAGCATTGAAATTAACTTTACACTTTCAGATCAGTACTTGTGAAATGAGGGCCCCTGTCACCATCAATCTGCTGCCTGCACTCATACATAACACTGAGTTGGGTAAGGCCCTTAATATCAGTCTTACCCATCACTCTCTTGCAAGGAAAGCCCTGTGTAAGGCCTGTAGCAGTGTCTACACAAGTGAGAGCTTGCTTGCCCCCTTAGCTGATTGGCAGAGGCCCTAATAATCTACTTGCCAGTCTCTCATAGGGGAAGCTGACTCATGCATGTGTCTCATCACAGCATCCATCCTTCAGGGCCATAACTGGGAAACACTTCACAGGCCTGGACCACCTGTTGGATGTCAGAGTATTTTACCAGAACACTGAAGGCTTTGGCTATTCTTCATCCCATGTTGGCTCCCCTATGACCAGGCTTGATATGAATCCAGTGAGCTTCTTCTAGGGGAACCTGTGGGCAGACAGCCCTCACCTTGGTAAGAGCATCAGCTTCCTTATTCCTCAGGGAAATGACCAGGCAGTTGCTGGCCACATGGTAAACCACCAGAGGCACTAGCTCCTGCTGCATTTTATTTTATATGTCTTTCCACATCTGTTCTCCCCACAGTGGTCATCCTATCACCTGCCAGTTTTCTTTCTCCCATTGGACCATCCATAATTTTAAGCTTTGAACATAGCCCAGCTATCAGTCCAAATGTATACTGGCCAAGGCTCCCACATTATTAATATTCATACAGCTCTTAATTCAGCCCATTGACTGTTCTCTCCTTCTCCTCTTTCCAGCCATGTAGTGTTGCTGTTCATCTGTATTTCCATGGCTACCCATTCTTGTCTGGCACCTCCGCCTGGGCCATCAGTATATCAAGCATCAGCCAGAACTAGTCGAGCCCCTTCTAGCACTTGGTCAGATCTTGATGGACAGTAAACTATAGGAGGTGAAGAGAGAGACTCTGTGCCTTGAAATGACACCAGTCCTAGTACTGCAGTGCTAGGTGATCAGGCTTGCTGACACCACCCCTCGCTGTTGGAAATATGCATGCCATCTTGACAATGTTTGATTTTGTGCTACTCCTGACAGGGGCTTGGCTAACAGACCTTCCACTCATCCTTTTATGGGATATGTGGCTTTTACAGCAGTGGGGTGGGGCCCATAATGGATTCCACCTGTTGCCATTCTTTGTACACAGCCAGCAGTTGCTGTTGTAGAGCTGGTACTGGGACTCTGCCCCTTTCCATGATTGGGGCCAGAACCCAACTGGGACTGTCTGCTCTGGTTGCTATTAACACAAGCCACACCTACAGACCTCAGGGCTCCTGGTGACTTCCAAGAGGAATGGACACCGAGGTATTGGGGCACACAGCTATTTAGTTTGCCCAACCAGTACCTTGGCCTGCTCAAAAGCCTCTTGGGCTTTTACATCCCAATCCCATGTAGCACCTCTCTTTACTAGATTATACAGGGGACAGGTGACCTGAACAAGGTGAGGTATAAAAATTAACCAGTACAATAAAAGTCCCCAAAATACTTGTAACTGTTTGGCATTTATTGGTACAGATTGTGGCAAGATTTTTTTCAACTGCTGCACAGGGTATCATGTGAGTTCTACCTAACCATAAAACTCCTAAGAATTTTCCAGGCCCTTGGACCTTGTGTGGGAGCATGTTCCCCAAATGAGCTTCCAACTCTAAGACACTCAGAAGTTAGCGTTATGTCATCTATGTAGTGGAACCTCCTTACAGAAGGAGGGAGGGTAACAGGACCAGGTCCCAGGCCACCATCCCATGACAAACCGTGAGGCTTTGGAGATAACTTGGGAAGAACTCTGAAAGTCCATTGTTGTCCATTCTATGTGAATGTGAATTGGTCTAGGGATTCAGCACCTAGAGGAATACCTAAGAATTCATTAGCAAGGTCCACTGCAGCATGGAAGGTCCCCATTTTCTACACCAACTGTTCAGCTAGCAGTGCAATGTTGGGCAAAACTGCATGAATGGGAGGCATCACCTTATTTAACTCCCTGTAATCTACAGTCATTCTCCAGGAGCTATCTGGGCTCCAATTAGGCCAAATGGGGCTATTGAAAGGGCTCTGGGCTGGGAGGATAATGTGTACAACTTCTAGTTCCTGGATGGTTTTTGTAATTTCTTCTCGACCCCCAGGAAGCCAGTACATTTTGATATTCACCACCTCTGTGAGGTGCACAATTTGTCTCCCACCTTGCCCACCACTGAATAATTGCCTTTATTGTTTGCACCCTCAGCTGAAACTCTACCACAGTAGTATGTAGGATGCGACCCAGTAGGGCATTCACCTCTAAAATGTTCTCTCAGAGGGGAGAGATGCACACCTTGTAGTCCTGGGGGGAATAAGTGCCCACTCCCAGAATGAGTATAGTCCCCTTTACCCATGTGGTTTTATTATCATACCCTATCCATTGGCCCTGGTGTTTGGGGGAGTTGCAATGAACTAATGTACACTCTGCTCCAGTATCCACTAGGCCCCATGTATTTTGTATATTAGTGAGGGAGCAATAAATCTTCAATTCAACATATGACCTCCAGTCACCCAGGATGGCCCTCGCCTGTGGGTAAACTTGGCCACCCCTTTGAGGAAGTGACTGGGGGATGGGGGTCCCATCCCATGAGGCTCCCTTCCTCTGGAGAAGGAGGCACAGTTGGAGTCACCCACACCTCCCGTTCTCCAGTTTCTCTCACTCCTGTGGTGAATTGCTTGTCTGGTCTTAAAGCTCCACATAGGCTCATCAGTACAGCATTTGGTTGCCCAACAATTTTGACCATAGCAACTCCTGTTCGGCACAGATCCATCCACATCTGTGCTCAGGAGACACAGAGGGACCGTTTTTCTGAGTCCCTGCCCTTTTCCCTTGTGTCTACATGCTTTAGCATCTTTTGAACCCTGTTATCTATTGCTCTAAATCATTTAAATCTGGCAAGGGCTCTCCTACTTCATATGGGTCATGCCCAATCATGGGGCTTAGCACTGACACCAAAGCTCCATACAACTCTTAGGGACCTTGCTGAATCAGTCCCTTTCTTAAGGCTCCTGTGAAAACAGTCCTGCCTGGGTCTGTGAACTGGGCATCAAATACAGCTTCCCTCATACCCAGCTCCCTGAACAGGGCCTGTCCTTCCTCTATGGTTTCCCAGTCTCTGGTATTCATGAGAATCTCAGCAGGTGATAACCATTTGTCCCTAATGGCTCACATGAGCCAATCAAACATGGAATGATTTCCCTCATATTGCCTTAAATTGTGAACTCTTTGTCTCAAAGAGGGATAAATGGGTATGTTGCTTAACTTCTCTGCTTCTGTAGAACTTAAAATGATTCCATCTGCCCCCATCTCCTATAGCCTCACAAGCCAGGTGGCTAAGGGCTCCTTTACTGCTTGGTTGAATGTCTTTCATAGTTCTAACAGCTCTGGTGCTGAGTATTCTCTGATTACCATGGTCTACAGCATCAGGCTATTCTTAAGATCTTCATGAGCATGCTGAAACATGGATTTTTCCCTTTCTTTGAATTAAAGGTCATATCTGAGGGGTCTCTCCTGTGCCCACTCTCTCTAGGTCACTTCCTTCATCACCACCTGACTCCTTCCAGGGGTTCCATGTTTTAAGATCTCGAGTTGTGCCTCATATTATCAACCTGATCTGGGCTTTCCCTTTTGACCTCCTAGATTTAAAAAATGGCACACAAACACCTCCATCTCCTTTTCTCTCATAACTAATTTACCAGCAAGGTCAGAAGACAGTACCAATGAGGGCAGACATATATCCTTCTCTAACTCGAATTCCTCTCTAACACTTTTAGTTTCCCTCTGGGCTAAAGCCTCTTCTTGGGACAGATTTCTTATTACCAGTAGTATCAGCCAAGCAGCCTCTGAAGCCGCTTGTTGACATTTCTGTCCCTGGTGTGCTACTCCCAGAGCTTGCAAAATCTGTTCTAAACCTTCTGCTATTTTCAAGGCATCACCATACTCACATTGCAGTCCCCCACTGGTCAAGCAGGCATGACATTCCATACCATCTATAAGACAGCTTCCACCCCAGGATTTCTCCCCTTTATCTTGTCTGCTTAGGTGGCCCCACCCTAGTTACATATGTCACTGTCCACCTCATCAAACATCCACCGAGGCTATATGGATGGTCCACCAGGTTAACAGTTCCTTGGCCCACACTCCCCCCCTCACCCCGCTTCACTTCAGTTGTTGGTCTTTTCCCCCATATCAGGGACATCATCATTACTCTTCCAAAACTCATCCTCAGTTTTGACATATCTTGCCAGCTACACCAATTGTAAAGTCAAATTCACTGCTGGAATGTGTGTGTGTGTGTGTGTGTGTGTGTGGCATCTGCTTCCCTCCTCCCACTGTCCTTAAGACAACACTAGGCAATCATTCTCCAAAGTCCCCATTTGTAAAATCCAAAAGAGTTTATTGGACTTGATAACTGAGCTTGGGGTGCTGGTTTACCTACAGAAGAGTGGGTGTCCCTCCATTCATGGCTGTGCTGGAATGTCTACACCCAAACATAAATCATGTGGCTTCCTGACAGTCACACAAAATAGTGAGAGAGGTTTCAGAACTCTTCCATCCGGGCAGCTGCTCGGAGCGTGTGGGGTTCTGGCCTCCATCTGGCCTCCAACTACCAGAGGGCCTGAGAACCCAGGGGACAGCCTGACAGCCCCCAGATCCTGCTTCCACATGGTGGTTAACTTTCCCTAATTGCAGCATACCACCCCACTAACTGGGATTTTGTGAGGCCCCTCCCAAGGCCCCAGGACAGATCTGGCTTTGGTAGGCTAAGGCTGGGACCTCAGCAGACCGCCAAAGAGTGCCGAGTTCTGGCCCCCCTCTGGCTGCCCTCTGGCATATGGTTGACAAGGCACAGGACTGCCTGAGAGACCCGGGATCCTGCCTCCACTTGGTGAAGGAAGCCTGAGTGTACCTAACTGGGCCTTGAATTGTGCTTCTGTGAGTGCCCCTGAATAACTGATCTGAAGCCATCAGTTCCCTCCAAAATAAACCTGAGAGAACTTGAACCCTGTACCAACCAGCTTTACATAACCAATAAAGAAAGGATCTAGGCACCCAGATAATACAAACAGAGGTATACTTCAACTAAATTCTCATATCAGAATCATAAACAAGAAACGAAATCCACATGCCAAAATATACTGGACAGCATTAATGTCAACTTGACACACCTGGGTTGAGGGAGCCTCAATTGGGGAAATGCCTCCATTGAACTGGTCTGTGGCCATGTCTGAGGGGCATCTTCTTGATGAGTGATGTGGGAGGGCCCAGCCCACTGTGGGTGGAGCCACCCCCGGGCAGGTAGGCCTGTGTTGCATAAGAAAGCAGGCTGAGCAGGGGCCAGGGGAGCAAGCCAGTACTCCACGTGGTGAAGAAAGCCTGAGTGTACCTGAATGGAACCTGAAATGGGCTTCTGTGGGTACCCTGAATAGCTGATCTGAAGCCATCAGTTCCCTCCAAATTAAACCTGAGAGAACCCGAACCCTGTACCAACCAGCTTTACATAACCAATAATAAAAGGGTCTAGGCACCCAGAATATACAAACAGAAGCATGCTTCAACTTAATTCTCACATCAGAATCATCAACCAAAGAAATTCAACACACAAAACCAAAATGAAAGACTATTAAAATGGAAAGCCAAAACACTATGTCCCCAGTAAAGTTCACCAATTCTGTAGAAGAGTTCTACCAGGAGAACCCCCTAGAGACAACCGAGGACACTGAATTTAAAAGAACAATCATAAACATGGTCAAGGAATTCAACGAATTTAAAGAACACACAAACAAACAAATTGAAGAGCAAACAGAAGATAGCAATAAACTTCTGAGTGAATTCACAAAAGAGATAGAAACATTGAAGAAAACTCAGACAGAAATGAAGAAGGAAGTGCAAAGCTCAGTAAGTCAACCTAAAACAACAGGGGAAAGCCTCACATCTAGAATCAGTGAAATCGAAAACAGAATATCAACATTGGAGGATAAAGTTGAAGAATTGGACCACTCAAGCAAAGAGTTTGGAAATTATTTAAAAACACACCAATGGAATATGCAAGAGATGTGGGACACAATGAAATCTACAGATCATAGGAATAGAGGAAGGAGAAAAATTTCAGGTTAATGGTACAGGAAGCACATAGAACACCAAATAGACTGGATCAGAAAAGAAACTCCCTGTGACATGTCATAGTAACAACACTAAATTTACAGAACAAAGAAGGAATATTGAAAGCAGCAAAAGAAAAACAAGTCACATAAAAGGAAAGCCCATTAGGATTACAGCTGATTTTTCAGTGCAAACTATGAAAGCCAGAAGAGCCTGGACCAAAGT
>NW_008339947.1:65619-66438 GCF_000622305.1 Nannospalax galili
AGATTAACCCCAACTCAGTAATAGTAGGGGACTTCAGTACCCCACTGCCTCTATTGCACAAGTCAATGGACAAAGAATAAACAGAAAAATGTCTGAATTAAATGATACCATACTTCATATTCACCTAACAGACACCTTTCGATTATTCCACCCAAACACCAAAGAATACACTTTCTACTCAGCACTTCATGGAACTTTTTCAGAAATTGACCATGTGCTGGGCCACAAAACAAACCTTAAAAATAGAAAATGTTGAAATAATTCCATGCATGCTATTGGATCCACAAAGCATTAAGGCTCAAAATCAACACTGGACGAAGCTCTAATCACTACAGGAACTCATGGCAATTGAACAACAAACTCCTAAACAATGAGTGCATCAAAGGAGAAATGAAGAAAAAAATAAAAGAATTCCTGGAATTCAACGAAAAGGACAATACAACACAATACAACCTCTGGGACACATTGAAAGCAGTCCTAAGAGAGAAGATTATAGCCCTAAATGCCTACATTAAAAAATTGAAAAGAGCCCAAATGAATGACACAAAACTGCAACTCAAGGCACTGGAAAGGCAAGAACAAAGGAAACCCAAACCCAGCAGAAGAGAAGTAATAACAGAGATCAGAGCAGAAATTAATTAAATAGAACAAAGTAAACAATGCAAAGAATCAATGAATCTGAGAGCTGGTTCTTTGAAAAGCTAAACAAGATTGACAGACTGCTGGCCCAGTTAAGAAAGAAAGAAAGAAAGAAAGAAAGAAAGAAAGAAAGAAAGAAAGAAAGAAAGAAAGAAAGGGAGAAAGAAAGAAAGAAACCAC
>NW_008339947.1:68055-72938 GCF_000622305.1 Nannospalax galili
AAACAGAAAACCCAAAGAATGGGGAAAAAATCTTCACCAGGAACACATCTGACAGAGGTTTAACATCCAGAATATATAAAGAATGCAAAAAACAAAGAAGCAAGAAACAAAATGACCCAATTAAAAGATGGGCTAAAGATCTAAAGAGAGAGTTCTCAAAGAAAGAAATAAAGATGGCTAAGAAACATCTCAAAAAGTGTTCAACATTGTTAGTAATTAGGGAAAATCAAATTAAAACCACCCTAAGGTATCACCTTACCCAAATCAGACTGGCTAGGATCAGAAGAACAAATGATACCAAATGCTGGCAAGGACCTGGAGAAAGGGGAACCCTCCTTCACTGCTGGTGGGATTGCAAACTCGTGCAGACTCTATGGAAAACAGTGTGGAGAACTCTTAAAAAACTAAAAATGAACCTGTCATATGACCCAATTATACCTCTCCTTGGCGTATACTCAAAGGACCGATCCTATTGTAGAGACACTGTGTACAACCATGTTTGTTGCTGCTCTTTTCACAATAGCTAAGAGATGGAAGCAACCTAAGTGTCCCTCAACTGATGAGTTGCTAACAAAAATGTGGTATATTTACACAATGGAATGCTTTTCATCAGTAAAGAAATATGAAATGATGAAATTTGCAGGTAAATGGATGGATCTAGGAACTGTTATACTAAGTGAAGCAACACAGACTCAGAAAAACAAATGACATATGTTCTCCCTCAGATTTGGCTCTGAGCACCAAATCCTTTTAAATTCCGTATCCTTTTACTAAGATGATGCCATACAGTGGTCCCTTCTGCATGAAATAACTACCATCATCATGAATTCAGCTGAGCCTGATCGCTAACATAGCCACAACTGGGCTTGTTGATGGTTGTGCTCATTCATTAAAGGAGTGCCAAGCAACGCCACTGGACTATCCACCTGAATATCCAGCCACTCTTTCCAGCCACTCTTTCCAGCAATTCTTCCCAGCCAACTAGTCCAGCCTTGGAAGACAAAAGAAAAATGAGGAAGAACCCAATAGAGGGATGTTTTTGGAAGCCCTTGTCAAGAAACTCCAATGGACTTTCATATGAACATTTGAAAGGTGCCCTGTGTTGGCTCCAAGAGTTTCGTGGTTCTTGGTAAAAGTGTTCTTTGACAAAGTTTTAGCTGAAAGCTGATGACTGTTACTCTTTTGGTGGATATCCCTTCCCCACTTACTCCTGGTTTTTGTAATTTGTATAGCCTTATCTTCTTTATGTATTCTGATAACCGACTCTGATGATGGAATGGGAAACTAAACCGGGGAAATTTCTGCCTTTAGCAGAATTATTATGTTACTGAAACAAAATGAAAAAATATTGAGACTAAAGTTTGGTATAAGGAAAAACGATTTGGCTTAGGGAAACTCCTTCTTGGATAGAAAGATTCGCTAAGTCAGTAAAAAGCTGGTGGTGCCTGACCTCTGAAGAAAAATTGCCTATTCTTTTACCAAGACTAAAAGCGATTCAAAAAGCCTTTAAAGATAAATGGCAACAAAATAATAAAGGATATTGAAATAGAGAAAATAAACATAGGACTCAAAGAGTACAAAACGTTCAGGAAGAAATAGCAAAAGGGAAAGGAAAAAGATAAATTGGAATATTGGTTAGACAATAAATAAAGAGTTGGTTATTCCCATTCCCATGAGAAAAATAATTCTCTCAAATATACATGCCTACCTGTAAATATTAAATTCAAAGAATTAAAGGGCAAATGGGGACAGGCTGTCTTACACTTCTCTGGTAAAATAGAAGCTGCAAGGCTATAAAGAAAACAATGAAGACATTGCTTGTCTATATTAAGAAAACGTTAATCACTGAACTTTGTACTTTTCTTTTACTGTGATTATTGAAAAATATTGTACACTGAGAAGTATGGAAACTCATGGTTTGATTTATGGTCTGATGCTTTACTGCTATTGTAAGTTTTCTAATTATAAGTAGAGGTTATAGAAGGCTGTTTTTCCAGAAGTAGAGAGAAAAAAGAAAAAAAGAGAAGATATTCGGGCTGACCTCTCACAAGTGGGTCAGTAAACAGCGTCTACTAGAACTGCAGTTGTGGTTTCTGGTATAGTCATTTCTACTGCCACAGTTACCTTCACCCCTTCAGGCCCCGGACTCAGCTGGAGCCGACTCCAGAAGCCCTGTTCTGACTTTTTTCTAGTTCCCTACCTTGAACTTGTAATGCTAATTACTCTGGCCTTTATTTATCCTTCACATCTCCCATTTATGATTCAAGGACTTTCTTCTCACCTTAGAGACAAAAGTTATGCAATTTGGGATTCTTTTAGTTGGACCCACTGAAGGCATACTCCAATTGTCTCACCCTGTGTCCTTGTTCAGCATGGAAGAAGCCAGAGAATTTGGCATCCCTATTCCCTATTGGCAATTTGGGTAACCCCTTCAGAGGATGGCATGATAAGAATAGGAGACAGGAAATGGCTACGTGGTTAGGGTAAAAAGACCCCAAAGAAATTAAGCCATTTTCCTGAATAAAATATCAAAATGTCCTTGGGCCTGTTAGCAACATACTCTGTTCCAAGGCCAAAATGTCGAAAGTATTTTGGAGCTTGTATCTAATCCTTAAAAGATTTTAGGGTTGGCTCACTGGCCATCCAGACCCCATTGGTCACGTCTGCTCCCTTTGTTCTTGTGGGTTGGTGGCCAATGGCCCATGAGGATATGGAGAGACCCACAGGTGGCACCCAATGTGGGGCTCCTGGAATGCATGGAGTTAGTGATTACCCCCTCTCTCCAAGAGGGTAGTGGAAGCTTTGCCTTGGCCATCCCACTCTGAGTATCAGCAGCCCTTCCTTTCCCCCTTCATGTGGGACCTTTAAAGACAAAGGAGCAATTGAGGCTTTCTGATCAAGGCTATTCTCTGGTGTTAGCTGAAGGCTCTTAGTCCTCTGAATGGACTCTGACTGCCCATCCAGGTGTAGACAAAGACTTCCTGTCTATACATCTTTCTAATGCAAACCCTGGTTATGCAATGATCAGTTAAATGCTCTGAAACTTGAGGGCAGGCTTGCGCTATGGAATAATGAGGAATCCCCTGTGATCTTCAGGTCTCAGGAATGTTCCCCTAGGACTTGGCATTTCACCCCTTTCCTTTTCTATTTTGGACAACACCCCTAGAAACAAAGAATTCCCAAAGTTCTATTGTGCAGGGATTTTCACACACATTGAATTCAATTCATAGGAGAGCAAATAAACTTCCTTATCTGTTTTATTATCTTGCCTCCGGGCATTCAGGCTCAGGTCAGGCCTGTTAGGTGAGAATTTAAATTGGCCTGCCCTGAGAGAGATGGAAAAAAAAAAAAAGGCACGCAGTCTCAAGCTGAACCCATAAGGTGAGAATTTCAATTGGCCTTTCCGGTGAGAAAAAAAAAAGGGTGGGGGGATTTAAAGCAGTGGGTGGCCATGCAACATTTAAAGAATTTAAGGTGGTTTGCCCCATGGACAAACGGAAAAAAGATTTTAAAAGCCATTTTTTTCCATAAACTTTTTCCTAGGGAAGGGGCTCATTAGAGACGACCACACACACACACATTGAGGGCTTCCTCCCATGGACCTCTGTCCCCGCAGGCTTCCCCTCAGGGGGAGATGCTCTTGTGCCAAGCACAACTGGGGGAAGGATGGCCCACATCAAGGGTCATGGAATTTTCTTCTCCCTCTCGGGACACGCCACAGAGGTGGCTATGGTAGCCCATGGAAGAGAAGCTACTACCAACACAGTTACAACTATGAGAGGTTAAAAGGGATAGCCTACTTGGATGGATGACTTAAGATGGATTGCACTGGTCCCAATTGCTTCCCTTTTCTACATTGTGATTCTAAGCCTGTTTTTCTCTGGAATATAGTATTTCCCTCACTGATGCTCAGTTACTGTATGATTGCTTTTGTCCCTGCCACATCATTCCCTGGGTAACTTCTGGTTACAACGTCAAGGATAGACTAAAAAAAAAAAAAAAAAAAAGAGTATTATGATATTGTCTCTTTGCATTTTGTTTTAGATACCATTGTTTTCTGTATTTCTTATTCCCCAGGTCATGGGTACTTAATCCAACATCATGTATAATAAAATATAAAACGTTTTTTTCCTATCCAGACAGACAGTCCTCTTCAAAGAAATTCACCATGCGAGTTAACAGTCATGCCTTAGTTTAAAAGTAAAATATAGATGAACAATTCAAAACTTTTAGACTAAAGAAAAACAAATACCTTTTTGTATTAATTATATTGGTAAATTGTCACGTGCTGTTTGAGCTCACTGAGATGCTGACTCTGGAGATGGAATTGGCCCTCCCACTTCAGTCTCAAGCCTATTATCTGAAGATATGCTCTCCAAGACTTTTCCAGGTTCAGACTGGCCCCCTGATCCTGTGACAAGAAAAGGAAAACAACAAAACAGCCAAAGAGTAAACGCACTGTACAATTAAATACAGCTAAGGTGTAAACTAATTTCAGCAGAGGGTATTACTGTCAATAGTAAAAGTAGTTAATGGGATTCTCTATTTGGCCACAATTCTGAGTAAAGTCACTAACACAGACTAATGTAAAATGTATGGTAAATACAAAGATAAATTTAACTACTTAATAAAAAAACAGGATAGCTTTTTAAAAAAAAGAGAGAGATGTTCTGCTTAGAATTCCTCAGTCAGTAACTAAAGCATCATAGTTTTCCTTAATTGATTATGCTAAAAGCTGTAAACATCAATTTGATAATGCTTAACTATGTACCAGTTGCTTCTTTCTACCTCATCAGTGTGTTTGTCTTTGTCCAACACAGCCATTTTGAGATGAGATTCATATATATATATATGTGTGTGTGTGTGTGTGTGTGTGTCTGTGC
>NW_008339947.1:73310-100422 GCF_000622305.1 Nannospalax galili
AAAACTGCTTCAAGGCTTACAAGGGCATCTCAAAATTTACACAATATAATAATATATTTAAGATAATTGTTCATCTCTCTATATATATGTGAGGTAAAATATTAATTGCTTGGAAAATTCATTTATAGATTTGTTTATAATTTGTTATTACAAGGGTTTATTAAAGTCTGAAGAGGTTTATAGCACAGTTTTCCCTAAGTGATTATGCTGGAGATTGTAAACATCAATTTGATAATGTTTAACTGTGTACTAATTGCTTTTTTCCACCTAAAGCAAGGCTTTGGTAGACCACCCTCTAAACTACATAAGGTAAAAAAGATTTTTAACTGTGTTGTGTTTTCTATAAGGTTTACCTAGAAACTTATAAAACACCATATGTACACATGTAATATTAACTGATTACATTATCTTACATATATAATTTAGATTCCATGTTCTTTTAATAAGATTATGCTACACCCTACTTTCTTAGTCAAACAACTACCATCTTCATAACTTCAGCTGTGTCCACTAACAAAAGATCATCACAATTGGAGTTGTTGACTTAAGTATCTAATTAAAGGAGGATGGGTAATCAGGGTCAACAGACCCTCACCTGAGTATCCAGCTGCTCTTCTCAGCCAATTGTATGTAATTTGACCCTAATCATACATGGTTGCCTGGGTTTGGGGAGGACCAAAGTACATTATCTGGGGAAGGCTAGGAAGAGAAGGCTCAATCCATTCTGGGTAAAGGCTTTCCAGTATAAATACTCTCAGGTCACTCATATACCTCAGCAACCCCTCAGTCATCTCTGTAAGTAAGCTCAGTAAATTCATTGGTTCCCCAGAAAAACTTTAATGTAATCAAACATTGGTTTGATACTACAACCTAAAAAGAGGAAAAGCATTACTTAATATCCCCAGGAAAATAATTTTCACAACAGATGAAAAATTTATTTGTTAATGTTATTGTGTCTCATGGTTATTAAGAAAAAAATGGAAAGTTAAAAATGTTAGAAGGATATGAGAATGAAGACATTTTTTAAGGATTTATGTATAAAAATTATGATGGCTGGATATTTCCAGAACTTACAAAAAATGAAAAAGCCTGAACAAGTTATGAAGGTCTGTGTAGGGTTGTTATGATATAACAGGATGAGATAAATAATATATAAGTAATCCTAAAATTTCTGAGGTCATAGCTTAGTTAACTAGTTTAAGGATGTCTCCTCAAGGTTTATTTTTAAATGTTTGGGTTTTGCCCAGGCTTTGTCTACATGGCATATGGTAATTAAAAGTACAAGACTGGTGTAACTAACCTTCTTGGGTGTTTAATAACCAAACTCTGAGGCCTATACTAATCTGGTCAGAAGCCAAAGCAGTCTGCGACCCAATTCCCTATTGGCAATTTGGGTAAGCCTCTTCAGAGAATGGTATGATAAGAATAGGAGATAGAAATTGGCTAGGCAGCTAGGGTAAAAAGACCCCAAAGAAAAGCAGCCAGTTTCTTTCTTGTATAAAAGTCAAAATGTCCTTGGGCCTTTTAGCAAAGTACTCTGTCCCAAAAGCCAAAAACGTCAAAAATATTTGGGAGCTCTTATCCCAAAAAGATTTTGGAGTTACCTCTTCAGAGGGGCGAACATTACAATATCAATAGCCCCTTGATTATGCTATGTGTTATCCTGATGCTTGCTCCCTGTTTCATACAATATCTTGGACAACAAATTTCCAGCATTGCTAAAATTACTACCAATCAGGTCATAGTCAATTATCAGACCTCAGATTCTCCTGATACAGATTAATTGGCTCTTAAAGCTTGTGATGACACCTCTCCATTGTAAAACAAAACAGGGGGAGATGTTGGGGCACCCTGCTGTTAAGGTCTCAACAGAGCTCAGCACTAAATGGACTCCCTTCTCAGCAGGGGCTTCTTGCTCTCTGCCTGACCTTATCTAGAAAGTGCCTCCAAGCACAGATGCCTGGTCTTATTTGGAACATGACCTTTGGCATAGGTACCTGCAACAAACTGCCCCCAGATTTTTTCTATATGATAATTAGGCAGTGCCCTATAGACAGATGATAGGATCCCCCCTACCACAAAGCATACTACTATACCATAAAGCATACAATGAACACCTATCAGCTGAAGTTTGGCTACCATCTCCACCCTATATTTTTCCCTGACCCCCCACTGAATGAAAGAGCTGTATCATGGAGAAAAAAAAGATTTTAGGGTTACCTCTTCAGGGGGGGAATATTGGAGGAGAGGGAGTGTGGGCATGGATTTGGTCAAAACACCTTATATGCATGTATGAAATTCTCAATAAAGATTTTGTAAATTTTTTTTTTAATGGAGAGAGACCTTCCTCATGGATTTCTCAGCTTATATATCCTTACTCCCCCACCCTTCATACAGCTAAGATCAACTTATTGAGTGGGAGAGACAATGGGCTTCCTCCTGCTTGACTCTTTACTCAGAGTTTGGGAAGACGGTGGGACTATAGCTTGCCATCACTGTGGTTGGAGGAAATTCCAGTTTACAAACCTCTACACCTAATGCATCTTTCAATTCTCATCAATGAAGCTTCCTCATGCAACAGAGGGCCAGGAACACGAAAGGTCACAAATGGCCAAAACATAGAGAAAAAGAGTCTACAGAGTATGCTTCCTTGGAGAAGACTCCCATATTAAAATCCACCCACCCAGGGCTCAGGGACCATTGTGGAAAAAGAGGTGGAAATACTGTAAGGTCCAGGAAGCAGGTACATGACCATGTAGATATAGTCCTACAAGCTCCTGGGACACTTCTCATATGAACCTAAATCAATGGTGCCACCATGCACAAGACCCATGCAAAATCAAGCAGACAAAAAATCAGCAGAGAACTATGGAAATGGACAGCAGGCCCCAATCTTAGTTGAAGAATTATTGGCAGCTGATTACTGCTGGGTGAGGAAGAGCTGGTCTACTTAAAGAGAGAGACTCTAGATAGGATGATGATACCTCAGTGAATGAACTTGCACTGAGGGATATCTGAGGACACTAACTTGACATGGTATGCCTTAACACAAATGGCAGAATGTATGAATTTCAGTGCAAGATTATGGGGTGGTGCCAATGGGAAAGGGGTATAAAGGTGACTAAGATATTTCGTATGAAATACAGAAAAATTTAGTTAAATTTTCTTTTAAAAAAAAGAACTGCACGACCCAACTATCTTCATACCATTTTTCAATATGGTCATGGAGATACATTTAATCATATTTAAAGCAAAGTAAAGAAGAGAGAATCAGACACCTCTTCATCAGTAAAACTTCTATTAGAAAACTTGTATTGCCATCTATCTTGCATACAGAATAAAAAGACAGATGAAAATAAAGGCAGACAGCTGAGAGATGTATTTTCCCACCTGTCACTTGCACACGAATGAATATATTTAAAGGTTCCTGAATTTTGTTCATCATATACAAATGTGATAATGATAGTAGGATTAAGCTGAAGGGATTGCTGTGAGGTTTAAATAGGATTGAAGAACATTTCCAAGTCACTGGGGTGATTCTGTATAAACACAATTTGATCCATTTTATTTCAAGAATAAAACAGTGCATGTATATTAGGGAGGGAAGTTTCTTGACAATTATGGAATCCAAACTCTATATTTAACAGTAGGAAGTACAAAGAGTTACACAAAATGTCCAATGATTAAAACTTTAATTACGGTAATGTTAGGAAATGCATTCGATTTTATTTCAGTTACACTCTTCTGACTCTAACAGAGAAGACTTTGTAGAAAACAGAAAAAAAACAGGTCCTATCAGAAGAGGATTGTTTGGAATTTTTATACCACACAACCTAATCCCCCCAAACAACCCCACTGAGAGTATGATTGAGAAAGTAGTAGAAATGCCCTGAGCTTCCTTGCAGAATCTTCAGGAGTGTAATGATCTCTCCTTGCCTGGAAGGAAAAAAAAGCATCAATCCTATCCAGCTGTGAATCCTGTGAACTACAATACCAAATTGCCTGGCAAGATATGCCTACTGGTGTAATAGTGGCATACATATTGTGATAGCAACCAACCACTCTAATTGGATTTAAGGTCGGCTTCATAGAATGGAGCTCATACCCAACACTGATATCAGGCTTAGTAACCTGAGACTAGACAGCTCACAGACATAGAGGAGAACCTAATATTAGTTTTCTACTGAACCGTTATTTTATTAAAATTACTCCTAATGATTTATTATTATACTCAAGGATTCATGCATTTGTCAACCCTCACCAGAGAAGTCTCCTTAAGCAGCAGATGGTAAGCAAAACAGAAACTCAAAACTGGCAAATGTGTAGTGAACAAGAGACTGCAGAGTGCTTATTCTTAAATAGGATACCTATATCAAACTTCTGCCTGTGAAGGCTTAGGGATCATTGCAGAAGAAGGAGTAGAAAGATTGTAAGAACCAGAGGCAAATGACCACAAGGAAACAGAGTTTTCCTGACAGTTGGTAGTTACTCATGTGAACTCACACCAAAGGGGACAAAGGAGCATGCACAAGTCCCATGTAACTTCAAACTAGACAAAATCTCAGCATAGATATGAGAAAGTGGGTACGAAACGCGAACCCAACATTGGGAAGTTGTGGCAACAGATGGCTGCTTGGAGGAACAGAGACAATCTCATTCAAGCATGGCATTCCTTTTAGGTTAATCAGGCTCCAATGGATAGACCTACACTGAAGAACATTTGAGGACAAAATTGGATACTATAGGCCTTATTGTTTATATAATAAAGTGCATTAAATTGGTCAGATGGCAGTAAGGGAAGGTGTGCATGGGGAAAGAATTGAAATATCATCAAACTATATTAGATGAAAATCACACATAAAAAAGTAGAGCTCATCTTCTCCATCTGAGCACTGAAAGCATGCATGTCCTGGAGTAATCTATAACTATTATATTTATTTTTTTATTACAAAGATGGATTTGTTATGTTTACTAGTAGAGGGTTCCAGGTGCCCGAGGGATGGTTGTTCTTGGACCAGCCCCTTAAGGTCAGACAATTTGGGTTCTAAGATAGGCCACTGCTCCACCCAAATGGCATCATCCAACATCCAGGTTAGGGCAATCAGGTTGGGCAGCCCCCAAATCGAGGGCTTGTGGGGGGAGCAGTGGCCCTTAGAATTGGGGTTGCTGACTAGTTGTGGACATGGGGCTGGCATGATAAGTGTTTCTGCCAGAAAGGCCATATTTATCATGAGTGATGACATCATCAAGAAAGGCTCTGTCATCAGTGGTGTTTACTACCATTTACTACCCCCATATCCTCTAGAATGTCTCTGCCCCACAAAGTACATGAGACCTCAGCCATCATGAGGTTAAATGAGCCCTGATTACCATCTAAATCCTTCCAGTGAACTGGTCGGGTAGTTATTTTTGTATCTTGGCTCCCTCCTACCCCTTTTATCAAGGGGCCTGGTCTCCCTCCTACCCCTTTTATCAAGGGGCCTGGTCGAAATTTCCAGTGTGGAAAGCAGAGGGAGTCATTTATGGTTATAATAGTGACATCGGCCCCTGTATCCACCAGGCTCTTGATGGGGGTGCCGTGCAAATAAACAGTCATGAGTGGAGAATGGTTGAGGACAGGAAGGGACCAGAGGATCTGTTTGGTCTCCCCTCTTACTTGCAGGGCTGAGGGGCACCCCAGGAGAAGTTTAAAGGAGGGTAGTTGTTTTGATTTTGGGAGCAGCAGTCCTTAGCCCAATGATAGCCCTTATTACATTTAGGGCAATGGGTTTTGGGTCATTCCTGCGGGTCTCGTGATTCCGGGAAGTAGCAGTGGAAGTGACCTGGTTTACCGCAGTTCCAGCATCAGCCGCCAGAGGGTGGGCTATCTTGGGCCTGTTTACTCTCGGACAAGAGTGCAGCCAGGGAGGCCGTCAAGGCCTCGAGGGGACTGGATCTGGGGTCCAGCTCTCTCGTAGCAATGACCCATTTGTGAATGTTGTCAATGGGGACTGCCATGACCACACTGCGGGTGGGCATATTAAGACCCTCCCAGGTCAGTTGTTTGAGCAGGGTATCACGTGAGACCAGGTTCCACTCTATGCTCAACAGCCTCAGTAACTCAGGATAAAAAGTCAGTGAAGAACTCCACAGACTGCTGGACCAACTTATAGAAGTATGTGGAGGGGTCCTGAGAGGTGCAAGCCTTTAGGGCCTTGAGGGCCAGATCAGCAACCTGCTGGAAATAGGCATGTAAGCCAATGGTGGCCTGGGTCACAGGGTTGATGTATTTTCTTCTGCTTGTGAGCATATCTAGACAGACTGGGGCCTGATTTTGAACATTAAGGTGGGCCTGAGATTCTGCATGATTCTCATAAGCAGAGTGCCGTTTTAGGAAGGCTGAAAGATCTAAAACAGCCTTAAGGATATTATACCAATCATAATGGGTCTGAAGCTGCATGGCCCACTGTCTGAGGATTTGTTTGAAGTAAGGTGAGTCAGGGCCGGATTCATTGGCAGCCTTGTGAATGAGAGACAGGTCTGTCAGCAGGGTAGGAATCCAAGGCTGATTGGCAGCATTAGGACCGACGTTTACCGGAAAGGCCACCAGAGGGCGAACCCAGAGGGGTGCCAGGCCCTGAACAGGCCTCATAGCAGGAAGGGAGGGGACCGTGGGAAAGGAGTCTGGGAACAGGGTCCCCAGGCTCCAAATGGGTAGGGCCTAGGCAGCAAGTGGAGCGAAGCTCCAGCCAACAGTACTGAGGAGGCGGGGAGATGGGATCAGGCTGCTTCTGAGACAGAGCCTGGGCAGAAGGTTTAGGGTGTGGTGATTTGGGGGGAGCTAAGGGACAGTCCTGTTCCTCCCCCTCCTCATCGGAAGATGAAGAGGTATCCTCCACTGCTGGGGGAGGCGAGGCAATGGAAAAATTGACATTGGCTTGTTCCTGACAGTGTTTGTTGTGGGCTTTGATCACCTCCTCTAGAGAGGAGGATTTAAGGCTAGCAATAATGGCTAGTAGGATTGGGACAAAGGAAGTGGGTGGGAGAATCCCAGAGCCAACCTCACACTTCCAGGCCAGGAAGAGGACACCCATCCATGATTCCAGGTCCCATATGTTCTCAGGAGTGACCCAAAGTGCCGGTATAGTGGCCTCATTCCAAAATCCATCCAGTTGATGAGATTTAACTTTAAGCCTTCATGTAACTAAAAGGGACCTAAAGGCTCATATTTGAGGCTCCCTACAGTGGGGGAGCAGGTTGCCTATGACTGGAAACTAGGGAGACCCTGTAGTGTTAACAAAGGGCCGGAAGTATTCTAGACAAAAGAGGGAAAGGGTAAGGAGAAAAGCAAGGATACAGAGGACTCCCCAGAGCACAGCAGAAGAGCCACTGGTGGAGGCAAGAGTGTAAAGGAGAGAGTGTATGGGACCCAAGTGTCTTATGATTAGTGGGGTCTTCCGTGGTTCATTAGGCCACAGCCATATGTCCACACAGTATCTCCAGATGGGGAGTGGTGGTCGGGAGCCACTCTTGGATTCCACCTCCCAGGGGGTCAGCCTTTATGTGGAGGCACTGGGTGAACCGAAAACAAATAAATGTTCCTCCCTAACCGACAAGGAAAATGCCAACGACACCAAGGAAGAAGGGGAAGAGGAGGCGGTCTCCACGCTCACCCTCGTGAGGACCGAAGACACACTGAACACAGAAAGGGGCCAACTCACCGAAAACACAATGGAGGATGTCTCACAATGCCGGAAGGAAAGGGATGACTGGGACCACCAATGGAGAAAGAGAAAGTACGCCAAAATCAGGAATGGTTAATGCAACGCTGGCAAGAAAGAGCAAAAACCACGATCGAAAAAAGAAAGGTGACTATCACCCAACAAGCTAGTACCCTCGGGAACTCAAGAACCATGCCAGCGTAGATTCCTTGAGCCCCACATTGGGAGCCAGATGTTGTGGGGAGCACCCCTTGGGTGGGGGAGAGTTGACGGGGAGTCACTACACAGATACCGGGAGTCAGGTGAGAAGCAGGCAGTGTGAGCAGCTGCAGACTCGTTTATTGTGGATATGGGGCTCCCATATATGCCCCTTCCTGGTGCCCCATTGGCCCCAGTAGGCTTTCTCGGATCATGTCTGATCCTCATTGGCCCTCTCCATCTAACCATCTTGCATCAGCTCTCTCCATGTCCTTTGGCAGAATACAGGTTAGACTTGGCCGGATGTTTTTGGTGCATTTGCAGCACACATGTGCAGGTTGTTCTGGCCGCACTTCCTCCTACACCAACCTTCAAAGAATACTTGAAGCAATACAAAGAATGGAGGAAGGGACAGCAACCCCAGGAAAAACAGAAAGAAACTAAATGAAGGTATAATTGTGGAAACACAAAATTAGACAAAGAATGCACACAATAATAAAAATGATGTCAACTAATACACATCTTTCAATAATAACTTTAAATATTAATGGACTGAACTCCCCAGTCAAAAGACACAGGTTAGTTGAATGGATTAAGGAATAAAGTCCATCTTTCTGCTGTCTGCAAGAAATCCATCTCATATTCAAGGACAGGCACTACTCTAAGGTGAAGGGATGGGAAAGAATCTTTCAAGCAAATGGCACTAAAAACAAATAGGGCTTGCAATTGTAATATCTGACAAAATATATTTCAAACTAAAGCTACTAAGAAGAGATAAAGAGGGTCACTTCATTCTGATCAAAGGAAAGATTAACCAAGAAGATATTACAATCATGAACATATATGCACAAAATCAGTTGCACCCAAATTCATAAAAACAGCAATACAGGACTTTAAGACACAGAATAACCCCAACTCAGTAATAGCAGGGGACTTCAATACTCCACTTTCTCCATTAGACAGGTCAATCAGACAAAGAACAAACAGAGATACATCTGAATTAAATGATAGCAATACATCAAACAGACCAAATAGACATCTTCCAAATATTCTTTTATTAATTTAAAAAGATATTTTAAATGTATATTTATGTATACATTATCATTTCAGAATGAAATGGGTTTAAAAATTATCAATAAATTATGAAATGATTCATATGAAAATATCTTATATTTTATTTTTTATTGAGTTTTTTGTACTTCATACAGAACATCTCAATCTTAATCACCTTTAAAACCCCATCCCCACTGGACCCTCCCATAGCCTCCCCACCCCCCATTGGAGCCTATATAATTTGTCATCCCTGTTACTGCCCACTGTGTTTTCAGTGCCCCCAGCAACCGTTCCCCAGTGCAAGTCCATCAGCTTATCTAGAGTACTTTGTTTTAGGAATATCAGCTCTTCTTCATCTAGCAGCAACCAGTTCCCAACATTCCTTTGGATAAGATTGGGGTTCTATGCTGGGTTACTTTCAGCCTGAGTTTGCATGGGACTTGTGTATGCTGACACCTAAGCCATAGAATCATATGAGCAGGTTCCCAGGAGCTCGTAGGACTCTGTTCCCACATGGTCATGTACCTCCTCCCTGGCTATTATCATCTCTCTGTCCTCTCTTCCACAATGGTCCCTGAGCCTTGGGTGGATGAAGTTTAATAAAGGGGTCATGTCCAAGGACCATTATTTAGCAGACACTTGATCTCTACACTTTGGCCATTTACCCCTTTTGTGTCCCTGGCCCTCAACTGCATAATGAAGCTTCATTATTGAGAACTGATTCCTTAGTGTCCTGTTCTTTATCCCTGTTCTATGTTCCATGAGCCTTAAGTGTAGCAGTGACATAGGAGATGTGTCCCTTTGGCCTGGGCAATTCATGGACCATATCCATGTGTGATCAGTTGTGGTACTTGGTATTAGTCTCTGACTGCTGCAAACTGAGATTCTTTGACGAATGATGACTGGGATATTTGTCTGTACATATAAGGGTACATATTTTGCACATAGTAAGAATTATATTAGCCTAGCAATGTGAGAGTTTGGGGGTTTCCTCTAAGATCTGTGACCACTCTGGCCATGTGTATTAGGTTACATTACAGTACCACATTTTAGTTTCTACCCTTTGAGTGGGCTTTTATTCAAATTAGATAGCTGTTGATTGCCCCCAAGATAAAACTTTCACTACTGCACCAATGACATGTGCTCTGCTGGTCATCGATATGGTTATTTGGTCTTGAAGCTGGTGCTGAATCATCCATTGATATTTTCCCTTGGCGCTTTCATAGCATTCTCCAAAGCTATGAGAGCGAGCCTTCAGGGGAAGTGGCTTCAAGGTCAGATGCAGCTCTATTTCTCCAAATCCTATGCCCAATATACACTCTGTCTTTGGCAGTAGGATCTTTCCTTCAAGTTCTGGGAGGCCATCAAAAGCTTGGTAATAGCCTCAGTCATTTTGGGAGTATCTTGGACCACCCTTGCCAACAACTAAAAGGAAGGTACCTACTATCTGCCACTGTTTTTTGTTAGGCAGCATTTAGCTATACACATGGACTCATGTAGAGATAATGTATATATAATTTGTCAGTATATTGTTGGACTAATATGGTTTCATCTGTTTTTTGAAAACTAACTAGGCAATAGTTATCTTTCTCAATGTCTTATCCTTCCACCAAGGTTTCCCCATTTAAAGTACCCCCATTTTCCCAATTTCTCCCGATAATACCCTTCTCTTATGGCTCCACCTCTCTTTTTTCTTAATTGTATTTGTCATTTTTATTTTATATGTATGCATGCATTTCTTGCATGTAGGTAAGAGCACCCCTGTCATGTAATGCCCACAGAGGTCAAAAGAGGCTGCCAGATCCCCTGGGAGTGGAGTTACAGGCAGTTCTTACTGCTATTTGGGTGATGGGATTCAAACTGGGGTCTTCTGCAAGATCAATCAATGTTCTTAACTGTTGAGCCATCTCTCCAGGCCCAGTCCCACCTCTCTTGACCTCCTTCATTCCCATTGTCCCCAAGGTTCCTTGTAAAACACTCCCCCCCCTTCCTCCCCTTTAAACAACCCCTTTTGATCCATATCTCCCTTAGTAACACCTGTGTCGTACTGTTCTTCTCTTTCAGGTTCTTCTTTTTCCTTTATCTCCCTGGTTCCTTTTCATTATCCTGGTTCCTGCAGTTGTATAGACACATACTCACTTATAAGCATTTGGTGCTAGAATCCACATATGAAGGAGAACATATATCGTTTGTTTTTCTGAGTCTGTGTTACTTCACTTAGTATGAAAGTTTCTAGTTCCATCCATTTACCTTCATCAAAGATGAAATTTCATGATTTCATCTTTCTTTACTGCCGAATACAACTCCATTGTGTAAAGGTGCCACATTTTCATTATCAACTTCTCAGTTGAAGGACACTTAGGTTGCTTCCATCTCTTAGCTACTGTGAAACAAGCAGCAACAAACATGGATGTACAAGTGTCTCTGCAATAGAATGATTTTTGGGGTATATGTCAAAGAGTGGTATAACAGGGTCAGACAGTAGATTCATTTTTTTAAAGGGTTCACCACACTGCTTTTCATAGGGGTTAACAAGTTGGCAATCCCACCAGCAGTGGATGAGCATTCCCCTTTCCCCACATCCTCTCCTACATTTGGTATCAATTGTTCTCTTGATATGCAGCCAGTCTGACTGGGTAAGATAAAATCTTAAACTGATTTTAACTTGCATTTCATTAATTATTAATGATTTTAAACACCTTTTAAGATGCTTCTTAGGCATTTTTATTTCTTCTTTTGAGAAATCTCTGTTCAGGTCCTTAGACTTTCTTTTCATTGGGTTGCTTCCTTTCTTGATTCTTTGCTTTTTTAGTTCTTTATATATTCTGGATGTTAAACCTCTGTCAGATGTGTCAGTGGTGAAGATTATCTCCTACTCTGTGGGTTTTCTCTTCATGCCCATTGTTGTTATTATGTGCAGAAGATTTTTAGTTTAATGAGGTCCCATTTGTTGATTCTTGACCTTATTTTCTGGACAATTGATGTCTGGTTTAGAAAGCCCTTTCCTATACTTATATCTTCTAGTTTATTGCCAATGTTTTCTTCTAATAGTTTCAGATTTCAGGTTTCACATTGAGGTCTTTGATCCATTTGTAGTTCACTTTTGTGCAAGATGAAAGATAGGGATCTAGTTTCATTCTTCTACAGATGGAGATCCAGTTTTTCCAGCACCGTTTACTAAACATGCTGTCTTTCCTCCAGTGAATGTTCTTGGCCCCATCATCAAATATCAGATGGGTTAAACTGCATGCACTCTTATTTGGGTCTCCAGTTTTGTTCCATTGATCTACAGGTCTATTTTTGTGCCAGTACCATGTTACTTTTATGATTGTAGCTCTGCAATATAATTAAAATCTGGTGTAGTAATCCCCACAGAATTGCTCTTAGTGTTCAGTGTTGTTTTGGCTATCCGAGGTGTTTGGGCTGCCATATGGATTTTAGGATGTTTTTTCCCAATTCTGTGAAGAATGTCATGGGGATTTTGATTGGCATTGCATTGAATCTATAAAACTATAAGTGCAGCTTTACTGAAAGTGTTAATCATTTCTAGTTTTCTGGTGGAATTTTTGGCATCTCCTAGCTATACTATCATATCATCTGCAAAAAGAGATAATTTGATCTTTTCTCTTCCAATTATTACTGCTTTAATTTCCTTCTCTTCTCATTGCACTTGAAAGAGTTTCAAGCACTATGTTAAAAAGGAGTGGAGGTAGTGGACAGCCATGTCTGGTTCCTGATTTTAATGGAAATGTTTCCAGGTTTTCTAGATTTAGCATGATGTTAGCTGTAGATTTGTTGTATATGGCTTTAAATATGTTGAGGTATGTTCCCTGCAGTTCAGTTCCCTATAGGACTTTGAACATAAATGCATGTTGAATTTTGTCAAAGGCCTTCTCTGCATCTATTGGGAGGATCATATGGTGCTTGTCTTTGAGTCCATTTATTTGACTTGTGATGTTTATTGAGTTACATGTATTGAACCAGCCCTGTATCTCTGGAATAAAGCTGACTTGAACATGGTTGGTGACCTTATGAATATTCTACCCAACCATCAAAGAATTAACTTTCTTTTCACAACCCATGGAACTTTCTCAAAAATTGAATGCATACTGGGACACAAAAAAACCTCAACAAATACTGAAAAAATTGAAATAATTCCATGCATTCTATCAAATCACAATGCAATAAAGCTTAAAATCAGCTCTGGGAAAAAGCCCAGATATATTCCTTACAGAAATAGAAAAAAAACTTAAATTTTATGTGGAGAGGGCCCACTCTTACTCTGCCTAATGTGTTAGACCCTCCACAGAATGTCCCCACCCAGCCTTGCCCTTGGCCTCCCTCTTGATCTGCCTGTCACAGACCTGCTGATTTAGTTTGCCTTTACTTGCTGTGATAAAACATTGACCAAAACAAACTCTATTAAATTTGAAAATCTAAAAGAAATGAATGAATTTGTAAATACATAGAAACCACCAAAATCTAAGTCAAGAAGAGATCAAGAGCTTAAACAGTCCTACAATGAATAAAGGAATTAAAATAGCAATACAAACCCTCCCAACTGAAAAATGCCCAGGCATGGATGGATTCACAAGATGTTTTTACTGGACCTTCAAAGAGGATCTACAACCAATGCTTCCTAAATTATTAAAAAATATTGAAACAGAGAAAGAACTCCCAAACTCATTCTATGAAGCCAGTATCACTCTGAAACCAAAACCATGTAAATACATGACAAAAAACCACAAAACTATAAGTCCACATCCTTAATGAACATAGATACAAGTATTCTCAACAAAATACTTAAAAACCACATACAAGCAAACATCAAAAAGAGCATTCACCATAATCAAGTTGACTTTATTCTACAGATACAGGGATGGTTGAATATGCATAACTCAATAACTGTAATCAATCACATAAATGGACTTATAGACAAAAATAACATGGCTACCTCAAGAGGTGCAGAAAAGGCTTTTGACAAAATCCTAAATGGATTTATGTTAAAATTCCTAGAAGCAATTGGACTGGAGGAAATATACATGAACATAATTTTGCCTATATAAAACAAACCCACAGCCAATATAATTTTAAATGGACAAAAACTGGAAGCATTCCTGTCACCCATGTTTCCTAGGGTCCCTTGCCCTTGGTGCTATTAGACAAGACACATAACACATCTTTATCTGAATTCCACATAGTTTATAACTTTGGGGCTTGGAGAGGAGAGACTTACAAAGAAATGAACACCCACTACCCAGCACCCAGCTCTGCGCTGCTCAACCCACAATTCTAGATCTCTTCTGCCTGCACACACTCTCCGTTAGCTTTCACCCACAGTCTCATCTCAGGTCAGTAAATGCCCCCTCTCGCAGCCACCCAAGTGAGACACCCGGGCAATCTTTTCCTTGCCCCACACAGCTTCAGTCCCAAGATCGCACCCAAAATCCCCTCCTTCCATGGCTAACTCTCCACAGTCAATTCTCCATAGCAGGCCCTGCCCCTCGGGGAAATCAGGCCACTTGGGATACAATTCGACATTAAAATCAGGAACCAGACAAGGGTGTCCTCTATCTCGATTCCTTTTCAATATAGTGCTAGAGTGTCTTGCTAGAGCAACAAGACAAGAGAAAGAAATTAAGGGGGTAATAATTGGAAAACAAGAGGTAAAATTATCTCTATTTTCAGTTGATATAATATTATACATAAAGATCCAAGCAGGAAATTGTCCAAAATGTTCAAAAATGAACAATGTTCAAAATTGTTCATCAAAGTGGCAGATTACAAAAGAAATCTCAAAAATCAGTAGCCTTCCTATATAACAATAATAAGCAACCAGAGAAAGCAGTCATGGAAACTCTGTCATTCACAATTGCCTCAAAAAACATCAAGGAATAAACCAAACCAAAGACAATAAAGATCTCTACAATGAAAATTCTAAATATTTGAAGAAACAGAAGACACCAGGAGATGGTAGGAACTCCCATGCCTATGAGTTGGTAGAATGAATATTGTGAAAATGATCATCCTACCAAAATCAATCTATGGATTCAGTGCAATGCCAATCAAAATTCCTGTGGCATTCTTCACAGAGCTAGAAAAAAAATTCCTAAAATTCATATAGAATCACAAAAGACCCCAGATAGCAAAAGCAATCTTGAACAAAATATCAATGGTGGGGAGATCACCATACCAGATATCAAACTATGTTACAGAGCTATAGTCATAAAAACAGAATGGTAGCAGCACAAATACAGATGTGGTGAAGATCAATGAAACAAAGTAGAAGACACAAACATAAGTTTTTGGCATGCAATTTTAGCCACATGATATTTGACAAAGGTGCCAATAACAAACGATGGAGGAAAGATAGAATCCTCAACAAATAATGCCGGCAAAACTGGATCTCCACCTGAAGAAGGATATAATTAGACCCTTATCATTCACACTGCACAGAAGTACAAATGAGTCAAAGATCTCAATGTGAAATTTAAATTCTGGAACTATTCAAAGGAAACAAGCAGCACCCTACAAGACATAGGTGCAGGAAAGGACTTTCTAAATCGGACATCAGTTGCTGAGCATTTAAGCTCAATAATCAATGAGTGGGTTCTCATTAAACTGAAAAGCTTCTGTACAGCAAAAGAAACAACCAGAGGAAAAGAAGAGTAAATACACTGAGTGGGAGAAAATCTTTACCAGCTACACATCTGGCAGAGGATTAATATCTAAAATATACAAATAACTCACAAAATTAAGAAAAAAGAAAACAAATGACCCAATAAAAAAGATGGGTTAAAGACCTTAACAGAAGTTCCCAAATGAAGAAATAAAAATGGTTAAGAAAACCTTGAAAAGAGCTCAACATCCTTAGTAATTAGAGAAATGCAAATCAAAACTAAGATTTCAACTTACCTCAGTCAGGCTGCCTAAGATCAAGAGAACAAAAGACACCAAATGCTACAGGATATGGAGAAAAGAGAATGCTGGTTCACTGTTCATGGAATTGCAAACTCCTGCAACCACTATGGAAAGCAGTGTGGAGAACTCTTAAAAAAACAAAAAATGAATCAGGTTATACCACTCCTTGGCGATACCCAAAGAATTCGTCCTCTTCTACAGATATTTCTACATTCATTTTTGTTGCTGCTCTTTTCACAATGGCTAAGAAATGGAAACAACCTACATATCCCTCAACTGACAGATAATGAAAATGTGTTACATTTACACAATGGAGATTGACTCAGTGGTATAGAAAACAAAATCATGAAATTTGCAGGTACATGGATGGAACTAAAAACTGTTGAGTAACATAACACAAACTCAGAAAAACAAGTGACAAATATTCTCCCTCTTTTGTGGCTCTTAGTACCAAAACCTTACATGTGAGCATGTATCCTGATGTAACCAAAGAAGCCAGACAAATTGAGCAGAATGATGGAGAAAAAGGGAAAGAAAGAGCCTGAGGGAGACAGGGATATTAGAAAACAGATGTTACCAAGGGGGAAATGTAGGTATTCAACTGTGAAGAGAAAAGGGAAGGACTTATAAGGAGCTATGGGAAATGAGGAAAAATGAGCTGAAGAGAGGTGGGATAGTAGGAGACAGGTATTATCAAGAAGAAATGGGGGTATGTTAATTGGGGAGGGAGGTAAAACAGGGAGAGAGAGGAGAGATAAATGAAGTTTAGGTGGTTTGAAAAATGACAGGGAAATGTATTAGCTACAAAGCTTACTAAGAAATATACATACAGTATCTGAACATGGCGCATGTGTACAACTGAAGGCTGTCCAACAAGAAACACAGTGCCAGACAGCAGAAATGTCCCTTCGATTTGTTAGGTATGGTAGACCAAGAGACTCCAAAATTTCGCAGGATTTGCCATAGTCCTTGATTATTTCCCTAAACTTGAAGATAACACAATTATGTCCTGAACACAGGACATATTTTGGACAAAGGACCCAGAGAAATGGAGCTGGAAGAGACTTGGAAACCTCCTCCATGAACCCAGCTCTCACAGTTCTAGAGGGTACTATGCAAGCTAATAAGGAAGAAAATTGATCAATGGTCCTACCCAAGTTTTAAAGCATAACCACATCAAATGACTGGCATAACAAACTATAGTGGTGCAGTAGTGGCATTTTTATCTTGGTGGTCAACAGATACCTAATTGAATTTAAAGCCCTCTCAAAGGGAGAGAACTCATGGATGGCATTGTAAACATAGCCAAATACACATGATGGGAGAGGTCATACATCCTAAAGAAACCCTATCTCTGTCATATCTCTAGACAAATGAAATTTCTTACTGTATGCTGAATATGGATTCTTAAATTACAACAAAAATAACATTTACAATTTGTCAAAGAAGCTTCTTTTTGCAACAGATGAAAGCTATTACAGAGTTTCACAACTGATCACACACAGAAAATATCTGTCTGTGAGATACTCAGCCCTAAGTGAAACATCCACAGTGGAACCTCAGCACTTAAGTCCCATGGAGTGTAGTGGATCATGGGGTAGAGAGAATACTAACGCATTCCTCAACTCTCACAAGCAAAGCCTCCTCATGCAACAGAGTGATCCACACAGAAGGCAACAACTGGCCAAGATGTAGAGAATAAGAGACTGCAGAGTGGATGTACCTGGATAGCACTCATATTGAACCTCACCCACCCAATAATCAGGGACCATTGTGGAAGAGGGGGCATAAAGATGGTAAGAGCCAGGGTCAGCACATGAGCATAAGAAAACAAAGTCTTCCAAGCCTCAGGGAACCTGCTCAGATGAACTTGTAGCAATGGTGACAGCATACACAAAGCCCACGCAGTCTCAATCAGAAAAATACCCAGCATAGGACTGAGGAAATGGTCATCAGACCACAAACTAAGCCAAGGAACAGTTGGCAACTGATTACTGAAGGTTCATTTTCTTTAGGGGGTGACTCTAGGTAGGCTGACTAGAATCCAATGGATGAAATTACAATGAGGGTCATACAGAAAGAAAAACTTGACTGGATGGGAAATAACCTGTATGAAACAATACATCAAATCCAGTGGGGAGATATGGAGGGGTGAGGATGGGGGAGGGGATATAAATATGATTAAGATATATTGTATGAAATGCACTAAAAATTCAATAAAAATATACATTTCAGAATATTTTTGTGGAAACACAAAAGGCCAGGGATAGCCAAAACAGTCTTGATAAAAAATAATAACATGGGAGTTATCACCATATCTGATTTCAACTTCTATTACAGAAATGCAGTAAAAAAGGCAGAATGGTACTGGCACAAAGCAGACATACAGATCAATGGAATGGAATAGAGAAGCCAGAAATGAGTCCACATGACTACCTGATTTTTGACAAAGAGACCAACAGTTAAGTTGGAGAAAACAAATGGTTCTGGGAAGCCCGGAGAGAAACATAGAGAAAAATGAAAGCAGATTCTTAACTCTCACCCTGCACAAAACTCAGCACAAAATGGATCAGGACCTCAAAATAACACCAGATACTCTGAAACTGCTAGAGTAAAAGGAGGGAGTAGGGTTCAAAATATAGGCCCAGGTAAGGACTTTCTCAATAGAACTCTTAATATAGGAATAGGAGCAACAATCGATAAATGGGATATCATGAAACTAAAAGTGCTTCTGTGAAGCAAAGGAAACTAACAGTTGAGAGAAGGGGGAGCCCACAGAATGGAAAATCTTTTCTAGTTATCTGGTAGAGGATTGGTATCAAGAATATACAAATATTTTAATGGCTTATTTATTTTAATTTTTTATGTGTTATAAGTGTTTTGCCTGCATGTATGTAAAGGGCACCAATGTCATACAATGTTCATGGAGGCCAGAAGAGGGCATGAGATCTCCAGGAACTAGAGTTAAAGACAGGTAGTTGCCATGAAGCGGTTGGGAACAGAACTCAGGTACTCTGAAATAGCAGCAAGTGCTCTTAAAAACTAAGCAATCTCTTTAACCTAAAAACTGGGTTGTTTTTTTTTTAAATGTAAATATTAAGAAAACCAGTAACCTAATTTAAAATAGGTTATAGAAAACAGACTTTTTGAAAGAAGAAATGCAATGATTAATAAACACACAAAAAGTGTTAAACATAGTCATAAGGAAATGTAAATTGAAACACCATTAAGTTTCCATATAACATCAGTCAGAGTCGCCATGAATATGAGTTAAATGACAGCATATGCTATTGAAGATGTGAGAAACAGCTCGTGGTACTTTAAACTATTGTGACCATACTGAAATCTTCCTGGAAGTTTCTCAAAAATCTAGTCATAGAATTACCTTATGACCCAGCTGAACTACTCTTACATATGTGGATAAAAGGCCCAATATCCTTCTACAAAGATACTTGCTCAACATGTTCAGTGCTGCTCTGTTCACAACTAGGCAATAGAATCAGCGTAGATATGCATCAACTGATGAGTGGATGATGCAAAAGTGGAATATATACACAATGAAATTTTATTCAGCCATAAAGAAAAATTAAATTACAGTCTTAGAATTAAAGTAGGTGGAACAGGAAAAGAATATTGAGAGTTATGACCCAGGAGCAGAAGGACAAAATGCCTCCTGTCTTCCTTTCATGTGTTGATCACAGCTTTGAATGTTTACTTTGTTGTTTTTAACTTGGAGTACCTGTGTGAGCCAGGGAACTTGAATGGGAGTTTTGCAAGGGAGGGGACTGTTCTATTTGGCTCAAAATTATATTTTTGAGGTGCATTGAATTGTTTTTTGGATTTAACTTACATTTCTTATTTAGCTTTATAAATCAAATCTACTGTTGGAATTCATTATACCTCGAATATCCCCTATTCTGATGATGAATTTATACTTTTTGTATTGTACCAAGAAAACTTCAAAGGTAGTTTTTGTAATTCCAATTATAATTGATATACTTGCACTTATGTATAAAATTTTGGCCATATTTTATAAGGAAAAATAAATAAGAATTCTGTGTGTCACTTCAGCTACATCTTCATTTTGAAAGATATTTTAGATAACAGTGTAGTCATTCTAACCTCAGAGGAAGCACAGTAATACATATTATATGGATAAAAGACAAAATTATTATGTCTAGTTTCATTGGCACCCAGAAAACACATGTCATGTCAAGTTTTCACCCAGAGATTAGACATGTCATTGCTTCCATTCACTGGCAATAGGACAGAAGGCCAAGTGTACTGAATACGGTGTGGTGTCTCTGGTCAGGAGACAACCTAAGACCTTCAGTGACCCTCCAAGAAAAACCAAAACATGAGTGCAGAGTGAGAAGTGTAAAGGGTGGGACCATGCTGTGTAACACTAATATCCTAGGTGAACAATTCTTCATGAAGGACTGCAGTCACAGCCCCAAGACAATTTGTTTTCTTCTGCAATACATTGCTTTCCCTGGGGTGTGAAATGTAACCACTGAAAATTATTTTGCCTCATTAAAAAGTAGAGCAGTTTGGAAAAATTCAGTCAGTGAGTTTCTGTCTAACACCACAGGTAATATTCCACAAAGGCTGTTGAATAAAATTTAAGATGTCATTTTGAATCCTGCCAGGTAAGACAGAATTCTGGGGCTTCTTAAGATTCTGGAAACAAAAGTCAGCGGTTGGGGTGAACAGCCAACTCAATGCAGAAGAATCTATTTTTTATATACAAGCTTTCAGGTAGGAGCTGAATGCAAAATACAAATTTCTTTTCAAGTGCTCACCCTAATTCCACATTTAAAAATTAAAATTATATATTATATTTCAGATCCTTAGGATACAGTGTGACATTCTGATGAAATTATTCACTAGGAAATAAACAAATCAAGGTAATTGACATTTGTATTTACAGAAACATCTATCTTAGTTTTTTCAGTCAATTATTTGAGATTCCATGCATTGTGTTTTTATCACATTTACCCCTAACTCTTGCACCTAATTACTTCTAGATCTATCCCCACCCTACCCACAGCTTTTTCATGTCCTAGTTTTGTTTTTGTTTCTTTTTTAATGGCGTATAGACTCCTATTTGTGCAGTCCATAAACTCCTGGGTGTGGGACCATTCACTGGAGCAAGGCTGACCTATCAGAAGACACACCTTAAAAATTGACTCTTTTCTCCAGAAGCCATCGACTGTCCACAGCTCCCCAGGGGTAGGAGCTCATAAACCTCTTCCCACTCCATGCTGGAATGTTGACTGGCTTAATCATGTGCAGGCAAACACAATATCCCATTTGTTGAATGAAAAATCCAAATTTGACCTATGCATTTCGAGCAGGTATGAGTTTCTGTATTAATTATTGTCCACTGCACAAAGAACCTTCTCTAGGAAGATCCATTGTCCCGCGCTATCGTCTCGCCAGCAAGAATGACGCGGCACACTCAGGATCCTTCTGCAGAAAAGCTTTAATGCATCTTGAGAGGGAGAGCATAAGCTTACAGGGCGAAGACCCCGAATGTCGGAAACCCAGCCCTTATATAGGTTAGTAAGCCCGTCTTGGACGTGGCAACTCTTGATTGGTCGCAAACTCATCAGCCCATATCACGCCACGAGGTAGGCAGAGACTAGAAGGTGGAAAATTACTTCGGGCATGCGTACTGACTTATTTACTGCTCAGCATGAACCGGATGTGAGCGCCATCTTGTAATGGCGTCTGCAGGGACGGCAGGCGGCTCCCCACAATCCATGATCTTCATTAATCTCTGGATAGAAAGATACACATTTGCTGGTGTTGGATATGCACACCATCAATCCTAGGACTTAGTGGGCAGAGACAGGCAGATCTCTGTGAGATCAAGGCCAGCCTGATTTACATAAGGATTTCAAGCCAGCTGGGGCTAAGGAAGATCCTGTCTCAAAAATACGAAAAAAAAAAAAAAGCATAAAGGCACAGATTTAGAGAGCCATTTGACACTAAGTCCATTTAACAGAATAATAGTAATAGGTTCACAACTGGGATTTATGAACCCCATAACCTTGGGTTTTGGGTCAGATTTACAAAACCAGGCTTGTGTTTTCTTAAGTGGTATGGGCTTCAATCTAATTAGAAAGTAGTTGGTTATCCCCATAACACTTGGGTAACTATTTCACCCATAACTGTGTCTTGTCACCATGGTCAATATTGCAGTTCACAGGGTTCCCAGATGGATAATAAATTTTTCCCCCAGCAGAGAATGATTTCTTTTTAATCTTTATTGAGACAAGATCTCCCTGTAGTCCCAGCTGTCCTGGAACTCACTAGGTAGACCAGGCTGGCCTTGAACTCACAGAGGTCCACCCAGCAGAGAAAGATTTCTTACATCCTTCTATTGTGTGATTTTGACACCTGTCTTTTGCCAAGTGATTCCTGGAAGTCATACTGGAAGAGTTCAAAGTACTTGTCTGTTTGGAACCATGATCCAGTATCCTGTAGTACGACTGTCAAATGGTCATTTTTGAGACGTACAGGAACATATTGCCTGCACACCATGTTTTAATCTGCTCATAGAGCTATGTTTAATAGTATTGCAAAGAAAAAAAGAGGTCATCTAACACTCATGCCAGTAAAAATATATTAAAATTCAACAATGAATCATCATATAGAACAATAAAGATACTGAGGGCAAATACAGATAACTGACAGGCATCTTCTCCCATGGTTCATGTGTGTGCAGATGAATAAATTTGAAGCTTTCTGTTCCAGATTCATGATACACTATATGGGAGCAATAGCCGTACTAAGGTGAAAGGATTGTTGAGGGGCCTAAACAGGGCTGAAGCACAGTATCCAAGTCACTTGGGACAATGGCATCTACAAACATGGAATTGTATCAGTGTTCTTATGAGCATAAAGCAGTTAAGGCTACCTGCCTAACTTCCTCTACTGATTTCATGTATCTAATATACTTGTCATTTCAATTGTCCCTGAGCTGTGGGTGGATAAGGTTCACTATAGGAGCCCATTCAAGTATGCACACTCCGCAGTCTCTTATTCTTTAAAACTTAGTCAGCTGTGGCCTTCTGTGTACATCACACTCTGATGTATAAGGAAACTTTACTGGTGAGAGTTAAGGGATTCATTAGTTTTCTCTCTACCCCTTGTTCTGCTATGTTCCATGAGCCTAGTTGTACAGGTTTAAATATAGACGTGTCACCTAGTACTGGGCATCTCTCAGACGCATACTCTGTGTCTGAGCACTTGTGCAACTCTGCAGTTGTCTCCATCTTTTTCAAAAACAAGCTACTATGATGAGTGGTGTATGGTATGCTTGTCTGTAAATATAACGGTCAATATTTAGCATAAGGTAAGAAGTTTCATTTGTCTAGAGAGATGAAAGAGATAGGGTTTTCTCTGGGATGTATGTCCTCTCCTGCCATGTGTATTTGGCTGAATTTACAGTTCCACTCATGAATTCCTTTCCTTTGAGAGGGATTTAAATTCAATTAGGTAGGTGTTGATTGCCTCCAGATAAAAATGCCATTACTGCATCAAGAGGGGTAGCTTCCCAAACCAGTCGTTATAATTATTAGGCTTTAAGGACTGAGTTGAACCATTGATTTTTTTTCTTCCAATGCAGTTTTCATATCATCATCTAGGATTATTATAGTCAAACATCGGTTAGATGGCTTCCAGGTCGACTCCTGCTCCATTGCTTCAAGTCCTGTATCTGAAGTATATCCTGTCTTTAGCCGTAAGGTCTTATCTACTAGTTCTGGGAGATAAACAAGATGTTTGGCAATAACCTGTGTTACTTTAGGATGTCTCCCGGGCAACCCTCACCAATCACTCGAACGGAGGTCTCTTCTATCTGACACTGTGTTCTCAGGTGTAAATATTTATGCTAATGTTCAGACAGTATGTATATTTCTCATGAAGTTTCAAGGGCATCACATTTTTCTCTGGGTTTCCTAGCATTCCAAGATTCATTCAAGTCTACTCTTTATTTCCCATCCTGTCTCTCTCTTCCCTCCACAGTCCCAGCAGTCCCATTATCCCCACACACCCCAAATAACACCACGCTCCACCATCCCCTGTCTCCTGACTTCCCTCCACCCACAAACCATGACCCTGTCCATGTTCTTCCCTCCTCTCTTCCCTGCTGAACACTGACTTTCCTGACCTCCCCCTGGGTAACATCTGTTCCCTAATATCCCCCTTTCAGGTATTTTCTTTTTTTTTTTTTTTTTTACCAGCGTGTATCCTTTCCCTTTTTAGGTTCCTGGTGTTACATCAGAATTTATACACTCACATATAAGGGTTTGGAGCTACAATCTGCAAATGAGGAAGAACATACATCACTTGCTTTTCTGGGTTTGTATTACTTCACTTAGTATGATATTCTCTAGTTCCATCCATTTACCTGAAAACTTTATAATTTAAACTTAACTTTCTGCTGAGAAGAACTCCATTGTGTAAATGTGCCACAGTTTCAATACCATTCATCAGTTGAGGGACATTTATGTTGTTTCCATTTCTTAGCTATTTTGAAAAGAACAGCAACAAACACTGAGGTATAGGTATCCCTACATTGGAGTTAGTCCTTTGGGTATATGTCAAGGAGTGGTGTAATTGGATCACAAGATTTATTATTTTTTTTTTGTATGAGTATTTTGCCTGCATGCATGTAAGTTAATGACATGACTGCTATTCCCACAGAGGTGAGAGCTAGAGTTTGGGAAGGTTGTTAACTGTCTTGTGGGTGAGGGGAATAATGCCCACGTCCTCTGCAAGAGCAGTCCATGCTCTTAACCTCTGAGCCATCTCTCCAGTCCCAACTGTATTATTTCATAGGATTTATAAAACCTATAATTGATAAGCCTTTGGGAAATATATTTTAAAAATTACTGTTTTTCAGAATGTTTTGGATCTTTTATGCACCACAAGCTTAATAACTAGAAGAAGAAATATTTTCTCACAAACAAACTCAATGACAGCATGATGAAGAATACAGTAATGAACACGGCTTCCTGCAGAGTCTTCAGGGGCAAAAACAGTTCTCAGTTTTTCTCACTGTCGGGCAGGTCCTCTCCATCCATAGCACTGTGTCTCCTGCTCACTCTAAACAGCTAGAATAAGCAAACTCTTCCCTCCATCTCACACTGTATTCCTGCTGAAGGCAAATCACCTGTCAGAAACATCAATTTCTTATAATCTTCACATGAGACAATCAATACACCATCAGCTTCCTGGCGGACTCTTTTGATTTGAAAAGGTCAGTCCCTAGCTTTCTCATGTGTTCTACCATTTAAATACGAGATTCACAAAAATCTGTTGTCTTATTTGGAACATGTATTAAATTCTGTCTTTTATGCAAAAAGTTGGACAGGACATAGTTGAGGGAATTAGCAAGCATGTTGTTTCTGCTTTTAGAAAGTAATTGATAAGCTAAATATCTAGTTTATTATGAAAGGTCTTTCATTCTTCAATTCAACTCAACTTACTCTGTATCCTCCACAGAATATTTACTGCATTGCAGTATTCCTCACATAACACTATACTCACCAATATAGAAGATTTAATCTCTACCCAGTGTCGTAATGCACCACTGATCTCATCCTACATGTTAGAGCTAATTTACTTGGCATTGAGCTTTTTGGTATAATTTGTTTCCATCTGGATGTTATAGTAGTATAAATATCATTTGTGAGATGATGAATGTCTGTCCATCTGTCATTGGGAGAGGGAGAGAGCAAGGAAAAGGAGAGAGAGATTGAGGGGAGATTGATGTGTTAAGAGTGGATAATATTTCTCCATAACCATACCCAGCTCTCACTTATGAATTAGTACCATGTATTTTTACTCTAATGATATGACCACACAATTATTAATCTCCTTTTCAATTTTTCTGTCATTTATCTTTCATCCCCAGTAAACTCAGAACTTTGGGTCTTGAATGCAAGGTCATAGCCAACCCATTTTGCTCATGTGTGTAAAACAAATAAGAAAATCAATTATTTTGTGGCCTGTGTATATATAACATAAGGTCTGAAACATGACCTATTCAAAAAGTATTCAGACTATATTATCCTCTCAAAATCAATCTTATCCATATACTTACCTAGAATTTTAATTCATGATAAATTTTATAAATATCTTGCATATATATAAATATGTCCACTAAAATTGTTTGAAATTTTCAAACTCTCCCACTCTGTTACTAGCACTGTAATACATATTGAAAGAGACATATTGAGACATATTGAGACATGAAGAACATATATGTATTTAGGATAGTAAAATGTTCATCTTTTATAGTAATAATGTAGTACTTTGCATCTTACAGAAATAAAATGCATTATTACTAAGAGGAAGGCTCAGTGTGAGCTTCACTTATATCTTTTCCTTCCTTTGTCTCACAGTAGGTGATCGGCCAATAACATGACCAACCACACGGTAGACACAGATTTCTTCCTCATGGAACTGTCTGACAGCAAGCAGCTCCAGGTGCTCCAGGGCTTTCTGTTTCTGCTGATTTACTTGGTGTCCCTCATGGGGAACCTTCTCATCATCATGCTTGTCACTGTGGACCAGTGTCTTCACACCCCCATGTACTTCTTCCTGAAGAACTTGTCCTTCCTCAATGTGTGCCTCATTTCAGTCACAGTCCCAAAGCTCATTCTCAGCTCTTTGTCTCACAGGAGCGCTATCTCTTTCTCAGGATGTGCGTGTCAGGTCTTCTTCGTGGATTCCTTTGTTGTAACTGAAATTTCCATCCCCACAGCCGTGTCCTGTGACCGCTATGTGGCCATCTGTCACCCGCTACACTATGATGCCATCATGAACAGGGCAGTCTGTATGCAGATGGTAGCTGCCTCATGGCTATTTGGAAGTCTCTTTGGGGTCTTATATTCATATGGCACATTTTCTTTATCTTTCTGTGATACCAGAAAAGTGCCACAGTTCTTCTGTGATGTCCCCTCTCTACTGAAGATTTCTTGCTCCAATATGCATGTCACTATTGACTTTAGTCTCACCTTAGCACTCATGTATCGGTTTTTCTGCTTAGTGTCCATAGGGTTTTCATATGTTTACATTTTCAACACAGTATTGAGAATGCCCTTCTTAAAAGGGAGGTCAAAAGTCTTCTCTACCTGCATGCCCCATCTCATAGTCATCACCACATTTTTAGTCACAGGTGCCACAGCCTATTTGAAACCAGTTCCTGATTCCCCACAGCTTTG
>NW_008339947.1:100504-105949 GCF_000622305.1 Nannospalax galili
CTATGTAGAAAGGCTACGTGAAATCTTTTGCATATTTAGCCATGTCCATATTTCCAATTATGTTCATTATGATGTGTAAGAAGTTCAGTTTTTTAGTTTAGATAAAAAATTGATTTAAAACTTCTAGAAAGGGGTTTACAATTCATAATCCTGAGTCACCTTCAATTATCACAAAACCTGCTTGAGCTGGGTATTTACTTGAAGTGCGTCTGTGCAATACTAACCTGAGAATCACTGTGACAGATTTTTGAATGATGTAAGAAAAGTGTCCTCTTCACACTACTTGAGACCTCTTGACTATATTTCTTTATATGGCAGAGACACTTTGCATATGTGTTAAGTATTTTAAATTGGTAGATTATCCTAGTATTCATAACAAAAAGACCATGTCCATATAGATTCACAACAGAATTTTACCAGAACTTCAGAGAAATCTACAATGAATAGTACTTAAATTAATAAAAATAAAATAGAGAGGAAATTCTCAACCTCCTTCTAAGAAGCCAATATTATTCTAATACCAAAACCAAAGAGGGAGGGAGAAGAGAGAGAGAGAGAGAGAGACAGAGAGAGAGACAGAGAGACAGAGAGAGACAGAGAGACAGAAAAAGACAGAGAAAGACAAAGAGAGAACACTATGGGCCCATATCCTTAATGAGCATAAATACAAAAATTCTTAACAAAGAACTCACAAATCACATACAGATACACATCAAAAAGATCATCCATCGATATCAAGTTGTATTTATTACAGAGATACAGATCTCGTTCAACATATGTAAGTCAGTGAGCAAAATAAATCGTATAAATGTTACAGACAAAAATCACATGATCATCTCAATATATTCAGAAAAGGCCTTTGAGAAAATCTAACATGAATTCCTGGCAAAAGTAATAAAGGGAATTGGGCTGAGGGGAATATACTGCAATATAATTAGGGCTATATACAATAAACCCAGAGGTGACATCATTCTAAATGGAGGAAATCTTAAGGCATTCCTATTAAAATCACTAATAAAACAAGGCTGTTCCCACTCCTTTTCAATATAGTGCTTGAGCAAAGAACAAGAAAAGGAAAATAAAGGGGTACTACTTGGAAAAGAAGAGGTCAGATTAAAGTACTTGTAGATGATATGATATTTTACATAAGCAATATCAAAAATCCCACCAGAAAATTTAGGGAAATGATCACCTTTTCAGCAAAGCAGCAGGATAGAAAACAAGTTTACAAAAAATGAGTAGGTTTTCTACATATAAATAGCAACAAATCATAGGAAGAGTTCATGGAAACGTAGTCACAATGGCCACAAGAATCTCTAAGGAAAAAACCTAACCAAAGAATTCTCCAGTGAAAACTGTAAGTCTCTGAAAAAGAGATTGAGGAAGATCCAAGGAGACAGAAAGATATCCCATGTTCATGGAATTAATAGTTTGAAAATGACTGCCCTACCTAAAGCAAGTCAATGCAATCCCAATCAAAATCCCCAATGACATTCTTCACAGAAACAGAAAAGAAATCTAAAATTAATATGGAACCATAAAGAATTCAGATACCCAAAGAAAATCTGAGTTCAAAGAGCAATGCTGGGGAGATTGCCATACTGGATCTCAAAAAATGTTAAGGAGCTATATCACAGAAACAACATGATACTGTCACACAAACAGACATGTCTATCAATGGAAAAATAAAAGAAGACTCAAATATGAGTGCACACAATTTCAGCCACCTATTACATGACAAGGATTCCAAAAACATATACTGTAGGAAAGACAACATTTTCAACAAATAGTGCTGGCAAAACTGCATCTCCATGTGTAGAAGAATGAAATAAGGCCCATACTTATCACACTGCACAAAAGTCAACTCCAAATTCATCAAAGACCTCAATGTGAAATGCTGAAATTTTTAGAAGAAAACATTTGCAGTACCCTAAAAGTTATAGGTGCAGGAAAAGACTTTCTAAAGAAGACATCAGTCCCTAAGAATTAAGGTTAACAGTTAACAAATGGGACCTCAATAACTAAAATTTTGCTGTACAGCAAAAGAAACAATCAAGTGAAGAGGAAGCCCACAGAGTGGGAGAAAATCTTCACCAGCTATATATCTGACAGAAGATTATATCCAGAATATACGAAGAACTTAAAAAAAGAAGAATCAAGCAAATGACCCAGTTAAAAAGTGGGCTATGGATCTGGACATAGAGCTCTCAAGAGAAGAAGTAGAAATTGTTAAGAAACTTCTTAAAATGTGTTCAATCCCCTTAATAGTTAAGGAAATGCAAATCAAACTTCTTAAGATTTCATCTTAGCCCTATCAGAATGACTAAAATAAAGAAAAGAAATGACCCCCAAATGCTGGTAAGGATGCAGAGAATGCAGACATTCATCCATTGCTGGTGGGATTGTAAACGGGTGCAACCATTGTGGAAATCAGAGTGTAGAACTATTTAAAACTAAAAATGAATATATCATATGACCCATTTATCTCGCTCTTTGGCCCATATTCAAAAGACTCATCATGCTGCAGAGATTCTTGCACAGCCATGTTTGTTGCTGATCTTTCATAATAGCTAAGAAAAGGAAGATGCTCAGTCAATTAACAGATAATGAAAATGTGGTGTATTTACACATGAACTTCTATTAAGCAGTAAAATACAAAATCATGAAATTTACAGGTAAATGGATGAATAAAGAAACCACTATACTAAGAGAAGTAACACAGACTCAGAAAAAGAAGCAAGGTATATTCTCCCCCATTTGTGGATCTTACCTCCAAATACTTAGATGTGAGCTATATATCCTGATGTAACCACAGGATTTCAGAAAATGGAAATGAACGATGGGGTAAAGAGGAAGAAGGAGCCCAAGAGAGGGAGATAGTAGGAGACAGATGCAACCAAGGGGGAAATAGGAAAAGTAAATACTTTAACTGGGGATGGAGGATGCACGTGGAGAATGAGGAGAGATAAACAATACTTAGTAGGTGAGGAAAATCAGATAGAAATGTATTGGGGCAAAAGCCTGTTCAAAAATACACACACAAAATGTTTGGAAGTTCACGTACATAGTTGAATGCTATATAACAAAAGACATCAGCAGGCAGGAAAAAACCTCCCTTTGAGTTGTTGGTCCAAGAGACTCCCAAAATAACACAGACTATTTCCATGGCCTATGATTACCTCCCAGGTCTTGAAGATAAGAACTTATTGCTGAAGACAGGTGACACTTCAACACAGGACTTGGTACAATCCATCTGGAATTGACCTGGAAGTCTCCTCCCCAAAGATTAGCTCTCCTATTATCAGGGGATACTATGCATACCAAGGGAGAAAAACAGTTAATGGTCCCACCCAGCTGTAAAACTTAACAAACACAATGACTGACCCAGCATACTATGTATTGGTGAAGAAGTGGAACATTTTTCTTGGGGGTAATCACAGCTGTGTAATTGGAATTAAAGTTTTCTCAATGGGAGAGAACTCCTGTATGGTACTATAAACAGCCAAATACACATGACTGTAGCCCTCATAAATCCTAAAAAATAAAAAAGTACTTTTGTCATATCCCTAGACCAATATAATTTCTTACTGTATTCTAAACATGGATCCTTATAATACAGACAAATGTAACTCTCACCACTCATCAAAAAACCTTTTTACAAAAGATGAAGACTATTACAGAGATGTCCAACTGGCCAAAGGCAAAGAACAAGTACCTAGGAGGTACCAAGGGCTAAATGACACATGTGCAATGCAACCTCTACACCTAAGGCTTACAGAGCAGAGTGGAACAGGGCAGAAAAAAAAAAAAACAACACATGCAACTTTCACCAGTGAAACTTCCTCAGGCAACAGATGATGATTAACCTGGAAAGGTATAACTAGCCAGAATGAAGAGAATAAGAGAGTGTAGAGGGCTTTTCCCTGGGTAGGACACCTATATCAAACCTCTGACACACAGAGTTCAGGAACCATTGTGGAAGAAGTGGCATAAAGACTGTAAGAGCCAGGAGTTTTGATGATCAGAAGGAAACAGACTTTTCCAGGTGGCTGGGAAGTTACTCATATGAAATTACAGCAATAGTGACAGCATGCACAAGACTTATCCAAGTTCATACTGGACAAAAACTCAGCTTTGAAGTGCAGAAATAGGTAAGAAACCTCAAACTTAGGTAAGGAACTATTGGCTAAAGATGAATACTGGGACATTGAGAGTTCGTTTTCTTTAAGGTAGTAGCACTAGGGGCTTGAGAGACGGCTCAGCAGTTAAGAACACTGGCTGTTCTTGCAGAGTATCCAGGTTTGATTCCCAGCACCCACATGGCAGCAAACAACTATCCATAACTCCAGTTCCAAGGAAATCCAATGCCCTCTTCTGACCTTCACAGAGATTGCATGACAGAGGTGCACTTACACATATGCAGGCAATGCACTCACACACATAAAATAAAAGTAATAAATAAAAATATTTTTAAGGCAGTGACATTAGATATGTTGACCAGGCTCCAGTGGATGGACACACCAAGTTACATTTGATGGTACAAACTTGGTTAAATAAGCCTTAATCTTAGGACAGAATTTATGAAGTTTATTAGGGATGCAATTAGGGATACACATATGGGAGGGTGTTCTATATAGGATCATGATATATTGTAGGAAATTCTCAAAAAATAAATAAAAACAATAATAAAAATAATAAGATAGAACATGGAGTTGAAGGAGTGGGAGGGCAGATTAGAGATGAGGAAGGTGGTCTGAAGGTGATTAAAATATTTTGTATGGAATTCTTGAAGAATCAATAAAAATCAAATAAAACCAAAGTGATTCAGATGAAATCCCATATAAGAATTCAAAGGAGTGTTTATAAATATGGTAAATCAAGTCAAAAAGGGTCCAATATTTTCCAAGAGAAGAAAAGCAGAGAGCTGAATGAAATAAGTCAATTTAAACATTGAAATATAATTTTAAAAAGAGATAAAAATTACTAAATAAAAAACAAATAGAAATGATGATGGAAATAAAAAAGACAATAGATACAATTTAAAATTCTGTGGCGATTCCTCTCATCTCTCCCTGCAGACCTCTCTCACAGGCTGGCTCTTATTCCTTAACCCCAAATCCCATGACTAACTTTTCAAACCAGATTAACCCCATACCCTACCATAGATCCCCAAATTCTCACCCAGGTGGCCCCTCACCGCTGTCACGCCATCTCCAATGGAGCCCATGTGAGATCCTCCGTGGGTTGAGGCTGGAACTTCAAGGAAGGTTGCCTCTTGGAGTTGGTTGTGTTGAGAAACATGCAGTGTACTTGACATGTTTTACTTGCTATTATTTTTCTAACTGTCACTGTATCTTGGACTTTCTGGAAAGCACCTGGTGTCCTTGGCACCACTATCACCACCTTTATTAAGATGAAATAGTTATGTTTATAAGTCCCATACTT
>NW_008339947.1:109226-109660 GCF_000622305.1 Nannospalax galili
CAGCAAATCTCCCCCTAGTCGGGTTCCAGAGGAGACGTCCCTGGGCCCACCTGGCTGTGAGCCCAAATGCTTGTCTTTTGGTACCTGGATTTGATGGCAATCTGGTTGATGTTATTTGTGCTTGTCTTGTTCTGTGTTTTGGTCTTGTATCTGTGTTTGTCATGGGTGCCTGTGCTGAGATCTCAAGTAATTCTGTCATGTATGTCTATGATTATTGTCTTCATACGTTTCCATTAAAAACCTTAAGTATCTTTATTTTATTGGCTTAACTGGTTGTTTAAGGTCCTTATTTATTACATACCTTTCGGTTTGGGTTTGCTTTCATAATATCTCTTTAGTTTGCTCACTTTAGAAATATTTTGGGTTTGACATTCTTGGTCTGGTTTATATTGCTTTCAGACCTCTAAAGCCTTGAAAATGGTTTAAGAAAAATT
>NW_008339947.1:110236-134494 GCF_000622305.1 Nannospalax galili
AAAAAATGCGTTTTTCTATATGAAGCTATATTTTAAAATGAAATGGAAATCTTTTTTAAAGGTTAAAACCTCAGTCAATTTTATGTCTTACAGGGTTTATACGCAGTACAGTAGTGTATAACTGTATCAATTCAACCGTAAACCTAAAAATTTACCACCAATTTTGAAAGAGATGCATCTTAGCTCAGGAAACTGTTATTGAATATGTCAATGCTGTTGTAATGAAATGCTTATTCTAAGTGTGGTTATTAAATGAATAATAAAAAATTAGAATAAATAAATAAAATATAGGTTCTACAAATTCATAAAACAATAACAAAACCAATGTTTTCCAAGCAGGAACTTTTACTTGATATCTTCTCAAAGCAAACCCTCATATGACCATGCGCCACCAGTTCAAAAATCTACTGTTGTTTCTTTCCTGCTGTATTCTGTACTTGAAGATTTGTGATTTCCAAGCTGGCACGTGTGCCTGTGTGTGTGCCTCTGTGTGTGTGTGTGTGTGTGTGTGTGTGTAGATGTGGTTGTTACTCTGTTTTGTTTGTGAGAAAACAACTGAACTCACTTTATCACTATTCACAACATCCAAGCACAGAGTCAATTTAGGTGCTCATTGATGAATGAATGGAATAAGGAGGTGTGGTATATACACACAATGGAGTACTATTCAGCCAGAAAGGAAAGTGAAATTATGTCATTTGTAGGAACATGGATGGAACTGGACATGATTAGCCTAAATGATTATTTTATGGCGATGGGTATATTCAGTTTTCTACATACTGAGGTTTCAGAAAGCAGCTCTGTATTGCATAGGAATTCATTAATGTTGTACTTTTGGGCAGTGATTCTAAGAGTTGGGCTTCCTTTTACATTCTACTGAGCAGTAGTGCAGTAGGAACCAGACCTGACTGGACACTGATTCATTGGATATGCTTTTTCCCTGTTTTGTCTTGCCCATATCTTTCTCCAGCTCTTCCTCCTTCTTCCCAATGCAATGTTGTCTCTGGCCCCTGTGCTGCAGGTAGCCTCTCAAGGACAAATACTGTCATTTGCATAGGAGGACAGAACCCTAGTGAGATGGGTCGATTCTTAGTGTTTTCAACAAGTCACACATGCTTGGCATTGGCCTTATCAAAATTCACCATTTGTGTATGTTTTTGTGTGAATATTTAAGATGTATGAGCAGTTTAAAAGCTCACATGTCATCCAGGCCTCTGGTAACTTGCTCATGTGAACTTACAACAATATTGACAGCATGCACAAGACCCATGAAAACTCAATCAAAACAAACTCCCAGCACAGGAAAATGGCAGGAGGCCCCAACCTTAGCAGAGGTACTATTGGCAGCTGATTACTTCTGAGTGAGGGAAAGTTAATCGTTTTTAAGGGAGCGACTCTAGATAGATTCAGTAGACTCCAAGGATGTACTCACACTGAGGGGCATCTGGGTACACAAATTTGACTCAATGGGCATATATATATATATATATGAAATCCGGTGGCGTGGAGCTATATGGGGCGCAGATAGAGAAGGGGGGTCTAAATATGATTAAGATATATTGTATGAAATGCCCCAAAATTCATTAAAAAGTATACATTGAGAAAAATATTTTAAATAAAATAAAAAGCTCACATGTATACTGTGTGGCCTAGAAATAGTATATAATCAAGAAAATATCATATGTATCATAAATGCTTAAGATGTAGGTTGATGTTATTCTATTTTGTAATTTACTTACATGAAATATGTACAAATATGATAAAATATTGTTTCTCCCTATTTGCAGGTACAAACTATATGTATCGATTTATTGCCTAGCATTTGGGTTATACATATTCAGATGACAACATGCAGTTTTAAGTAGCTGCATAAATTTAACTGCAGTGTAGGTAGATGTTTCATTGGAGAGGAACACTTGCTAGCAGACAGTAGACCTCAGTTTGAATTCCAAGTACACACAGAAAATAATTCAGGCATAACTTATTGGGCCTGAAACCTCAGTACTGTTGAAGGCAGAGACAAGAGGACATAGCTGGGTCTGGTCGCAGCCATTTGGCTCCAGTTTCCATGAGAACTCCTGTCTGAAGGAAAGAAGGCAAGATAATCACAGAACAAGATATTTGATGCCCTCTCCTTGCTTCCATGTGCATGTTTATAGTCACCTTCATGCACAAACACATGCACACACAGATACAGCCACAAACACACCTACATATTCACACATTCACACTAAATAAAATTATCTGAAGAACATTGTACACTACTGCAGTAATTTTATAACCACCTGTGATTAATGTTGCAATAAATTCAAGTATTCTGAAATGGCATTGTTTTTCCATATTATTCCCTACTTCTAACTTTTGTAGCATATTTTTTTGATTTGACTTTATTTTACCCATAAAGCTGCCAGACAACAGAAAACTAGCTATTATTAGTAAATAATTTAGAACGTCAAATGACATTTGAGGTTTGTTTTTTTTTTAATATGAGGGGATCCATTCCTACAGTCTTGAGATTTCAAGTGTTACCTATGTTTGCATGATTTAACTTTTTAAAAATTAGAGAAGTTACAAAGAAGCACAAAATTATGTCATTTTCAAGAAAATGCATGTAAGTGGACTTTATGCCCATGTTAAGTGTATTATATCAAATGGAAAAAGGCAAATTTCATTTGTTTTCCCTTATTCATGGATCTCAACTTTTATTTCCATATATAAAACCTTGTATGGGCATATGATGAGAAAATAGTAGCAAAGCCTTCTTAGGTCAGTAAAGGACTAATGCAGTGGGGAAGGAATGAGGGTGGAAGCCTAGGGAGGGGGTGGCACACAGTCAGCATACACTATATATTTCTATACAAGTGTCCTTATCAAACTCAGTAAATGTTGTGATTAGTATATACCAACTGGAAATGTTATATTTTATATCCTAGTATCTGGGGTCTGTCAAATGTTACAAGTCATTTGAGAAAGATGTCTTATTTTATTGTTTATGTGTGATAATTCCTTAAATGTTCTTATTTCATAATTGACCTGAAATTTCATCCTGACATGAAATCACAAAACTAAGCAGAGTTCTGAGTGTGTAATAAAAGCAGGTAGTAGAAATCACAGTATCATAAAGCAAGAATTTGCTGACTGGTACCAGGTTGATAAGATAAAGAAATGTGTTTTGGCTATACATGATGGTTGGCAAAATTGTTTCACTTTTACTGAAAATCTTAGGAAGTGACTAATTACAGAACAGTCATGCTGATGATGAACTTTTGCAATCTTTGCTGTATATATTTCAAACCTTGCAGCTGCAAAAATACACTCAGACCTTCATCAAGCTCTTTTGTGTCTGTCACTCGCCGACTACTTGTCCACCCTCTCGACGACCCTGTTCCCATCGGACTGAACTGCCCCAGTCTGGGCTGGTCCATTGCACACCGCCTAATTCCCAGCCTGGGATCAGGCAGACAGACATGCTCATCTAGGACTCTGGTAAGGAAGATCAAGCTCATGGCCTCCCTCACCCATTTCTCTCATCAACCCACACTCTGCTCCTTGCAAGCTTCTCTCACAGGCTGGCTCCAATTCCTTAACCCCAAATCCCAGTACTAACTTCCCAGACCAGATAAACCCATCACCTTACCATACACCCTAAGTCCTCACCCAGGTGGTCTGCTCACCTTCAAATTCCCAGTCTTTGGATAAGACAGACAGACAAGCTCAGCCAGGACACTGGTAAGTCAGATCAAGCTCACTGCCTCCCTACCCCATTTCTCTCATCCACCTGTGTGGGGACCTAAAAGCCCCACCTTGCAGAGGTCCAAGAGGAAGTTACTGGGGGTGCGTCCTGGCTTGCTTTGAAAGTCTGAAGAATACTTCCGCACTGCTGAGGAGTGCATGATCAGTGCATGACCATCCTTAAGATACACCCTCGGGGGAGGGAGGGGATTTCCAGGTGCCTTTATAAGCTCTGTAACACCTGCAACAAATGAGTCCCTGCTTGACTAGACTTCCCATTGCATATGAATGTCCCAGGTACTGGGGACAGTGTGGGCTAGTGAACGGCATGCTTACTCATCCCCAGTCATCACTAGCCGAGGGTCACTGGTTCAAACCCCAGCACACCCACACTTCATCCTTCAGGCCTCTCTCACAGGCAGGCTCCACTTCTGTCACCTCAAGTCTCAAGACTACCTTTGCAAACCAGATTAACTTACCACCTTACCATAGATTCCTAAATCCTCATCTAGGGGGGGTCCCCTTACAGCCAAATCCCAGACTCCAGATCAGGTATACAGGCCTGCTTAGTCATCATCAGTCTCCTACTCAGAAAGAACCTGAAATACCCATCAATTTATCTTCCATACCTAAAAAAGTAGTAACTAAGCTACATAAACAATATTAACAGAACCAAAATTAAATTCAACAAAATAAGAGAAGTTCCTGTTGAACACATAACTGACAAAGACCATCCATATGAAAAACCAGGAAAATATGTTGCCAACAAAACCCATGAGTGCTACAGACATGCAGAACACTGAGAACCACCCTGTAGAACCCCAGGACAGAATTTAAAAGAACAATCATAAACATGATCAATGAATTACAAGAAAACACAGATAAACACTCTAAGAACTCAAAGACGAAAGGCAAAAACTTCTGATGGAAGCTCAAGAATATACAAAAATGCAGCTTAATGAAATATCAAAAACAATTCATAACTCGAACAGTGAATTCACTAAAGAGATAGAAATACTGAAGAAAACCCAAATGGAAATGAGCATGGACTGAAAGACTCAGTAAAACAAGTAGAAACAACAGGAGAAAGTCTCACAGGGAGAATGAATGAAATGGAAAAGATAATATCAAGACTGGAGGATAAAGTTGAAGATCTGGATTCCTTAAGCAAAGACTGTGCAAAATTCAAAAATCCACAAGGATGGAACCCTCAGGAAATATGGGACATGAAACAAACAAATCCATGTATTATAGGCATACAGGAAGGAGAAGAAAATCAAACAAATGTCATCAAACAGCTCTTCAATAGGATTATAGAAGAAAACTAAAATATATATATAGAATATTCTACCCAACCACCAAAAAATATACTTTCTTCTCAATAGCTCATGCAAGTTATTATAAAATTTAACAAATTCTGGAGCACAAAACAAATCTCAAGGACTACAAAAAATTGAAATAATTCCATGCCTTCTGTTCTAGTTTGTTTTTCAACTGCTGTGACAAAATACTCTGACCAGTACCAACTTGGGGAGGAAAATTTATTTTACCTTACATCTCCCTGGTCACAACTCATCAGGGAGCCCAAGGTAGGAACTCAGGACAGGAACCTATAAGCACAAGCTGGAGCACAGACCATGGAGGAATGCTGCTTGCTGGATTGCTCCCCTGACCCCTGCTCAGCCTGCTTTCTTATGCAACACAGACCCACCTGACTAGGAGTGGCACCACCCACAGTGGACTGGGACCTTGCACATCACTCAGCAATTAAGAAGATGCCCCACAGACATGGCCACAGGCCAATTAAATGGAGGCAATTCCCCAAATGAGGCTCCCTCAACCAGGTGTGTCAAGTTGACACTAAAGCCATCTAGCACAAGTTCTATCAGACCACAGAGCAATAAAGCTTATAATCAACAGCAGAAGAAGCTCTGGTAAGTACACGAACTCATGGAAATTAAACAAAACACTCCTGAATCATGAATGGGTCAAAGAAGATATTAAGAAAGAAATAAAACTATTACTGGAACAAAATGAAAATGAGAACACAGCACAACAAAACATCTGAGACACCCTAAAAGCAGTCCAAAGAGGTAAGTTTATACCTCTTAGTGCTCACATTAAAAAATCAGAAAGAGTACATGTAAACGTTTGACAATAGACTCAAGACTCTGGAAAATCTAGAACAACAACAAAAAAAAAACAACACTAGTAAATGAGAAAAAATAACAAAACTCAAGCAGAAATTGATGAAAAAGAAACAAAGAAAATAATACAAAAAATTAACAAATCTAAGAGCTGGTTCTTTGAAAGGTTAAAAAAGATAGACAGAGCCTTAGCCCAGGTAATCAAAAGAAAAAAGACCAGTGCAAACCAACGAAATCAGAGATGAAAAGGAAAACATCTCAACAAACACCAAAAGAAATCCAAAATATAGTAAGGGAATAATTTAAAAATCTATACTCCATTAAATTTGAAAGCCTAAAAGAAATTGATGAAATCCTAAAATCATGGCCACAACCAAAGTTAAACCACGAGGAGATCAACAGCCTAAACAGACCCATAAAAAATAAGTAAATTGAAACAGTAATAAAAAACCTCCCAACTAAAAAAGCCCAAACCCAGATGAATTCACAGCAGAGTTCTATAACATAGTCAAAGAAAATTTACAGGCAACTACTGTTTGAATTATTCAAAAAGATAGAAACAGAGGGAGAACTCCAAAACTCCTTCTATGAAGCCAGTATCACTCTAATACCAAAACCAGGTAAAGAGACAACAAAAAAGAAAACTATAGACCCATATCCTTAATGAACATAGATGCAAAGATGCTCAACAAAATACTTGCAAACTGCATACAGATACACATTAAAAAGATCATCCACTCCAAACAAGTCAGGTTTATTCCAGAGATGCAGGGATAGATCAGCATTCATAAGTCAAAAAATGTAATAAAACATATAAATGAACTTAAAGACAAAAACCACATTGTCATTTCAATAGATGCAGAAAAGGCATTTGGCAAAATCCAACATGCATTCAAGTTAAAAGTCCTAGAAGGAGTTGGTCTGGAGGGAACATACCTCAACATAAAGTTGTGTATAACAAACCCATAGCCAACATCATCCTAAATGGAGAAAAACTGGAAACATTCCCATTAAAATCAGGAACCAGACAGGGCTGTCCACTATCTCCACTCCTTTTCAATACAGTGCTTGAAATCCTTACTAGAGCAGTAGACAAGAGTAGGAAATTAAAAGCATACCAATTGGAAAAGAAGAGGTCAAATTATCCCTATTTGCAGATGGTACGATATTATACATATGAGATCCCAACATTTCCAATAAAACTGTTAGAATTGGATTAATGCTTTCAGTAAAGTGGCAGGATACAAACTCAATGTACAAAAATCAGTAGCTTTTCTATATACCAATAACAAGCAATCAGAAAAAGCTCTAGAGGAAACACTTCCATTCTCAGTAGCCTTAAAAAAATAAAATATTTAAGAATAAACCTAACTGAAGACATTAAAGATTTCTACAATGAAAATTGCAAAACGCTAAAGAAAGAGATAGAGGAAGACACTAGTTGATGCAAAGACCTAGCATGCTCATGGATTGGTAGAATCAATTTTTGGAAAATTACTATATTACCAAAAGCAATTTATAGATTCAGTGCAATCCCAATCAAAATATCCATGACAGTTTTCACCAAGCTTGACAAAATAGTCCTAAAATTCATATGGAATCACAAAAGACCTCAGATAGCCAAAACAATTCTTGGGCAAAAAGAACAATGCTGAGGGAATCACCATACCAGATCTCAAATTTTGTTACAGAGCTAGAGTCATAAAATCAGCATGGTACTGGCACAAAAATAGACACATAGATCAATGGAACACAATAGAAAATCTGAACATGAGTTCATATCATTTCATCCACCTGATATTAGACAAAGGTGATAAGAACACACAATGGAGGAAAGATAGCATCTTCCACAAATGGTAATGGCAAAACTGGATCGCCACCTGCAGAAAAATGAAACTTGAACCTTATTTTTCACCATGCACAAATGTCAACTCCAAATGTATCAAAGACCTCAATATAAGCCCTGAAACATAGAAACTGCTAGAAGACAACATAGACAGCATCCCCTGTCACGCCATCTCCAATGAAGCCCGTGTGAGATCCTCCGTGGGTTGAGGCTGGAACTTCAAGGAAGGTTGCCTCTTGGAATTGGTTGTGATAAGAAACATAGAGTGTACCTGGCATGCTCTTACTTGCTATTAATTTTCTAACTCTCACTGTATCTTGGGCTTTCTGGGGGCTCAGAAAGTGCCTGGTGTCCTTGGCACTGTTATCACGGCCTTTATTGAAATCCTTTAATCATTCTAGTCCAGATGCACCATTATTAACGAAAGATATTTTAATGAGAGATATTGTAGACATAGTGAGAAGTGACTAAGCAGAGCTAATGCTGGAAAGTCCTGGGAATAATAGATTTCTAGAAGAAAAAGCTAGATAGATAAATATAGATAGAAGGGTTTCTTGTTATTCATTACAATTCATGGATAAATTGGTAAGATCAAGACCACCTTGGAGTCTTTTGATAAACAATCAATAAGAGAGCATTAAAGAGCAAATATAGAAAGTATTTGAAAATTGGTAGGATAAGAGAAAAGTATGGTTTCATGGATCCCTAGCATGAAATAGCCTTTTTGGGACTTATAGAGTTAAACTAACTTAGAAGCCCTATGGCCCACTACAAACAAGCAAGGAATGTTATCAGATCTTTAAAAAAGTAACAACCTGGCACCACTGGTGTTGGAAGTTCTTAATGGGGTGCTTAATGAATCAAGGCCATCCTGACTTGGGACCACAAAGCCGAGCAGAATCTTAAGTGTGTGAGAAAGGCTGACAGTAAATAAACACAGTAAAACAGGAATTTACTGTCTAGTGTCAGGTTGATAAGATAGAGAGATATGTTGGCAAAATTATGTTTTACTTTCACCTCTGGAACTGTGAATCTTAGCATGACTGTTCTGCGGTTTTTTGTAATCTTTGCTGTATATATTTCAAACATTGCAACTGCGAAAATCACACTCAGACTTTCATCAAGCTCCTTTTGCATCTGTTTGTCAATCGCCGACTCCTTGTCTACCCTCTCGATGACCCTGTTCCCTTCGGACTGAACTGCCCCAGTCTGGGCTGGTCCATTGCAATCCCCCAAGATATAGGCATAAGAGAGGACTATGTAAACCAGACACCAGCTGCTCAGGCACTAAGATCAACAATCATAAGTGGGACTTCATTAAATTACAGTTTCTGCACAGCAAAGAAAACAACTACAGAAGGAAAGCGGAAACCCACTGAGTGGAAGAAAATCTTCACCAGATACACATCCAACAGAGGATTAGTATCCAGAAAATATGAAGAACTCAAAAAAGAAAGAAAAAAGATAAACAACCCAATAAAAAGATGGGTAATAGACCTAAGCAGAGAGTTTTCAAGCAAAGAAATAAAAATGGCTAAGAAGCACCTTAAAAAGTGCCCAAAGTCCTTAGTAATCCTTAGAAATGCAAATCAAAATCACTTTAAGATTTTATCATACCCCAGTCAGATCAAGAGAATGAAAGACTCCAAATGCTGGAGAGGATGTGGAGAAAGAGGAATGCTCATTCCCTGCTGGTGGAATGGAAATTCGAGCAACCACTATGGAAAGCAGAAAATCCTCAAAAAAACTAAAAACGAGCCTACCATATGATTCAGTGATACCACTCCTCAGCATAAACCCAATGGACTCATCATACTGTAGAGACACCTGTACATCCATGTTTATTGTTCCTCTCTTCAAAATAACTAAAAAATGGAAACAACCTAAATGTCCCTCAACTGACGAATGGTTAATGAAAATGTGGTACATCTACTCAATGGAGTTTTACTCAGCAGTAAGAAAAGGCAAAATTTGCAGGCAAATGGACGGAGCTAGAGCGTGTTATACTAAGTAACAAAAACGCAGAAAAGCAAGTGACCTATGTTTTCCCTCATTTGTGGATTATAACACCAATCCCTTATATGTGAGCATATAAATAAATTCTGAAATAACACCAGGAGCCAGGTAAAGGGGAAGGATACACAGAGGTAAAGGAAAAGAAACAACCAGAGAGGGGAATAGTAGGGAACAGATGCTACCTGAGGGAGGTGGAAAAACTGTGAGTAATCAGCAGGGAGCAGAGGAGGGAGGGACATGCAAGGGATGATAGTGTGGCAGAGCCAGGGAAGTCAGGAAAGGAAAGATGGTGGGAGTCTGGAGGTATTGGGGGGAGGATGGGAATAATGGGGGCACTGTGACTAGGAAGGGAGGGAGGAGGGAAGCCATAAGGGAGAAAAAAGAGGAGAGATGAGTGAATCTTGGGGGAATAGGAAACCTAGAGGGGAAAGTGATACATAGAAACCCTATGAGAAATGCATAGATTGTCTAAACATTATTCCATATGTATACCTATGTATACTGTTTGTAAGGGAGCACAGTGCAAGGTACAAGAGACATCGCTTAAATCAACAAACATGCCATATAGCACTCATCAACGAAGCTTCTTTTTGCAACAGATGGAGGCTACTGAAGAGCTGCATATCTGGTCAGGCATAGAGAATATACACCTGGGAGATGCCCAGTACAAGGTGACACCTCTGCATTTGAACCTCTGCAACCAAGGTTCATGTAACATAGTGGAATAAGGGGTAGAGAGAGGGCTAACTCTCAATGCTCACCAGTGTGGCTTCCGTGTACACCAGAGTGCAAACAAGGGCCAGTTATAGCTATAAGGTTCTTGGGAGCTTTATTCTTGGGTAAGAAACAAGTGATACCCACTGGGATGGTTGGGAAAAGCCTAAAAAAGCCTAATCCTATATGAAAATAATAACAAAGGCACCCAAAAGTGTACAATTATTAAGTAAAAATTATAGTACCAGGGGTGGGTTTCCCCCTATCCAAAAGCTGTTGGCCAGAGAGATCTCAGAGGTCCTCAAATTAACAAAGGCAATTGCCCCTAATGTCAGTTATATAGGAGAAGGAGAGACAGAGCCAAGCCTAAGCTGAACAGTGCATGCCACTGGATTGTTGCCTTTCATAGTGCCAGAAGGCACTATGCGGAAGGTTACAGAAGTATCCCCTATAATTCTGCTCAACAATGGACCCCCATATGCTGTACACTATTGACTTGCCAAGGAAAACCTGCTGGTACAATAATGGCTCAGCCAACATACGTAACTGATAGATTTCTAATTAAGTAAAGACCACTCCTTGGGGTGGAAAACGCATCTGGTGCTGTAGACCAGGCCAATCCCCTGAGTCAGGGAAGGCTGTAGGCCCCAGTGGGGAAGCCACTGCAAGTATTATGTTAGATAAGTATGGTACACTTTCTGGGGTTTCTTCTAAGCATTTATATTTACAACTAATGTTTGTTTAGATGCTCCTACTTCTGTCATTTGTTGTTATAGTAGGGGAAACATCACTGAGATGGATCAACAACCATGCCTTGAAAATGGATGATGCAGAGACAGCCTGACAGGGTGTGTTCAGACTTCCACTGATGTAGCGGCTCTGATCTCAGCAGACCGGGAGAGAGTGCCGATATATGGCCTCCCTCTGGCCTCCCACTGACAGAGGGCCTGAGAACCTAGGGGACTTCCTGAGAGCCCACAAATCCTGCCTCCATGTGGTGGTGAGCTTCCCCTAGTTGGGCCATACATATCCCCCTACCTGGGATTTTTTGAGGCCCCTCCCCTAGGCAGAACTGGCTTTGGGAGGCTGTGGTTGAGATCCTAGCAGACAGCAAGAGAAGGTGGGTTCCAACCTCCATCGGTGTAGTAGCTCAGATTGCCAGAGAGTGCTCAGTTCTGGCCTCCCTCTGGCCTCCCTCTGGCAGAGGGCCTGAGAACACTGCGGACTGCCTAAGAGCCCCTGTATCCTGCCTCCACATGGTGGTGAGCTTCCCCTAATTGCTGCCATACCTATCCCCCTACCATGGATTTTGTGAGGCCCCTCTCAAGGCCCTAGGGCAGATCTGGCATTGGTAGGCTAAGGCTGAGATACTAGCAGACTCCTGAGAGGATGGATTTCAGCCTCCACTGGTGTAGCACTCTGATCTCAGCAGACCACAAGAGAGTGTCTAGTTTTGGCCTCCCTCGGACTTCCTCTGTCAAAGGGCCTGAGATTGCAAGGGATTGCCTGAGAGCACTGAGATTCTGCCTCCAAGTGGTGAAGGAAGCCCGAGTGTACCTGACTGAAATGGGAATTGGGCTTCTGTGGGTACTCCTGAAGAGCTGATCTGAAGCCATCAGTTCCCTCCAAATTAAACCTGAGAGAATCTGAACACTGTATTAATCAGCTTTACATAACCAATAAAGAAAGGAGCTAGGCACCCCAATAATACAATCAGACACACATGTCAACTTAATTCCCATATCAGAATCATAAACAACAAAAGAAATTCACATGCCAAAATCACAACGAAATAATAAAATGGAAAGCCAAAACACTATGTCCCCACCAAACTAAACCAATCCTGTAGAAGTGTTCTATAAGGAGAATCCCCTAGAGATAACCCAGGACACTGAAATTTTTTAAAAAATCATAAACATGATCAAGGAATTCAACCGAATTTAAAGAACACATGAACAAACAAATCAAAGAGCTAAAAGAATACAGGTATAAACTTCTGAATGAATTCACAAAAGAGATAGAAACATTGAAGAAAACTCAGGCAAAAACGAAGCAGGAAGTCAAAACTCAACAAGCCAACTTGAAACAACAGGGAAAAGCCTTAACACTAGAAGGAGTGAAATGGAAAACAGAAAATCAACACTAGAGGATAAAGTTGAAAAACTGGACCACTCAAGCAAAGTGGTGGAAAATTATGGAAAATTTTTTAAAAACACAGGAATGGAATATGCAAGAGATATGTGACACCATGAAAACACGAAGTCTATGGATCATAGAAATAGAGGAAGGAGAAGAATTTCATGTTAATGGTGTTGACCAGACCTTGAAAAAGATTGTAGAAGAGAATTACCCAAAATAAGGATGGACACATAGAACACCAAATAGGATCAGAAGAGAAACTCTCTGGAAATCCTAGCAAACAGCCTGAGAGGGTGGGTTCTGACCTCCATCAGTGTAGCAGCTCAGACCACCACAGAGTGCCAGTTCTGGCCTCCCTCTAGCCTCTCCTTGGCAGAGGGGCTGAGAATGCAGGGGATTGCCTGGGAGGCCCCAGATTCTGCCTCCACATGGTGGTGAGCTTACCCTAATTGTGCGATACCCATCCCCCTACCTGGGATTTCATGAGGCCCCTCCCAAGGCCCCAGGGCAGATCTGGTTCTGGTAGGCTAAGGCTGAGATCCTACCAGACAGCCTGAGAGGGTGGGTTCTGACCTCCAACTGTATAGTGGCTCTGACCTCAGCAGACCACCGAGAAAAATGAGAAAAGCCTAAGTAAGTAATGAAGGTCTGTGTAGATTTTTTATGGTATATAAAGGATGAGACAAAAATAATATATACATAATCTTAAAATGTCTATGGTCATAGTTTAGGCAAATAGTTTAAGGAGCAAAATAAATATTCAGTCAAGGTTTATCTGAGAATACTTATTTTTTTTACCCAAGCCTTATCTACATAGGACATGACAGTTAAAAGTACTAGACTAGTGGAATTAACCTTATTGGATGTTTAGCAGCCATAGTTTGAGGCCTACACCAATGTGGTCAGAGGGAATTAAAGGACAGTTTTTTCCCCTTGCCCTCCAAGGTCGACTAAGTTCCAGCAGACTATGGAACATCCCTCAAGATGTATGGTAACTGTGGTGAGTCACCTGTAATCTTGTTCATGGAGGTCTTGGAGACCCCGTGAGGTGGACTTGAACCAGTGTCCAGTCTAGAAAGAGGAGGGTCAACTCAGAGGAAACATCTCATTCACACTTCCAAGTGAAGCCAGACATAGCTGAGGAGAACCTTTGGCTTATCTTCACATATATGGAACTGGTGAAAGAAAGGAAAAAGGAACTGCTCCAAAGCTCATGTGACCCCTGAGGAACAGAGACCCTCAAGTGACCTTAAGTGTAAAAATAAATTGATTTATTTGGGCCAACTGTGTGGTCTTAAACACCCAAAAGGAAAGCATAACCAAAGAGTAAAGTCAACAGTTTATTTCTTTAAGAGTTCAAGGGAATACACTTCCCAGATGTTAGGCTTAAGTATATATAAAAAGTTATTTAGACAATTATTTCTCATTGATGATTTTGTTCCTAACCAGAAAGTGCTGTTCAGATGTTAGACTTAAAATCTAGGTCTCCAATACTGTAGTGCCCACTGACAGCTAAGGGAGACAATCCGCTATTGTTCTAAAATGATGTATAAATTTGTCTTCTCCCCCTATCTAGAAGCCTTTGAGAAGGAACTGACACTGATTCTAACCACTCCAACAGCTATCAAGGTGCCTGAAAACACATCCTGAATCCATCACTCTCGAGTCCAGCCTTGGCAGACAAAAGGAAAATGAGGAGGAACCCAATAGAGGGATGCTTTTGGAAGCCCTGGTCAAGAAATCCCAATGGACTCTCATATGAACATTTGAAAATTGCCCTGTTCTGACTTTTTTCTAGTTCCCTGTCTAGAACTTGTAATGCTAATTATTCTTGCCTTTAATTCTCCTTCACATCTCCTATTCACTATTCAAAGACTTTCTTTTTCTCCTTGAGAGTTATGCTATTTGGAAGTCTCTTAGATAGACCCACTGAAGGAGTACTCCAATTACCTCACGCTGTGTCCCTGTTCAGCATGGAAGATGCCAGAGTGGTCTGCATCTCAATTCCCTATTGGCAATTTGGGAAACCTCTTCAGAGCATGGTTTGATAAGAATAGGAGGTAGGAATTCACTAGGCAGTTTGGGTAAAAAGAACACAAAGAAAAGTAGCCAGTTTCTTGGCTAAAACTCACAATGTCCTTGGGCCTCTTATCAACTTATTCCATTCCAAAGGCCAAAAATGTCAAAAATATTTGAGAGTTTTTATCTGATCCTTGAAAGATTTTAGAGTTACCTCTTCAGAAGGGGGAATGTTAGAGTAGCCAAAAGCCACATAAAAATATGAGGCGAAGAAGAAGAAAAAGTACATGAAGTTATCAGAAAAAAAGTGATGGGGAGTTAGAGGGGAGGGAGTGGCATGGATTTGATCAAAACACCTTATATGCACACATGACTTTCTCAATAAATTATTTATTTAAAAAATGAAAGAAAGAAAAGAAAAGAAACTCCCCATGACATATAGTAAAAACACTAAATGTACAGAACAATTAGAGACTACTGAAAGCAGCAGAACAAGAACAAGTCACATACAAAGGAAAGCCCATCAGAATTAAGGCTGATGTATCAATGCAAACTATGAAAGCCAGAAGAGCCTGGACTAAGGTATTTCCAGTTCTATATGACAATAGATGCCAGCCCAGAATAATTTACCCAGCAAAAATGTCTATTATAGTTGAGAGGGAAAGAAAATTTTTCCATGACAGGAATAGCCTGAAAGAACACATGTACACAAAACCAGCCCTTCAAAGAATACTTAAAGCAATTCAGAGAGCAGAGTGAGAAACAACTATACCCCAGGGGCAACAAAAGAAAATTTAAAATGGTATAATCTAGAAAACACAAAATTAGACAGAGAACACAAACAGCAATCAAAATGACGGCAACCAATACGCATCTTTCAATAATAAACTTAAATATCAATGGAGTGAACTCCCCAGTCAAAAGAATCAGGCTAAGTGAATTGATTAAGAAACAAAATCCATCTCTGCTTTCTTCAAGAAACTCATCTCACCTTCAAGGATAGGCACTACCTTAAGGTAAAAGGATAAAAAAGAATATTCCAAGCAAATGGCATTCTGAAACAAGCAGGGATTGCAATTCTAATATCTGACAAAATAGACTTCAAAGTAAAACTAATCAGAAGAGATAAGGAGGGTCACTTCATACTGATCAAAGGAACAATTAACCAAGAAGATATTACAATCCTTAACATATATGCACCAAACTCTGGTGCACCCAAACTCATAAAAACAACTACAGGACTTTAAGACACAGATTAACCCCAACTCTGTAACAGTAGGGGACTTCAATACCCTGCTGTCTCGTTTAGACAGGTCAACTGGACAAAGAATAAACAGAGAAACATCTGAATTAAATGATACCATACATCAAATGGACCTAACAGATGTATTTTGAATATTCCACCCAAGCACCAAAGAATAAAATTTCTACTCAGCATCCCATGGAACTTTTTCAAAAACTGATCACATACAGGGCCATAGAACAAATCTCAATAAATACAAAAAAAAAAAAAAAATTGAAATAATTCCATGCATTCTATAGGACAACAATGCAATAAAGCTCAAAATCAACACTGGAAAAAGCACTAGTCACTACACGAACTCATGGCAATTGAACAACACACTCCTAAACAATGAGTGGGTCAAAGGAGAAATTTAAAAAAAAAAATAAAAGAATTCCTAGAATTCAACCAAAAGGACAACACAACACAACCTCTGGGACACAATAAAAGCATTCCTAAGAGGGAAGTTTATAACTCTAAGTGCCTACATGAAAAAATTAGAAAGAGCCCAAATAAATGACCTCACACTTCAATTCAGTACACTGGAAAGGCAAGAAAAAATGAAACACAAACCCAGCAGAAGAGAAGAAATACTAAAACTCAGAACCGAAATTAATAAAATAGAAACAAAGAAAACAATAAAAAGAATCAGTGAATATAAGAGCTGGTTCTTTAAAAAGCTCAACAAGATAAACAGACCCTTATCCCAGTTAACCAAAAGAAAGAAAGCAAATCCAAATCAACAAAATCAGAGTTGAAAGGGGAAACATCACAACAGACACCCAAAAGATCCAGACCATTATAAGGGAATATTTTAAAAACCTAAACGCTACTAAATCTGAAAACCTAAAAGAAATGGATGGATATCTGAAATCGTGGGAACCACCAAAGTTAAAAGAAGAGATCCACAGTTTAAACAGACCCATAACATATAAGGAAATCAAAACAGTAATACAAAGCCTCTCAACTAAAAAAGCCTAGGCCCAGATGGATTTACAACAAAATTCTATCAGAGAGTTAAAGAAGACTTCCAAACAATATTACTTAAATTATTCAAAATGATAGAAACAGAGGGATAACTCCCAAATTCCTTCTATTAAGCAACCATCAGTCTAATACCTAAAACAGGTAAAGACACAACCAAAAAAGAAAACTATAGACCTATATCCTTAATGAACATACATGCAAAAATGCTCAACAAAATACTTGCAAACTGCATAAAGACACACAACAAAAACATCACTCACTATAATAAAGTAGGCTTTATTCCAGAGATGCAGGGCTGGTTCAATACACACAAGTCAATAAATGTCATTAGTCATGTAAATGTCCTCAAAGACAAAAACCACATTGTCATCTCTATAGATGCAGAAAAGGCTTTTGACAAAATTCAGCATGAATTTATGTTCAAAGTCCTAGAGGGAATAGGACTGGAGGGAACATACCTCAACATAATTGAAGCAATATACAAGAAATGCATAGCCAACATCATTCTAAATGGAGAAAAACTGGAAGAATTCCATTAAAAATCAGGAAGCAGACAAGGCTATCCACTATCGCCATTCCTTTTTAATACAGTGTTTTTAAAAGTTCCTAGAGCAGTAATACAAGAGAATGAAGCTAAATGGTACTAATTAGAAAAGAAGAGGTCAAGTTATCCCTATTTGCATATGATATGATACTATACATAAAAGATCACAAAATGTGCACCAGAAAACTCCTAGAAATGTTTTAACACTTTCATGAAAGTGGCAGGTTAGCTTTGGGAGACAGGAAACCAAAATAGAGCTATTGTATCTCTATTAGGCTGAAAAATATATTCTTGAGATACATTAAGTTATATATGAATTTAATTTGCATTTTCTATTTAACTTTCTGAATTAAGTTTGTCGTTAGAATACACTATGTCTTGGAGACCCCCAATTCTTATGATGGATTTCTACTTTTCTTGTATGATACTATACCAAAAAATTTCAATGCTATTTTTGTAATTGAAATTATAATTGTGTCTTCCAACTGGCTAGTTCCTGGAAGCGGCAGGGCCTTCCACAGAGGGTGGACTACTGAGGGGCTGCTGAGAGCCATCTTGGAATGGAAATGGTGAGCCAGGAGGAATGCGTGTGCTGGTGGGTGTGGAGATAGAGATGACCCTTGTTCCTCACCCGCTAGGATGCAAGATGGGGCATTTACTGACCTGGGAAGAGACTGCAGGCCCAAGATGGGTGGGCAAAAGTTAATGGAGACTATGGGCAGGACAGTGGGAGCATCTGATGTGGTGGGCTCTGAGCCCCAGAGCAAGAGTGCCTGTCTCTGTGTAAGTTCTCCAATTACCCCCTCCCTAACCGAGGGCATAAACCATAATAAACTCACATAAAAATACATTATATGGTTTGTCTGATCATGCAAGAGACCACAAGAGAACTCTCCCTACAAAATTGGCATAGTCTAGCTGGATAAAGGAACCACAGCCATGGAGATGTGGGTCTCAGAAAGCAGTCTTGTTCCTGCTGTCCCTGTGGCAGATCAGCGGGACTCTGAGTCACAAATCCAGGGGAGAAGCCAATCAAAACACATATGCTTAATGGAGTTACGGATAGTCATATTGGTTATACAATGGATTATAAAATCCGTAACTAAAAAGAGGCCAGCCATGCAGAACCATCGGCCGCAGCTATGTTGTAAGTATGGGGATATGTTGTGGGTATGTGAAGATTTGTTAAAGGTTATTCAGAAGCTAGAAATACTTTCACCCCCACACGGAGAGCCCAGAGAGAGAGCATGGCCAATTTGCATAATAAAAGATGTGACCCCAGCAGGGGGAGCTGAAAATGCTAGGGAAGTCCTGGCAGACCCAGTTGCAAAGCTGGAGAGAGAAAAAAAGGCAGGACACTTTGACATGTGTAAGGACCAAGGACTCAGAGGAAAAGACAGGTAATAGTGAAAAGTAAAAAAAAGTCAACTGTGCTGTAGCTAGGAAATAAGCCATGCTAGAACTGTTAAAACTAGGAAAAACTTACAAGCAACCAAGCAGACGGGCCCTGGCCATGTGGCTTGCTAGAGTATGGGACATGGGAACAAATGACACCAGGCTAAGTACTTCAGAAGCTTCATAGCTGAGTTATATAACCACTCATCCATCCTTGGGATATAGGCTGTTCAACCTAGGCCAATGCAGGGAGGAGTAGTCCTTAATGGGATGGCTGGTTGAAAGCATTAAAGATACATGGTTGTTGTCACCAAGGGAGATTAACATGATTAGCAGGGGCTGGAGGACTATAAAGGAGGGGCAGGCATTACTGAGAGAACTAGGTATGAGAAAAGCAATATATGATGTCAGGTTCACTGGGCCAGATAAGACTGTGTTCACCATAGATATGAAAGAAAGCTTAATTCAACTGGGATCTTGAGAATGGTATGGGGCTTTAATGGGCTTACTAAGCCCTTTGATGGGACAGAATCTTTGTAAAGTGAGAGAGACTTTGGCAAAACTAAATGATTCTGACCAGCATGTAAAACATGTCTGTAAAGTAACGGAACACCCTATAAGAGATATAAAAAAGACCAAACTGAAGAAATGGTCCACTTGGGTTACTCAAAGACAAATGTGGCAAGACTTATGTCAAGCCCAAATTCCCAGAGAAAAAATTAACAGAAAATCAAATTCAGTACTAAGGCATTTCTGAAAGGCATTAAAACCAGAAGAATAGTTTACAAAAGACATTCAAAGGATAAAACCGTACAAGGGGTGGTTAAGAATCCCCAAGGATTAAACAAGATGCATTTCTCTTCTGATAAAGGCTATACTAGGGGTGGAAACAATTTCCCCACCAAGTTCTCCTCCAGCAACCTGGTGTGGTCAATGGGAAGATGACAGATATGGCTCAAGTCAGGAGGCAGACCCAGAGCCTGCCTGACTCAGGGAACCAACAAGTGCAGTGGGGACAGGAGAAGCCCCCTGCCTCCTTAGCCCAGTGCAGGGTCAGGCAACTAGAGCCAACACCTGCAAGTGTATTGAGAATAAAAGAATACAAAGAGACCCCATGTAAAATCCCCCATGTGAAATGACTCCAAAGGGATAAGTAAAAATAGTAAAGAGCTAACCAAATTAATGCCTCATACCCATGCTATGGTACCTAACAAGGATCTATGGAGAAAACAGTTAATACGAATGGACAAAACCTTTCCGTGCTGTGTGAGACCTTTTCTATGATTGATTTACTATATAATGTTAACCTTCCTTTTAGTGTTTTACATATGTGAAACCCATTTGAAAGATACCTTAAGAAGCAAAGGCCAACTATTCCTGTGAGATTCTTGGGAGTTTTATGGTTGGGTAAGATAAAGACAGATATTCCCAAACCATACAATTGTTAAGAAAATCTACAGTGCCAGGGAAGGGTTGCTCCCCTATGAGCTGTTGGTCAGAGGGAGATCCTAGAGGTCCTCCAATTCACCAAGGCTATTGCTATTAATGTCAGTTGTACATTAGAAAGGCTGGTAAGGCCATGTTGCTGAAGACACTGCATGCTTGTGAGCGCAGAAGAACAAGAGATGGGACTGAGACTAAGCCAAAAAACTCCGTGCCACTGGATGGATGACGTTCACATTGCCAGAAGGCACTATGAAGATGGTTTGGGAAGAAAGGATCCCCTATGATTCTACTCAATGATGGACCCTGCATGCTGCACACTATGCACATGCCAAGCAATACCTAGTACAATAATGGCTTAACCAACACATGTACAACTGACAATTTTCTAATTGGATAAGGCCCACTCCTAGGGGTGGAACACATATCTGGTGCTGTAGATCAGGCCAATGCCTTGTGTTGAGAATGGCTACTGGCCCTATTGGGGAAGCCATCACATATATACTGTTTAATGAATATAGTACACCTACTGGGATTCTTCTAGGCATTTGTATTTACATTCATGTTTGTTTAAATGTGTCTACTTCCTTCCATTTGTCTTTATAGGAGAAGAAACACCGCTGAGATAGATCAGTGGCCATGGCCTAAAGATGACTAATGGGGAGGCCAAGAAGCCACTATCTCACCATGATACAAGAGAGATCACCCTACATCTGTCACCCCCTCCAAGGCTCAGAGACCTTAGTGGAAGATTGACAGGAAATTGGAAGATTGACAGGAAAATTGTAAGAGTGGAGAAAAGGGGTGGAGTGTCTACCAATTGGCCAGTACCTCCATGAGTTGGGGCCTGCCAGGGAGAGTGAACTACTGAGGGGCTGCTGGGAGCCATCTTGAAACAGAACCAGGGAGCCAGAAGGAACGTGTGTGGTGGCTGGTGTGGAGAAAGAGATGGCCCTGGTGCTTCACCTGCTTGGACACGAGAGGGGGCATTTGCTGACCTGGGATGAGACTGCAAGTCCAAGATGGGTGGGTGAAAATTAGTGGAGACTATGGCTGGGACAATGAGAGCATCTGACGTGGAGTCCAGAACAAGAGTGCATGTCTCTGTGTAAGTTCCCCAATTTACCCCCTCCCTATCCAAGGGCATAAACCATAATAAACTCACATAAAAATATATTATATGGTTTGTTTGATCATGCAAGTAACCCCGAGAGAACTCTGGCCACAAACTGTTATACTTGAATTTATGTGTAAATTTTGGGGTATATTGTATAAGGAAAAGTAAGAATTCTGTGTGTTACCTCAGATGCATCTTCATTTTGAAAGATGCTTGAGATCACAGTGCAGGCTTTCTAACCTCAGAGGAAGTGCAGTAACGAATACTGTGTAGATAGAAGATAAAATTATAGGGTCTAAATTCATTGACGTCTAGAAAGCACATGTGATTTCAAGCTTCTGCCTAGAGTTTAGACAGCTCAGTGTTGCCTTGGATTGAAATAGAACAAGTAGAACAGGTCAAGTGCCCTGAACACTGTCTGGTGTGTCTCTGATCAGGACTCCAGGTAGAATTTTCGGTGACACACTTCAGGAAGAACCATAGCATGAGTGCAGGGTGTGAATGAGGCTTGGGGCAATGATGCACACCACTAATATCTTGGGGCAATGATGCACACCACTAACATCTTCATGAAAGGCTGCAGTCATGGCCCCCATGACAATTTTCTTTTTTCTGCAATCCATTGATTTCCCTGGGGGTGAAGCATCACCATTGAAAATTGCATTTCCTCATTAAAAAGATGAACCCTTTGGTCACTTAGCTTCTCTCTCACACCATGGGTAATAGAAGGGTTGAGAAGTAAAACAAAAAAATGTCATTTTGAATCCTGTCAGGTAAGCCTGAATTCTGGGGCTTCATAAGATTTTGGAAATTGAAGTGGAGAGGGTGGTGTACAATCAGGTAAATGTGGAGAAGTCTAATTTATATGTAAGAGCTTTCAGGTAAAAGGTGACTATGCAAACTCCAAATTTCCTTTGAGATGTTCACCTGAATTCCAGATATAAAAAATTAAAATTATATAGCATATTTCAGATATACATGCTGCAGTGTGATATTTTGATGAAATTATGCAATAGGAAATGATAAAATCAGATTAATGGACATTTGTATCTACAGGAGCACTTCTTATTTTTTAATTTTTAATTATTTGAGAGTCCATGTGGTGTATTTCGATCACCTTCACTACTAACTTTTATACCTAACTTACTCCCAGCCCCACCCACTCATTCCCACAACTTCACCATGTCCTTTAAAAAAAATAACCTACAGAATCCTATTTTTGATGTCCGTATACTGCTGGGTTTAGGATCATTGACTGGAGCATGGCTGACTACCAGAAGCCACATCCCTGAAAATATGACTCTCTTTTCTCTAGCAGCCATCAGCTGTCCATAACTTCTCAGTTAGGGGTATGAGTTCATGAATGTCTCCCCACTCCATCCTGGAATACTGACTACTTTGATCTTGTGCAAGCAAACAAGAAAGCCTTTCAGAGTGGGTAGGTTATGGCTGTACCATTTGTTGGCAATACCCTCGACTGACATTTATTCTCTGTAACTTGTCCAGTTGTGAGTTTCAGCATTAATTGCTGTAACTTCTCTGATGAGATCAAGAGTTTGACTAATCTCTGGGTAGAAAGATGCACACCTTTAATCCTAGCACTTAGGAGGCAGAGACAGGCAGAGCTCTGTGAGATCAAGGCAAGCATGGTATACATAGGAAGTTCAAAGCCAGTTGGGGCTACAGGAAGACTTTGTCTCAAAAATACCAAAAAAAGGAAGAAAGATACAAATTTGTTCTTTTAGCAGAATAATAGCAATAGGTTCACCACTGTGAGCTCCCCAACCATAGTTTCTTGACCATATTTACAGAACAAGGCATGTGTTCCCTTAAATGGTATGGGCATTCAGTCTAATTAGAAAGTAATTGGTTATCCTCAGACCACTGGGGCCAGTATTTCACCCATGACCATACCTTGCCACCTATGATCAGTATTACAATTCACAGGAGTCACAGCTAAATAAGACTGTTGATCATTCTTCCCCCAGAATAGAAAGATTTCTTATATCCATTTATTGGGAGGTTTTTCACATCTGTCTCTTTCATGTGATTCCTGGAAGCCACACTGGAAGAGTTCAAAGTTCTGATATATTTGTAATTATGATTCTGATCCAGTATTCTCTAGTATGATTGTTAAATTGTCATTATTGAGATTTAAAGTAACAATATATCTACATACCATGTTTTAATCCACTCCTGGAGTTATGTTTAATGGTATTTCAAAGAAAGAAAATGAGTCATCTAACACCAACCCCAGTAAAAATTTGATTAAAAATCAACAATGAATCATCAGCCATCTTTCATATAGAACAATAAAGATACTAAGGGCAAATACAGATAACTGAAAGGCATCTTCTCCCATTGTTCATGTGTGTGCAGATGAATCAATTTTAAGCTTTCTGGACTTGGCTCAACATACACTATATGGTAGCAAGAGCAGTGCTAAGCTGAAAGGATTGTTGTGGGGTCCAAACAGGGCTGAAGCACAGTATCCAAGTCATTCAGAAGAGTTGCATCTACAAACAGAGTTAGATCAGTCGTCTTATGAGCATAAAGATGTAAGGCTATCTGAGAGATGGAAGTAACAGAATTCAAACTATTCATTTAAGAAGTAAGTGGGTAAGAGAAAATACATAAAATTTTGTTATAGAAAAATACATCTTAAAATTTTTGGTTCTTATTGAATTTTTGTGAATTTTTAAAAATACATTTTGCTCATATTCAGACCCCTCGCTTACTCTCCTATATGCACCCCTTACTATTGTGGCCTGATTTCATGTATCAGATAGATAGATAGATAGATGATAGATGATGAAAGATAGATAAATGATAGATAGATGATTGATAGATAGATAGATGATAGATAGATGATAGATA
>NW_008339947.1:135653-139820 GCF_000622305.1 Nannospalax galili
GATAGATAAATAATAGATAGATACATAGATATATAGATAGATGATAGATACATAGATAGATGATAGATGATGATAGATTGATACATAGATGATCAGTAAATACATCATAGATAGATAATAGATGATAGATAAGTAGGTAGAGAGATAAATAGATAATAGGTAGATAGATGATAGATTGATAGATGATAAAAGATGATAGGTAGATAGATAGCTGATAGATAGATGATAGATGATAGAGAGATAATTGATAGATAAGTAGATGAATGATAGATAGATGGATAGATAGATGATAGATAGATAGATGGATAGATAGATGGTAGATAGATAGATAGATGATAGATAGATAGATGATAGATAGATAGATAGAGAGATACATGATAGATAGATAGATGATAGATCATACATACATACATACATAGACACATAGATACATACATACATAGATATAGATATAGTTCATAGCGTCCTGACTCTACATTTCAGTTATATTTATTCTTTTTTTAAATTTTTTGATTTATTTTTATTTTATGTATATGAGTGTTTTGTCTGCATGCATGTAAGTGCACTACATGCCTGCCATACCGACAGAGGTGAGAAGAGGACAGCAGACATCCTGGAACTGGCGTTTGGGAAGGTGGCTAGCTGCCTGGGTGTGCAGGGAATAAAGCTCAAGTCCTCTGCAGGTGTAGCCCATGCTCCTAACCACTGAGCCATGTCTCCAGTCCCCAACTGCAGTTATTTCTTAGGATTTACAAGACCTATCATTAATAAGCCTTCGGAGGACATGTTAGAAAAATGTGTCCTTTCAGAAAATTATTTGGATTTTTAAACACCACAAAGCTTAATATCTAGGGGAAGAAATATTTCCCCCAAACAAACTTAGTGAGAGCATGATGAAGAATGCACTACTGAACAGGGCTTCCTGCAGTCTGCAGGGGGGAAAACAGCTCTCAGGTTATGGCACTCTCAGGGCGCGTCCTCTCCATCCATAGTTCTGAGTCTCATGCTCATTCTGAACAATTCCAAGAGGCAAACCCTTCCATCCATCTCATACTGTATTCCTGATGAAGGCAAATCACCTGTCAGAAACATCTACCTGCTATAGTCTTCACATGAGACTGTCCTCCACAGAATATTTCCAGCATTTCATTATTCCTCACACAACACAATACTTGTCCTCACTGAATTTTTAATTCCTACCCAGTGATATTATTTACCGTTGATCTCATCTAACTTTTAAAGCTAATTTATTTGGCAACTACTGTTAGCATTTGCTTCCATCAGGATGTTATGATAGAATAAATATCATTTGTGAGTGAGGTGATATTAGTCTGCCCATTTGTCAGTGGGAAAGGGAAAGAGTAATGAAAAGAGGGAGGGAGAGAAAGAAGGAGGAGAGAGCGGAGCTAGAAGTGGATAATATTGCTCTCTAAATATATGCTTCTCTCATAGATGAATTGTTGCTATATTTCTCACTATAATTATATTACAATAGAATTATAAATTGCCTTTTTAATGTTTTGTGTCATTTGGCTCATTTTTGCAGTATTATGGATCAAATCCAGAACTCTGAACCTTCAAGGCAAGCAAACTACCACTGACATACGGCCCAACCCATTTTGTGCATGTGTATATTGCATATAAGAAAATTATGTATTTTACACCCTGTAGCTTGATGTTGGAAATATGACATATTATAAAATGATTCAGATTATATTATCCTTTCAAATTCACTGTTTTCTAGGTGTTTGTAAAGAATTCAGGATACATTTTATGAAGATCTTGCTAAAATATATGTTAAATACACTTAAATTGTATAAAGATCTTGCATATGTATATATACATATACATATGTTTATACATATTAACTCCCCTAAAATAGTTTGACATTTCCTCTCAAAACCTCCTACCCTGTTACTATCATTGCAATACATTTTTAAAGAGACATATTGAGAAGTTCCTGAAGACCATGAATGTTTTTAGGAGAATAAAAATGTTCATGTTTTATAGGAACAATATAGTAGTTGCATCTTACACAAATTTAAATGCATTATTACTAAGATGAGTCTCAGTATGAGCTCCACATGTGTCTTTTCCTTCCTTTGTCTCACAGTTGGTAAACAGCAGACATGACCAACCACACAGTGGACACAGATTTCTTCCTCATGGAATTTCCTGGCAGCAAGCAGCTCCAGGTGCTCCAGGGCTTTCTGTTTCTGCTGATTTACTTGGTGTCCCTCATGGGGAACCTTCTCATCATCATGCTTGTCACTGTGGACCAGTGTCTTCACACCCCCATGTACTTCTTCCTGAAGAACTTCTCTTTCCTCGATGTGTGCTTCATTTCAGTCACAGTCCCAAAGCTCATTCTCAGCTCTTTGTCTCAGGATGTGTGTGTCAGGTCTTCTTTGTGGTTTCCTTTGGTGCATCTGAAATTTTCATTCTCACAGCCATGTCCTATGACCGCTATGTGGCCATCTGTCACCCACTACACTATGATGCCATCATGGACAGGAAAGTCTCTATGCAGATGCTAGCTGCCTCTTGGCTATTTGGAATTGTCTTTGGGTTCCTATATTCATATGGCATGTTCCCTTTATCTTTCTGCAGCTCCAGAAGTGCCACAGTTCTTCTGTGATGTCCCCTCTCTACTGAAGATTTCCTGCTCAATGATGCATGCCACTATTGACATTAGTGTCATCACTGGAGTCCTGTATGGATTTCTCTGTTCACTATCCAAGGGTTTTCATATGTTTATATTTTGAACACAGTGCTCTGAATGCCTTTGTCACAAGGGAGGTCAAAAGTTTTCACTGCCTGCATTCCCCATCTCATAGTCCTCACAACATTTTTAGTCACACCTGTCACTGCCTATTTGAAACCAGTTCCTGATTCCCCACAGCTTCTGGACTTTTTGATAACTGTTTTCTATTCTTTGATGCCTCCATCGATAAATCCTATAATATACAGCCTGATGAATGAGGAAATCAAAGCTGCTTTCTTTAACTTTTTGTGGAAATTAGATCATTATGAGTTTATTAATTGACATTTTTTAATTTCATACAACAGTTCTTTTCCCTTTGGTTGTGAGCCTGATCTTTTAACAACTGTGCCAGATCTCCAGCCCAATACAACATCCATGCCTCTCCCATTCCCCCACTGCACCACATGCATTTCACCATACAAGTTAAGTCCTATCCAATCAAGCATTTGCATCTACATGTCCTTCAGTGTAAATTTGTTCACTGTAGTCTAGTCAGCCCATCTAGAGATCATGTTTAAGGCATGATTTCCCTCACCCAGTAGCAATCAGTCACCAATAGTTCTCAGTCTAGGGCCACCTGCTACTCATTTCTCTTCTCCCCTCTGGGTTGGCATGAGTTCTGTATTCAACGCCACCATTGCTACAAGTTCATATGTGCAAGCTTCCAGTGACCTGAAAGTCTCTGCTTCCCTGTCTTTATGAATGACCCCTGACTCTTATAATCTTTCTGCCCCTCTTCCACAATGGTCCCTGAGTTGTGGATGGGTGAGGTTCAATATAGGAGTCCTACCTAAGGATATACACTCTGAAGACTTTCTTTAAAACTTGGCCAATTGTGGTCTCTATGCATTACACTCTGTTGTATAAGGAAGCTTTACTGGTGAGAGTTGAGGGATGCATTAGTTTCCTCTCTACCTCTCCTTTTCCTATGTTCCATGAGTCTTAATTTGTAGAGGTTCAACTGTAGATGTGCCACCCAGTACTGGGCATTTCTCAGATGCGTATTCTCTGTTTCTGAGCAGTTGTGGAATTCTGTGGTAGTCTCCATCTGTTGTAAAAAGAAGCTTCTTTGATGAGCAGTGTATGGTATGCTTGTTTGTAAATATAAGGATTGATATTTAATATATAAGAAGGAATTTCACTTGTATAGTGATAACAAATAGATAGGGTTTTCTCTAGGATCTATGTCCTCTCCTGCCTTGTGTCGTTGACTAAGTTTATAGTGTCGCCCATTAGTTCACTCCCGTTGAGAGGGCTTTAAGTCCAATTAAATAACTGTTGATTCATGACTTTTATAGGGGGAAAAGCAGTAAGTATATAGATAAGCAGTAAGTATGTAGAAAAGCCTTTCTACATATGTGATATGTTTTGTATTAACAGCTTTTTCTGTATTTCCAATTATA
>NW_008339947.1:139894-141985 GCF_000622305.1 Nannospalax galili
TGTAATCAGCCATAATTATCTCAGAACCTTCCTGATTTGGATATTTGTTACTAAAAGTGTGTCTGTGGAATTCTAACCTCAGAAGCACTGAAACAGACTTCTGAAGGATGGAATAAAACTGTCCTCTTCAAACTACTTGAGACCTCTTGAGTATACTCCTTTACACTGCAAAGACACCTTGCATAAGTGAGTAAGATAATACATTTGAATTTGTAGGCTATTATAGAGTTCACAATAAAATCACAACCTTTCAAACTGAGAAACTATTAAGATTTAGGTCAGGGAAACTGGAAAATAAATGTCTATGAAAAATTGTCGATATTGAAAATGGAATTTTGTCCACAGTTATAAAAAAATGTTCAGCCTCTAGGTCCAGGAAGAGAGAATAAATGGATCTTCCACTAGAGATTTCAGAGAGGAACATAGGTTTGTCTACCCAATGCCCCTCCCCTCACAATTTGAGTACAGTGTGCCTTGTGGGAACTTCTAAATTGCAAAATTGGAGAAATAGTAACAGTTTTAATCCAAAAAGGGAAGCCTAATCATCTTAAATCATGACTCTAAATCATAATTTCTCAAAGGAGCAAGTATACACACACTGTAGGCAATAATGTTAATATTGAAAAGAGCAGGCAACTGATTACTGCTGGGTGAGGAAGAGCTGATCTTCCTAAAGTGAGGGACTCTAGATAGGCTGACTAGACCTCAGTAGATGAATTGCACTGAGGAATGTCTGGGGACACTACCATGACACAATAGACCTTAAGACAAATGACAGAATGTATGAATTCAGTGGGGGGCTATGAAAGGGTGCCAGTAAGGAAGATGGTATAAAGATTATTAAGATTGATTGAGATGTTCTCTATGAAATACAAAAAAATTAATTTTTAAAGAATATTGAAAAGAAAAAACACAATTCTTATAGAATTTGCAGTGTATTTGAAAAAATCTAGAATTTTAACATACTAACATTATAAACAAATACTTTTGATGTGTTTGGTTTAATTTCTATCTTTGCGTTATTTCAGCTGTATCATTTTGAAATCAGACGTTGGGAGTGCCATTAAAAAAGATAAAATGTCTTGGATATTTTCAATTTAGTAACTCCTCAATTCATGGTTTGGTTACTATTATTGATATCTTATTTTTTAATTTTTCCTCTTAGTTGTCAGACATTTTTAATTCTTTCCCAGTGTATAAGTATCTTTACATTTGCTCCTGTTGTGTTAAAAAAATACCTAACAAACGTATTTTAATGTGTGGAAAGCTAAAATATCAGCTGAAAGTTTTGAGCTCAGCCCTTTATTGAAGCATTTAGAGCATGATCAGCTCTTAGAAGAGTGTTTTCTGTGCAGCCCAACAGTGACTTAAACACACTACAAAATAGATTGAAGATAGTGGTCACTGGTCACCTGTTAATGAGTTTTATGCTTTAAAGGAATATTGGCAACTGATTACTGCTAGATGAGGAACAGCTGACCCTCCTAAAAGAAAGACCTCTAGATAGGCTGACTAGAGTCACCAGAAGGGCAAGTAGTGGGGAATGGCTGGGGGTGTCAACAACACAGCAGACAGTAGCAGGGATATGAGTATAAGGGCTCTAGTGGGGGATGGAGGCTATGGGAGTGTGCCACCAGGGAAGTGGGAGTATAGTTGAATAAGACGGTTTGGGATATTCTGTGTGATATACACACACACACAAAAAAATCAACAAATTTTAAAAAATGTATTATATTTGAAGAGGAAGCAGGGAAATGTATGTCATGGTAATTAGTAGAGGTGATAAACATTACCATTGAAATCTACTCAATGACTTTATAGACATACACAGGTGCCAAGTATCCAAGTACAACTGATTATGACTAGTAATAATCAGATACATACAGATTAGAGATGCATGCGCCAACATCTCAGTGTTAGGAGCAAAAACAATGAGTCTTTCTGCAAGGAACAATATATCCTAAAATGAAATGGAGATCTTTTTTAAAGGTTAAAAATTCAATCAATTTTATGTCTTACAGGGTTTATACTGAGTTCAATACTGTATAACTGTATTAATTCAACTGTGAACCTAAAAATTTTATAGCCACT
>NW_008339947.1:142416-143424 GCF_000622305.1 Nannospalax galili
TAAAAAATAAATAATTTTTTAAAACTTTTAAAAATACTTAACAAACATTTTAACATGTGGAAAGCTAAAGTATCAGCTGAAAGTTTTGAGCTAAGCCCTTTATTGAAGCATTTAGAGCATGATCAGCTCTTAGAAGAGTGTTTTCTGTGCAGCCCAACCATGGCTTAACATACTACAGAACATATTAGAGATAGTGCTCATTGTTCACCTGTTAATGAGTTTTATGCTTTAATTTGCTGTGCCATTTATGGAAGCAGATTAGTACTTTAGGAGGAGGGTGCAGGGACACCGAAGCTAGAGACAGTCCATGATCAGTTTGGGATGCCTTAAATAGGTACAAGAGACTGTGAATCTTCACAACAGAGTTTATTTCACACAGCTCAGAAAGCTGAACATGTGATAGCTGAGGTCTGCTCTGGTGAGGGCACTCGTGGTTTTCACACTGACAGCACCTCATTTCCTCACAGAAATGATAAGGCTTTCACTTCCTGAAGGCACTGATCCCATTCATGAGGACCCCAGTGTCATACTCTAATTGTTTTCTAAAATTCCCAATCCCAAATATGATATAGGAGTTTGTATTTCACAATGTAAATTTTGGAGGACAGGGACACAGATTTAGTCTATAACGGGGTGATTTTCAGTAGGCATTAGGTTTTCATTCATTCCAAGACATGGGACCTATTAAAAGAACTCCAGATATCAGCTTTGGCAGCAGGTATCTTTACCAGACCCTCATCATAGTAATTATTTAATTTTAAAAGTACAAATTCATTCAAATTTGTGTTAGTGATGACTTTCTCACTTAGTCACTTTAGTTATGTTAAGCTTCTTTTCATACATTATTAGAAGTTTGATATCTGTCCTTCTTTTTGACCCTATTGCTTACTTCAGTATGATTGTGTGTATGGTGACATTTTCTACTTGTTTGAGTTACCTGAATTTTCAAATATTGAATTTGGGTATTTACTTAAGTTATCTGGACTTTCTATGCATCTTAATATTTCA
>NW_008339947.1:143534-145816 GCF_000622305.1 Nannospalax galili
CCCATGAAGATACTGTCTTAACAGTAACATCTAGGACAAATAGGATTTGAGAAAATTCCACCATAGAAATTTAAGAATATACTGTACTCTAAGCGAGTTTATGACTTAAGATCTTCCTAGCTACACCTTAGGGTTTGTACTGAGGGAAAAAACCCAACTTCCAGGTTCTTTCTTTCAAGAGAAACACAGCTGTGCAACATATACTAACCATCTTGGCTTTGGGGGTCTGTGGAGGGACTGCTTTCTCTCCACCGGATTCAAACTCTGTTGGAAACTGATACAGTTTGTCAGACTCTGGACACTGAACTGAAAGGTGAATACAGCTGCTCTTTCTATCACAAATAAGAGTGCATTACAACAGTGTACCACCAGAGGGTGACAGGAATCATTAATTAGAAACAAAGGGGGAAAAGTCAACTGAGATAGTGCACAGAAAATCCAGAGAAGTCACTTCCTCAGAAAGAGTTTTATTGTCCCACAGACTTTCTAGATGGCATGACTGGAAAATTCTTCCTCAGTGTAAGAACAGTAAGTGAAGATGTGAAAAAGTGACAGATTTCTAAATAACAGCTGTCCAATATCAAAATTTATATGGAAGGGGGGAAAATCCCCCATATTGCCAAAGAAATCCTGAACAAAATTATCAATGATGGAGGTAAAATACCTGATTTCAAATTGCACTACAGAACCACAGTAACAAAACAGCATAGTGCTGACATAAAAATATATAGACCTTTGGAATAGAACCAAGGGCCTAGAAATAAACCCACTCAGTTATACATCCTTGGCCATCGGAGAAATGCAAATTGTACTGATTCCCTTCATCCCAGTCAGAATGGCACTTCTCAAAATCTCAAATAGAAACCATTGCTAAGGAGGAGGCCAGAGAAAAAGAATCCCCATGCACTGTTGAAGTCAATGCAAATAAGGGCAGTCACTATACAAATGGGTATGGAAGCTCCCCATACCCATACCACTTCTGGGTTACATGGTTTGGCATTTAAATGGAATAGGAACACTGTATCACTGCATCTGCACTTCTCCAGTCTTAGATGTCACTTGTTCAACCCTCCAACAAACCTCTTAATATAGATTCAACAACTTTACATCCAGCTGGACATGCAGGTGCTGCACTGACTGCAGTGAAAGCAGTCGCTGCCACCATAATGGTGTCCAGGAAAAGTGGACTAAACAATTCCAGTCAGGAAATCAACAAAAGTGGTGCCAGTAGAGATTTCATGGAAGAGGTCCTCAGTGACTGCTATCAAGGCAGCCATCATTACCCCAAGAAGGAAAAATGAATTGTGGAATCTAAGTGCAAATTTTGAAGACTGCTTTGGGCACCTTAAAGTCATCCAAGGACTTTAGGAGTTTGCCTAAACCAAACCAGAGAGAAATGTAAGAAACAACATAACAGACACCAAAAAGATCCAGAACCTTCTAATGGGATACTTGAAATACATATACACTGCTAAACTAGAAAATCTAAAAGAAATGGAAGAATTCCTAAATTCAATGGAACCACCAAAGTAAACCAAGAAGTGATTATTCACTTAGACTCGCAATAAATAAATTGAAAGAGTATTACAAAGATTTCTAACTATAAAGCCCAGGTTTGAATGGATCCACAAAAGAATTTTACTGGACCTTCAAAGAAGATCTACAACCAATACTGCTTAAATTTTTCAAAAGGATAGAGATATAATTCCCAAACTCCTTCTATGATTCTAGTATTACTCTAATACCAAAACCATGAAAAGACACATACAGGAGAGAGAGAGAGAGAGAGAGAGAGAGAGAGAGAGAGAGACAGAGACAGAGACAGAGAAGGCTCATATCCCTAATGAACATAGATGAAAAAATTCTCAACAAAATACTCAAAAATCTCATACAGATGCACATCAAATGATCATTCACTATGATCAAGTTAGCTTTATTCAAGAAATGCAAGTCAGGTTCAATATACATAAGTCAATAAATGCAATAAATCATATAAATCGATTTATAGAAAAAATTCACATGATCAACTCAACAGATGCAGAAAAGGTCTTTGACAAAATTCATGGTAGAATTCCTAGAAGGAATTGTATCATACCTCAATGTGATTAAGGCTGTATAGAATAAACCCACAGCAGACCTCATTCTAAATGGAGAAAAATTAAAGCATATCCATTAAAATCAGGAACAAGACAAGACTGCCCCCACTATGTTTTAATATACTGCTTAAACAATTAGCCAAGAATTGGAAAAGAAGTAGTCAGATTATCACTATTTGCAGATGA
>NW_008339947.1:145953-151859 GCF_000622305.1 Nannospalax galili
ATAGATTGAGGAAGATCCAAGGAGATGGAAAGATCTCCAACGTTCATCAATTGGTGGAATTAATAGTGTGAAAATGACCATCCTACCAACAGCAAGGTATGGAGTCAATGCAATGCCAATCAAAATTCCAAGATATTCCTCAAAGAAATAGAAAAATATATATAAAATTAATACAAAATCATAAAAGATTACCATACCAGAGCTCAAATTATATTACAGAGCTGTAGCCATAAAAACAATGTGCTACTGTCATGGAAACAGACATATAAATCAAATGGAAAAAAATAGAAGACCCAAACATGACTTCACAAAATTTCAGCCACCTGATGTTTGACAAAGGTGCCGAGAACACACACAGTGAGGAAAGACTATACTCAAGAAACTGTACTGGCAAAACTGGGTCTCCATGCGTAGAAGAATGAAATTAGATCTATACTTTCATCCTGCACAAAAGTCAACACCTAATTGATCAAAGACATCACTGTGAAATATGAAATACTGAAATTGTTAGAAGAAAACAGTGGCAGTACCCTACAAGATATAGGTGCAAAAAAAGACTTTCTAAACCAGATATCAGTCACTCAGGAATTATGGTAAAAAATTAACAAATGGGACCTCATTACACTAAAAAGATACTGTATAGCAAAGGAAGCAACAAAACCAGTACAGAGTCACAGAAAAACTTCATTAGCAGTACATATGACAGAGGGTTCATATTCAGAATATACCAAGAACTTAAAAAACAATCGAGCAAACAAATGACCCAAATAAAAATGGGAACCAGACACACCTGCCCAGCCAGGACTCTAGTAAGTCAGATCCCACTCACTACATCTCTATTCCATTCCTCTCGCCCAACCCCACCCTGTCCCCTGCCAGCCTTGGAATTAGGCTGGCCCCAATTCCTCTGCCTCAGATCCCTGGACTAGCTTCCCAATCCTGACTAGCTTAACTCCCTAGTATAGACTCCACTGGCTCTGATCTGATGACACAGACAAGCCCTCCTACTCATCTGAGCAGCCTACCTGCTGCCCTGTCCCACAATCCACCCAGATAAGTCTACTACCCTGCAAGAGCCTGAAACATGCACCAATCTTTGTTCCATACCTGAACAAAAAGCAACCAAGCAACATAATCAACATATAAAGAAGCAAAGTAAACTTAAAAAAATGAGAGTAGAAATTCTACTGGACACATAACCAACAAAGAACAACCATATGCCCAAACAGCAGCACAAAAAACACAAATAATATGAAAAACCAAGAGACTATGTTCCCCACAAAACCCACTAGTCCTACCGAAGTGCAAAATGATAAGAACCACCCTGTGGAACTGCAGGATGTAGAATTTAAAAGAACAAACCTAAACATGATCAAAAAACTTTAAGAAAACACCAACTCAAAGAACTCAAAGAAGAAAAGCATAAACATGATGAAAGCTCAAGAATAGACAAATATGTGGCTCTCAATTCATGAATTGAAATGTAAATTCACAAAAGAGATAGAAATAGTGAAGAAAACCTAAATGGAAAAGAACAAGGAATTGAAAAGATCAATAAACCATTTAGAAACAACAGGAGAAAATCTCACAAGCAGAATGAATGAAATTGAAAATGGAATATCAAAGCTGGATGATATTGAAGAGATAGACTCCTTAAGCAAGGACTACATTATTTAAAAAATTTAAAAGCAAGGATTCTGAAGGGAATACTTGGGAAAAGTGGGAAAAAATGAAAAGACCAAATCTACAAGTAATTGACATATAGGAAGGAGAAGAATCTCAGGAAAATGGTATTGAATAGATCATCCAAGGGATTATAGAAGAAAACTTTCCTGGATTAAGGAAAGACTTACCTATAAAGATTCAAGAAACACATAGAACATCAATTATACATGACCAGAAAAGAAACTCCTCTTGATAGAACATAGTAAAAACATTAAATGTACGAAACAAAGAGAGGATACTGAAAGCTACTAGAGAGAAACAATCTGTATATAAAGGAAAACCCATCATAATTACAGCTGACTTCTCAGTGCAATCTATGAAAGCCAGAACAGCCTGGACCACAGTATTCCCAGTACTAAACAACCACGGATACCAGCCTTGAATATTTTATCCAAAGACTATCTAACATGGTCAAAGAAAAATGGAAAGTTTTTCATGACAGAATAGGCTGAAAGAATTAATGTCCACCAAACCAGCCCCACAGAGAACACTCAAAGAAACACAAAGGACCAAAGAAAGGAGGAAATATACCCAAGAGACTACAGAAAGAAAACAGACAAAGGTGTAATAATGTAAACACAAAAGAGGGCCAAAAACATAAAGAAATTAATATGTCAGTATTCAATACATATCTTTCAAAAATAACAGCCCAAATGGCCTCAACTCCCCTGTCAAAAGACAGAAGCTGGTGGAATGGATCAAGAAAGAAAACCTTTGCTGCCTTCAAGAAATTCATCACACTTTCAAGGATAGACACTGCATTAGGGTGAAAAGATATGAAAAAAAATATTGCAAGCAAATGACTCTAAGAAGCAAGCAGGTACTGCAACTCTAATATCTGACAAAATAGACTTTATATTAAAATTGATTAGAAGAGATGAAGAGGGTTATTTTATTGTAATAAAAGGAAAAATTGGCCCAAGAAGATATTATATTCATGAACACACATCCACTAAACTCTGGAGCACCCAATTTCATAAAATCGCTATTCTGGGACTATAAAACAGTGACAAACCCCAACTCGGTAATAGTAGGTGACTTTAATACCACAATATCTTCAATACACAGGTCACCTGGACAAAGAATAAATAGCTATAAATCTAAATTAAATGACATCTTACATGAAATAAACCTAAGAGACAGTTACAGAACAGTCCACCCAAGCACCAAAGAGTACACTTTCTACTCAGCAGCCCATGCAAGCTTTTCTAAAATTGATCATATGATGATGTCAAGGCATGATTAATTCATGACCTGAAGCTTTGCAGAGAATACCAGATATTCTTGGAAGACCAAGAATTGGAGGAAGAATGTTTCCACCCTGGGACTTTCCCTGCTCTCTGCTTCTGTGGTCTGAGTTGACAGGCTATGCTTCCCTGATTAATTAGCAGTCTTGGAAACATAACTAGAGTTCTGTTTCAGTTTATGGGCACTGGAGTTTCTCAGCACTGAAAGCCTGGTTTCTATATAGAAATAATATATTCTAATAGTTGGTAAGGGTAATCACAAACAGTATACATTATATCTAAGATATTATAAATATTTTGTAGCTGAATCTTGGATACTGTAAATGTTGTGTGAGTTTTGGTTGGTGAAGTAATGTATTCTTGGTGGTAACAATGTATCCTTGGTTATTCCTTGGTTACCTTCTGTTGGTAATGTATCCTTGGTTATTCCTTGGATACTACAGATCTACTTTCTATATAAGCTTGCTTTAATTCACAATAAACATGCACTGGCACATAAACCTCTGCATTCCCTGTGTTCTGATTTCTCCTACACCTATCCCTTGGGGTCTCCAAGGCTTGGATTATGGTCACTGCACCATGACAGCTGGTGCTAAAACAGGGAACCCCCCCGACATTGAATGTGTTGAGGATAGAGTTGCAGTTTAAGTAAGTATAATGGGACAGGATAAGTCTATTCCTTTTGTTTCTTTAATTCATCATATTCTTTGTAGTAATGGAGCACAAGTTTCTAGAAGGCAGATAGATAATTGTGTGCAAATAGTTGTAGAGTTTAATTAATGGTTTCCTGATACAGGAACTTTAGATTTAGAAGTCTGGGACAGAGTTAGAACTAATGTGGAAAAAACATTTCAGACAGGAGAAACAATACCGCTTGATTTTTGGTCTGTGTGGGCACTCATCCAAACAGCTATTATACTAATTAATCGAGGTCCAAATAGCTTGTCACCAACTCGGGTTTTTTGTACTTCTAATGAAGCAGTTAATCTTTATGATGTTCCTGAGGAGTTAAAAAATAAAGCTGCTAAGGAAATTCAAGAGGCCACTTCTTTGGAGTCTTCTTTAGATATTTCTGTAAGGAAGGAGTATTTAGTTCTTCCTTGTCCAGCTCCAGGCCCTCAGAGTTCAGATGAAACACAGGATTCTGATGAGTATTCAATTATGGCTCTATATATTAGAAAGAAATTACAGAGACTGGTGGTGACTAAGTCTAAAGTAAAGACAAAACCTAAACGAAGGTCGGGAGTAACAGCGGCTCTTGCAAATTTATTGGCACAAACTTCTGAATCTGAATCTGACTCTGAAATTATTATATCAAAAGCTGCATTTCCTGTTATTCAACATCCACCTGTCAATGGAATTGTGGCGCAACCACCTACTTATGATGGTATAAGGTATATGGAGATCATATTACTAAGGTTCATAACGCAGTAATGCTATATGGTCCACAGTCACCTTATGTGAAGGAAATTCTTTTAGGCTTGGCTAATCATTATGGGAATCTTGCTCCAGAGGTTTGGAAAGTTCTGGGTAGATCATTGTTGAAACCATCAAAGTATATTCAATGGACTATGTAGTATTATGAACTTGCTTCCTCAAAAGCTAGAGAGAATGCTGCTTCTCCTGATGCACATATTCCAGCTATTACTTATCCTACATTAACAGGAACAGGAGCCTATGATTTGCCTGTGCAACAGGCTAATGCACCTGAGCCTATACATGTTCAACTTCAGGAGATCTGTCTTGAAGCTTGGGATCATATACAGCCTGAGGGAGAAAAGCATGGTCCTTGGCTTAAAATTATTCTGGGATCTCAGGAGCCATATGTAGAATTCTTGGCTTGCCTTCAAAAGGCTGTGGAATACTCTGTGCCAAGAGTTGCTGCTCAAGAAGCAATAGTAAAGGTTATGGCCTATGAAAATACAAATGAGGACTGTCAAAGAGCTACTTTACCCAAAAAAGGGACAGGTGATGTAATGAGCTATGCTCGAGCCTGTCATAATGTTCAATCTGAAACTAGAAAGATGCAGCTTTTTGCTCAAACGTTGGTGGCTTCTATAAATCCTCAAAAGGGGACAGTCAAATTGAAATCAAAATGTTTCCCTTATGGTACTGAAGGACATTTTAAAAGGCAGTTCCCTAATGTGCCGCTCTGAACACCAGGCAAATGTCCCCGCTGTCATTGTGGTGTGCATTGGGCTCGAGATTGTAGTTCTAAGACAGATATTTATGGAAATCTTTTAATAAACAAGCTTATACCAACATCTCAATCAGAATATCTGGGAAATGAGGTTTGGGGCCTTCCCTGAGGCCCCTCACAAATGATCTGGGGCAGCCAACCATCTTTTCCCTCAACCCTGCAACCGCAGGCAGTGCAGCTGTGGACCTTCCATCAGCCATATCTATAACATTGACACCCTCTGATATTCCTTATAGAATACCTATGGGAATTTATGGTCCATTGTCTGCAGGAGCTTGGGGATTGTTAATTGGAAAGTCAAGATTAATGGCTGAGGGAATTATAGTGAGTCCAGGAGTAATTAATGCTGATTTTGGAGGTGAAATTCAAATTTTAATTACTACTAATGGCTAATATCCTATTACTATAGGTGATAAAATTGCTCAGTTGATTCTTCTTCCTTTTATACCTATTGGATCATCTTCCAAGAAAAGAATTGGAGAATTTGGAAGGACTAATCCTATTTCTGTCAATTGGGCTATGATGCTACAAGAACAACAGCCTCAAATTAATTTTAAAATTCAGGATAAATCTTTCAAATGTTTGATTGATACTGGATCAGATATTAGTATTATTAAGAAGGATGACTGGCAGTCTAATTGCACTACTCAAATTGTGAAGTGCAATATTAAAGGAGTTGGAGTTCAGCCAGTATCAATAATTAATGTTAATGTAGAATATAAAACAATTTCTAG
>NW_008339947.1:151932-153077 GCF_000622305.1 Nannospalax galili
TATATGTATATATATTATAGGTACGGATAAGTTTATTTAGTAGTTCCATAATTTTACTACATAATTTTACTCTACTTATATAAAAATGATTGTCAAGATTGTCAAGATTTGATTTTTTCTTTTGCTTTTTTTTAATTTTATGTTGGTTTACAGAGGACTCAGAATTCAATAGTTAAAATGTCATGTGCTGTTTGAGTTTGCTCTGATGCTGACTCTGGAGATGGAATTGGCCTTTTCACTTCAGACTCAAGCCTATTATCTCAAAAAATGTTCTCCAAGATTTTTTCCAGGTTCAGGCTGGCCCCCCGACCGTGTGAAAAGAAAAGGGAACAGCAAAACAGCCTAGGTGTATGAGGCACTGTACATTTAAAATTAATTTTTAAGTCATAAATTTTATTTGGTAGTTCCATAATAAGATATTTGTAAATAATATATATGATAATATTTTCATTAATATATAGTTTTTTGGCTGCCACCAGCTTAGAGCTGGGTATCAGTCTGAAACAAGACTGGGTGTGCAACAGCTTTGAGCTGGGCAACTAGTTGCATCCAGTCTGAAACAAGTCTGGGTTCCAGTCTGAAGCAAATCTGGGTTCCAGTCTGAAACAAGTCTGGGTTCCAGTCTGAAACAAGTCTGGGTTTCTTCCAGTATGAAATAAGACTGGGTTTTAAATGACATCATATTTTAATTATTTTGACTAGCTGGCTCTAGTTCATTTAACTAATGTCATACATCTCTTATAAAGATGCAATGAAAATCTCACACAGTCAATAGTTTAATGATTTATTTGGATAGTTGTAGTGTTTGCATATTACCATAGATACTTAATCTGTTTGTTTATGTTACCATGGATACTTGTTCTAAATTTGTTTGGGCTACTCCTCTATTTGGAGAACCCAATAATCATAGTATTGAACTTTTGTTGGCCTGTTTTGTTGCCATGGACATTCCAAACACCATTGTACTAATAGATGATTTAGAAAATTTCTGGAATTTCATAAAATTAATCACCTTATTGAAATAGAATATAATTCTTTAGGCTAAGCTATAATAGCATGTATTAGGGATATATTTAAATGCATATTAAAAAATTAAAAGGAAGGAATTATACATCAGATTATGAATTATCAATTACTTATTATTT
>NW_008339947.1:153202-170348 GCF_000622305.1 Nannospalax galili
TATTAATTTGTGTAGATTTTGTTTATTATTAATTTTTTAGATTTTGTTTGTTATTGATTTCTTAAATCTGCCCCAAGGTGAAGTTTTATCTCGTGCAGATAAGCATTTTTTTTACAGGAATCATCACTCTCACATGACTCAGTGAATGTCTGGATTAAGTCAGGAGAATTCCAAAATTGAGTACCAGGAAAGCAACTAACACCAGGCAAAGGGTATGGTTTTGTTTCTATAGGAAATGGAGTCACTTTCTGGCATCCCAGCTGAAGGATTCACTTGTGGAGGTCGATCAGTGAAGACAGCAGTAGGGCACAAAAGGAATTAAGAGATACAGCTCCAAGCAATGGTGGCATTATCACTGACCAGTAAACGTCAACGCTATCAGAAAAAGTTGTCATCTCCTACTTGGGGTCAGCTGAAAGCCTTGACTTCCAAGGCTCCATCTGTGGTTAATCAATCAGGAAAGGGACTTACTCCAGAAAATCTGTTCTTAGCCATTATGCTTTGATTACTTGCACCTCCGCTGCTGAAACTGAGGTAATATATTGGGCTCATGTACCTAATTCCCCTCTCCTCCATCCCTATACTGGGAAGGAACCTACTATAGTGGTTACAAGCTTTCCTATGAATGTGTTGTCACCCCCTTATGGAACAGGTCAGTCAGATTTTCCTAATGAAGAAGGAGCTGTTTTTAGTTATACTCAATTTGTGTCTTCTGATATTATGTTCTTTGGAGCTCCTCCTTGTTATCCTATAAGACTGCAGAATTGGATTTTTCCAGGAGGTATCTGGAGTGATAGTCAATGGGACATGGTAAATCTCTCTGCTCGGTCTATAGGTCCTAATTGTACAGATTATGTGGACACAGGTGCCCCATATATCTCAGAGTGTGAAAGTTTTTCCTATAATCAAATATTTGAAAGACAATTTTTGATATGGCAAGATTGCAGGGGGTTGAAAGGAAAGGTTTATAGGTTTCAGAATAATACTTGGATTGATTGGGGTCCTTTAGGAAGTTGGTTAGAAGAGTATAAGGAGTATAAGGAGTTTACTTCAAAGTCTAACCCAAAAAATATTGTTCCTGTGAAAGATAAGTTTAATACTGCAAGTCATACAGCTTGGGTAGATGGAGGAATAGCTAATCCTCAACCTCAGATAAGAAAATGATCAGGATTATATTCTCCTCGATTACATGTGTGGAAATTGTTAGCCGCTCTTAGGCCTGTAGAAATCTTTGATGGTACTTCTGCTACTATTTATGACAAAATATTTTATGATTTCACTAAAGTTAAAAATTATACTATTACAGCTTCTGTACATTTCCCTTTAGTGATATTGATAGGACACATAGTTATACAAGAGATTAATTTAACTTGTCAAAACTGTCATTCATATACTTGTCTTAATAATTCTATATCTTTTAATCAATCTTTTCAATCAGTCATGATTTTAACTCAACGAAATTCTTTGTGGATTCCTGTGAAAATGCATCATTCCTAAGAAAGCAGTCCCATTCAGGGACTGATTCTGTGATTTTTCAAAAGACTGTTACGGTAAAGCAAACGTATGATTGGCTTGATTATTGTGACTGTTTTGGGACTCATTGCTTTAGCTGCTATGGCTACTACTGCTGGTGTGGCACTTCAGAAATCTGTTCAAACACAAGACTTTATTGAACATTGTCATGATCATTCTCATAAACTTTGGACACATCAGGTTCAATTTAATTCACAATTACAAGAAGAAATTGTGGCTCTCCAAGGGGACTTCATTGGTTGGGAAATAAGTTAATGGAATTGCAAAAAACTATACAATACGTGTGTGATAGGAATTCTACTCAACTTTGTATTACTCCATATAAATATTCAGAATATTAATGGAAAAATATAGAATTGTATATTCAAGGTAAAATAAATAATGTAACCTTTAATGAGATGCAATTACAGGAAGAAATATATGAGGCATTTTCAGAGAAATTCATTCCGATAGTTCTGTTGATCAGATAGCTACTGCTTTAGCAAATACTCTTTCTGGTCTCGATCCTCATGGATGGATTCAAAGTATAATACATAGTTCTGGATTTTCTTTAATAACCTTGATAATTGTTCTTTGCATATTGTTTATAGGAGGTTGATGTGCCTTCCGATGCCTGAACCAACAGGCTCAGAAAAGAAGTGCTGAGATTCTCTTGTCTACCCTGCATTTTCAAAAGGAAAAGCTAGATCAAAATAATAAAGAAAGGGGAATTGTCAAGGCCTAATTAATTCACGACCTGAAGCTTTGCAGAGAATACCAGATATTCTTGGAAGACCAAGAATTGGAAGAAGAATGCTTCCATCCTGGGACTTTCCCTGCTCTCTGCTTCTGTGGTCTGAGTTGACAGGCTATACTTCCCTGATTAATCAGACATCTTGGAAACATAACTAGAGTTCTGTTTCAGTTTATGGGCACTGGAGTTTCTCAGCACTGAAAGCTTAGTTTCTATATAGAAATAATATATTCTAGTAGTTGCTAAGAGTAATCACAAACAGTATACTTTATATCTAAGATATTATAAGTATTTTGTAGCTGAATCTTGGATACTGTAAATGTTGTGTGAATTTTGGATGTTAAAGTAATGTATTCTTAGTGGTAACAATGTATCCTTGGTTATTCCTTGGTTACTTTCTGTTGGTAATGTATCCTTGGTTATTCCTTGGATACTCCAGATCTGCTTTCTATATAAGCTTGCTTTAGTTCACAATAAACATGCACTGGCACATAAACCTCTGCATTCCCTGCATGCCGATTTCTCCTACACCTATCCCTTGGGGTCCCCAAGCCCTTCAGGCTTGGATTGTGGTCACTGCATCGTGACATGATGGAACACAAAAAGAAACTCAACAAACACAAAAAATTTAAATAATTCCATGTATTCTATCAGACCACAGTGCAGTAAAGTTTATAATGAAAAGCAAAAGAAGTTCTAGTAACCACACAAACTCATGGAGATGAAACAACACACTCCTGAACCATAAATGGGTTGAAGAAGAAATTAAGAAAGAAAAATATCCCTGGACCTAAATGAAAAAGAGAATAGAAAATAAAAACTCTGGGACACCTTAAAAGCAGTTGTAAGAGGGAAGTTAATAGCTCTAAGTGCCCACATTAAAAAAATCAGAAAGAGTACATATAAATGACTTAACAGTACAACTCAAGACTCTGAAAAGGCAAGAACAAACCAGCCCAAACCTAGTAGACAAGAAGAAATAACAAAAATCAGAGCAGAAATCAATGGAATAGAAAGAAACAATACAAAAAAGTCAATGAATCTGAGAGCTGGTTCTTTGAAAGGTTAATCAAGGTGGGCAAACCCTTAACCCAGTTATCCAAAAGAAAGAAAGAGCAACTCCAGATCAACAAAATCAGAGATGAAAGAGCAAACCTCACAACAGACACCAAAAAATTCCAGAATATGTAAGGGAACACTTTAAAATCTATACTTCATTAAATTTGAAAATCTAAAAGAAATGTGTGAATTTCTAAAATCATGGACACCACTGAAGTTAAACCAAGAAGATATTAACAGCTTAAACAGACCCATAACAAATAAAGAAATTGAAACAGTAATACAAAACATCTTGACTAAAAAAAGCCCAGACCCAAATGGATTCACAACAGATTTCTACCACATGGTCAAAGAAGAACTACAACAAATACAGCTTAAATTATTCAAAAAAATAGAAACAGAGGGAGAGCTCCCAAACCCCTCTGTGAAGCTAGTATCACTGTAATACCAAAACCAGGTGAAGATACAACAAAAGAGAAAACTATAGACCAATATCCTTAGTGAACATAAGCACAAAGATACTCAAGAAAATACTCAGAGAATGCATACAGACACATCAAAAAGATCACCCAGTTTGATCAAGTCAGCTTTATTCTAGAGATGCAGGGATGGTTCTATACACATAAATCAATAAATGTAATAAAACATATAAATGGACTTAAAGACAAAAACCACAAAGTAAGAGCCAGGGTTGGTGCATGAACATAAGGAAACAAAGTTTTCCAGGCCTCTGGAAATGTTCATATGAACTTATAATAATGGTGATGGCATGAAAAAGACCCATGCAGACTCAATCAGACAAAAATCCAGCATAGAACTGGGGCAATGGGCAGCAGGCCATAACCTTAGCCAAGGAACTATTGGTGATTGATTACTGAGGGTTGATCTCCTTTAAGGGAATGACTCTAGGTAGGCTAACTAGATGCCAGTGGATGAAATTACAATGAGGGTCATCTGGGAAGAAAAACTTGACTGGATAGGCAATAACCTATATGACATAATGCATCAAATCCAGTGGAGGGATATGAAGAGATGCAGATGGAGAGAGGGGTCTAAACACGATTAAGATATGTTGTATGAAATGCATAAGAATTCAATAAAAAATATATATCAGGACATTTATGTGGGAACACGAAAGATCAAGGATCGCCAAAGCAATCCTGAACTTAAAAAGCATAATGCGGAGGTATCACCATACCAGATTTCAACTTCTATTACAGAAATGTAGTAATAAAAACAGCATAGTACTGGCACAAAACAGACATACAGATCAATGGAATGGAATAGAGAACCAAGATATGAGTCCACATGACTACAGCTACCTAATTTTTTACAAAGAGGCTGACAGTAAGGTTGGAGAAAACATATGTTTCTGGGAAGCCTGGATATTAACATATAAAAAATGAAAATAGATCCTTACCTCTCACCCTTCACAAAACTCAACTCCAAATGGATCAAAGACCTCAAAATAACACCAGATACTCTGAAACTGCTAGGGTAAAAGGAGGGAGTAAGCTCCAAATATAGGCACTGATAAGGACTTTCTCAACAGATCTCTTAGTGTAGGAAATAGGATCAACAATCAATAAATGGAATCTCATGAAACTAAAACTGCTTCTGTACAGGAAAGGAAACTATCGGTTGAAAGAAGGGGCAGCCCATAGAATGAAAAATATTTTCCAGCTATCTGGTAGACCATTAGTATCAAGAATACACAAAAATTTTAATGGTTCATTTAAATGTTGTAAATTTTTTATGTGTTATGAGTGCTTTGCCTGCATGTATGTAAGCATGTCAGGCAATGTTCATGGAGGCCAGAAGAGGGCATCAGATCTCCAGAAACCAGAGTAAAAGAGAGTTGTTAGTTGCCATGAGGATGCTGGGAACTGAACTCAGGTACTCTGAAATAGCAGCCAGTGCTCTTAACTGAGCAATCTCTCTAACCCCGAAAAGTTTTTTTTAAACCTACATATTAAGAAAACCAATAACCTAATTGAAAATAGGTTATAGAAAAGAGAGTTTTCAAAAGAAGAAACACAATGACTAATAAAACACCAAAAGATTTAAACATAATTAGACATTAGGAAATGCAGACTGAAACAATTTTAAGGTTTCATCTTGCATCAGTCAATGTGGCCACCAACATGAATAAAATGACAACATATGCTACTGAAGATGTGAGAAAAGATTAGTGGGATCGTGAACTACTGTGACCACACTGAAATCTGCATAGTAGTTTCTCAAAAAATCTACTCATAGAATTACCTTATGACCCAGCTACACTACTCTTACATATATGGACAAAAGGGTAGCTGGAAAGATGGCTCAGCAATTAAGAACACTGACTGTTCTTCCATAAGACCGGAGCTCAAATCCCAGCAACCACATGGCAGCTAACAACTGTCTGTTAACTCCAGTTCCAGGGGATCTGACAGCCTCTTCTGTCTTCTGCAGACACTGCATGACACGTGTGCACTTACCAACATGCAGGCATGACACTCATACATATTAAATAAAAATAATAAATAAAATGTTTTTTAAAGACCCAATATCTTTCTACAGACATACTTACTCAGCATGTGCAGTGCTGATCTATTCATGACTAGGGCATAGAATTAGCCTAGATGTGCATCAACTGATGAATGGATGATGCATAGTTGGTATGTAGATACAATGGAATTTTACTGAGCTCTAAAGAAAAATCAAATTACAGGCTTTGCAGGAAGGTAGATGAAACTGAAAAAATATATACTGAGTGAGATGACCCAGGTGAACAAGGACAAAGGTCACCTGTCTTCCTTCATGTATGAATCATAGCTTTGAATCTTTAGTTTCATGTTTTTAACTTGGAGTACCTTTGAGAATCAGGGAATCAAAATGAGGCTTTTGCAAGGGAGGGAACTGTTCTATTTGACTTAAAATTATATTCTTGAGATACATTATTTAAGCTATTTATGGACATAACTTCCATTTCTTATTTAACTTTATAAATTGAATCTACAGTTGGAATTCATTATATCTTGAAGATCCCCTAGATGGTGATGAAAGTATACTTTTTGTAAAATAATATGCCAAGAAAACTTCAAAGATAATTTTTGTAATTCCAATTATAGTTGTTATGCTTGAACTTATCTGTAAATTTTGGCTATATTGTACAAGGAAAAATAAGAATTCTGTGTCTTACCTCAGAGAAGTCTTCATTTTGAAAGATATTTTAGAAAAAAAAATATTTCAGATAATACTGTAGTCTTTCTAACCTCAGAGGAAGGACAATAAGGCATATTATATGGATAAAAGACACAAATTATTAGATCTAGGTTCATTGGCACCCAGAAAACACATACGATTTCAAGCTTTTAACTAGAGATTAGACATGTCATTGATTCTTTGGAATGCAATAGGACAGCAGGCCAAATATACTGGACAATGTGTCTCTGGTCAGGAGGAAAGGTAAAACCTTCAGTGACACTCCAGGAAGATCCAGAACCTGAGTGTGGAGTGTGAAGTGTAAATGGTGGAAGCATGCTGCATAACACTAATATCCTATCCTAATTCTTCATGAAGGACTGTAGTGACAGCCCCAAGACTATGTGTCTCTTCTGCAATCCATTGTTCTAGGGGATGAGGGGTAACCACTGAAAATTACTTAGCCTCATTAAGAGAAACACTTTAGAAAAATTCAGCCAGTGAGTTTCTTTCTCACACCATGGTTAGTAGAAGGGCTGTGAAGTAAATTTTAAACATCGTTTTGAATCATGACAGGCAAGACAGAATTCCGGAGCTTCATAAGATTGTGAAAACAGAACTGGGGATGGTGGTGTACAGTCAAGTAAATGCAGAGAAGTCTATTTTGTATGTTGAAGGGTTCCAGCAGGAGCTGAATGCAAAATCCACATTTACTTTCAAGTACTCACCTTAATTGCAGATTCAAAAACTTTAAATTATATAGTATATTTCACATCTTTGAGGTACAGCATGACATTTTGATGAATTTATACACTAGGAAATAATCCAATCAGGCTAATTGGCAATTTTATTTAGAGACACACTTATCTTGGGTTTTTCAATCAATTATTTGAGATTCCATGCAGTCACCCCTAACTCTTGCACCTAACTTCTTACACATCAAACCCCACCCTTACCTGCAGCTTTATCATATCCTCTTTTTCTTTTAAAAAAAATAACCTATACATTCCTATTTGTGCGGTCTGTAAGCTCCTGGGTGTAGAATCATTCACGGGTGCACGTTTGACCTACCAGAAGACATACCCTAAAAAATTGGCTCTCTTTTCTCCAGAAGACATCAATTGTGCATAACTCCTCACATAGGGGTAGGAGATTATGAACCTCTTCCCACTCCATGCTGGAATGCTGACCGGCTTGGTCATGTGCAGGCAAATAACCTTGGAAAGTGGGTGTGATATAGATGTCCCATTTGTTGACTGAACACTCCACAGACACTTATTCTCTGCACTTTGATCAGGTGTGACTCCGTATTAATCACTGTCCATTGCACAAAGAAACTTCCCTGATGAGATCCATGAGTTTCATCATCTCTGGTAGAAATATACACCTTTGCTGGTTTGGTTGCGCACACCATTAATCCTAGATCTTAGGAGGCAGAGACGGGCAGAGCTCTATGAGATCAAGCCAGCCTGAGCTACATAGGGAGTTCAAGGCCAACTGGGGATACAGGAAGATCCTGTCTCAAAAATACAAAGAAAAGGGAATAAAGGTACAAATTTAGAGAGCAGTTTGACACTGCTTGTTTAACAGTATAATAGTAGTAAGTTCACAACTAGAACCTATGAACACAACCATGGGTTCTTGGTCAGATTTACAAAAACTGGCTGGTGTTTTGTTAAGTGATATGGACTTCAATCTAAATAGAAATAAGTTGGTTATTCCCACAGCAGATGGGTCACTATTTCATCCATGGCAATATATTGCCACATGATCAGTATTGCAGTTCACAGGTTCACAGCTGAGTAATACTATTGATAACTTTTCCCACAGCAGAGGAAGATTTTTTATATCTTCGTGTTGGGAGAATTTTCACACCTGTCCATTGCAAGATGAGTCCTGGAAATAATGCTGGCAGAGTTCAAAGTCCTTGTCTGTTTGTAATCATGATCCAGTATTCTTTAGTACAAACACCAAATGGTCATTTTTTAAATGTACAGGAACAAATTGTCTGCACAGCATTTTTTAATCGGCTCTTGAAGCTATGTTTAATGGTATTTCCAACAAAGAATATAAGAGGTCATCTAACACTCATGCCAGTAAAAATTAGATTAAAAATCAACAATGAACCACCATACAGAACAATAAGGATACTGAGGGCAAATACAGATAACTGAAAGGCAACTTCTCCCATTGTTCATGTGTACAGAGCATAAATAAGCTTTCTGGACCTGGTTCACTATACACTATATGGCAGCAATAGCAGTGCTAAGCTGAAAGGATTGTTGTGGCCTAAACAGGCTGAAGCAGAGTATCCAAGTGAATTGGGAGAGTGGCATCTACAAACATGGAATTGGATCAGTGTTCTTATGAGCATAAAGCAATTAGGCTATCTTATCTGCCTAAATACCACTACTGATTTCATGTATCTGATATATATATATATATATCTTCACCCTAACTCATCATTTCAATTGTATTTATTTCTTGTTTTAAATTTGATTATTAGTACTTTTAAAAAAAAATTTTTATTGACCATATTTTCATTTTGTTCTTAATCAAACTTATACCCACTCTCCCATCCATGCCTCCCCCATCTCCCCACCAGACCTCATGTATTCCTCCATACATATTAAGTCCTGTCCAGTCAAGCATTTGTACCCAGATGTCCTTCAGTGTAAATTCATCCACTGGAGTCTAGTCAGTCAATCTAGATATTGTGTGTAAGGCATACTCTCCCTCATCTAGTAGCAATCAGTATCCAATAGTTCTCGGTAAAGGGCTGGCCCACCACCCATTTCTCTCCTCACCTCTTCACCCTTGTTTCACTGAGTTAGCATGGGTTCTGTGCTTGATGCCACAATTGACACAAGTTCACAAGTTCAAGCTTCCAGTGGCCTGAAAGCTTCTGCTTCCCTGTGTTCATGAACCAGCCCCTGGTCTTACAATCTTTCCACACACACCCTGTTCTGCAAGATTCCTGAGCCACAGATGGGAAAAGTTCCATACAGGAGTCCTATCCCGGGATGTACACTCTGCAGTCTCATTCTTTAAAACTTGGTTAGCTGTGACCTTCTGTGTTCATCACACTCTGTTGTGTAAGGAAGCTTTAGTTGTAAGAGTTGAGGGATACATTGGTTTACTCTCTAAACCTTGTTCCACTGCGTTCCATGAACCTTAGTTGTAGAGGTTTAACTGTAGATGTGTAGTAATGAACCTCTTTCAGACATATATTCTCTGTGTCCAAGCAGGTGTGGAATTCTGCAGTAGCCTCCATCTGTTTCAAAAAGAAACTTCTTTGATAAATGATGTATGGTATGTTTATCTGTAAATGTAAGGATCCATATTTAACATATACTAACGAATTTCATTTGTCTAGAAAGATGAAAGACATATGGTTTTCTCTAGGATCTATGTCCTCTCCTGCCTTACACATTTGGCTGAGTTTATGATGCCACCCATGAGTTCACTCCCATTGAGAGGCCTTTAAGTCTAATTACATAGCTGTTGATTGTCCCCTGATAACAGTGCCACTACTGCACCAATAGAGGTAGATTGCCGTGCTGGTCTTATATTATTGGGCTTTAGAACTGAGTTGGAACATTGACTGTTTTTCCCTTGGCAGTTTGTATTTTATCATGTAGCATTATGAACAGAAAACTTCAGTTAGAAGGCTTCAAAGTCAATCCCTGCTCTATTACTCCAAGTCCTGTTTCCAAAGTATGTCCTTTCTTCAGCAGAAGTGTCTTATCTACTAGTTAGTTCTGGGAGATAACCAGGATGATTGGCAATAACCTGTGTTATTTTGAGGTATCTCATGGACCACCATCACCAACCACTCAAAGGGAGTTCTCTTCTGTCTGGCACAGTATTCCTTGCCAAGTAGCTCCCAAGTATACATATGCACTAATGTTCAGAAACTATATATGCATTTCTCCTGAGGTTTCAAGGGCATCACATTTTTCTCTGGGATTCCTAGCCCTCCAAGATTCATTCACCTGTACTTTTTTCTCCCATCCTGTCTCTATCCTATCTTCCCAGTCGCAGTGGCCCCATTATCCTCACCCTCCACCAAATAATACCACTGTCTACCATCTCCCCTCTCCTGGCTTCTCTCCACCCACACACCATGGCCCCTTGTATGTCTCTCCCTATTCTCCTCCCTGTTGAACACTCACACTTTTCTGACCTTCCAACTGATATCATCTGTTCCCTACTATCCCCATCAGGTCCTTTCGTTTCCTTTACCTCCATGTAGCTTTTCCACTTTTCTGGCTCCTGGTGTTACATCCAAATCTATATACTCAGATATAAGGGATTCATGCTACAATGAGCAAATGAGGGAGAACATGTCGCTTGCTTTTCTGCGTTTGCATTACTTCACTTATTATAACACTCTAATTCCATCCATTTACCTGCAAATTTCATAATTTCATCTTTTCTTACTGCTAATTAGAATGCCATTGTGTAATTGTACCACACATTCATTATCCATTCGTCAGTTGAGGGACATTTAGGTTGTTTCCATATCTTAACTATTGTGAAGAGGACAGCAACAAAGATAAAGGCATCTCTACAGTAGAATGAGCCCTTAGGGTATAGGCCAATGAGTGATATAAGTGGATCATATGATTTATTTATTTTATTTTATGTGTATGAGTATTTTGCCTGTATGCATGTAAGGTAACCACATGCCTGCAATGATGACAGAGGTGAGAGACAGAGTTCAGAAAGCTTGTTAATGGCCTTGTCAGTGGTGGGAAACAAGCCCACAACCTCTACAAGAGCAGTCCATGCTCTTAACAGTCCCTTGTTGTATTTATTTCACAGAATTTATAAAACCTATCATTGATAAGCCTTTGGAGAACATAACAGAAAAATTGGTTTTTTCAGAAGATTATTTGGATATTTTAAACACCACAAAACTTAATATCAAGGGGAAGAAATATTTTGCCACAAACTCAGTGAGAGCATGATGAAGAATGCAGTGGTGAACAGGGCTTCCTGCACGGTTTTCAGGAGCTAAAACAATTCTCAGTTTATTGCACTGTCATGGTGGGTTCTCTCCATCCATAGAACTTTGTCTCCTGCTCACTCTGAACAACTGGAAGAGGCAAACCTTTCACTGCATCTGACACTGTATTCCTGATGAAGGCAAATCACCTTCAGAAACATGACTCACTGTAGTCCCACATGATACACCATCAGCTTCCTCGTGGACTCTGTGTTTTGATTTGCAAATTCATTTCTTAGCTCCCTCATGTGTGCCACCCTTTAAATCTGGAGCTCAAAAAAAAATCTGCTGTCTAATGTGGAACATGTATTAAATTCTACCTTTTATGCAAAAGAAGTACGACAGGACTTAGTTGGGGTAATTAGTGAGCACATTGCTGTTTTTATAAATAATTCACACACCTAAATACCTAGTTTATTATGAAAGTCCTTTTATTCTTCAATTCTATTCAAATCTGTGTTCTGAATATTTCCTGAATTTCATTATTCCTCACACAATACATTACTCGTCCTCTTTGCAGGTTTAATTTCTACCCAGTGATGTGATTCACCACTGATCTCATCTTACTTGTTAGAGCTAATTTATTTAGCATCAAGTTTTTGGTGTCATTTGCTTCCATCTGAATGTTATAGTAGTATGAATAGCATTTCTTTGTGAGATAAGTGTCTGTTGGTCAGTGGGAAATGAAGAGAGCAAGAAAAAGAGGGAGAGAGACAGTGAGCGGGAACTGGTATGTTAGGAGTGGATAATATTTCTCTATAACCGTCTGCTTTTCTCACTTGTGAATTATTACCACATATTTTCACTTTAATTACATAATCACATAATTATAAATCTCCTTTTCAATATTTTTGTGTCATTTGCCTTTTTTCACAGTACTGTGGATCAAACTCAGAGCTTTGAGCCTTCAAGTTAAACACACTACCACTGACTTACATACCCAACCCATTTTCTCCATATGTATAATGCATATAAGAAAATTAAGTATTTTGTGCCCTGTGTATATGTAATGTTTGAAAGATGAACAATTTGAAAACTATTCAGACTATATTAACCTCTCAAATCAACTCTTCTCCATATATTTATCTAGAATTTTAATTCATGATAAATTTCAAAAGATGTGGCTAAAACATATGTTAAGCTCACTAAAATTGTTTGACATTTTCTCTCTAACCCTCCCACCCTGTTACTATAACTGCAATACATATTGAAAGAGTGATATTTAGAAGTTAATGAAGAACATGTATTTGGGAATGTAAATATGTTCATGTTTTATATGAATAATGTGGTAGCTGCATCTTACAGATAATTACTAATTATGAGGTCCATATCTGTCTTTTAGCTACTTCGTCTCTCAGTATGTAAACAGCAGACAACATGACCAACCACACAGTGGAGACAGAGTTCTTCTTCATGAAATTCTTTGACAGCAAGCAGCTCCAGGTGCTCCAGGGTTTTCTGTTTCTGCTGATTTACTTGGTGTCTCTCATGGGGAACCTTCTCATCATCATGCTTGTCACTGTGGACCAGTGTCTTCACACCCCCATGTACTTCTTCCTGAAGAACTTGTCCTTCCTCGATGTGTGCCTCATTTCAGTCACAGTCCCAAAGCTCATTCTCAACTCTTTGTCTCTCAGTAGCAATATCTCTTTCTCAGGATGTGTGTGTGTCAGGTCTTCTTTGTGATTTTATTTGCCACATCTGAATTTTTCCTCCTCACAGCCATGTCCTATGACCACTATGTAGCCATCTGTCACCCACTACACTGATGCCATCATGGACAGGGCAGTCAGTGTGCAGATGCTAGCTGCCTCTTGGCTATTTGGAAATATCTTTGGAGTCTTATATTCATATGGCACCTTCTCTTTATCCTCCTGTGGCTCCAGAAAAGTGCCACAGTTCTTCTGTGGTGTCCCCTCTCTACTGACGATTTCTTTCTCAATGAAGCATGTCACCATTGACATTAGTGTCATCTTTGGAGTCAATTTTGGATTTTTCTGCTTAGTGTCCATGGGGTTTTCATATATTTATATTTTCAACACAGTACTGAGAATGCCCTTGTTAAAAGGGATGTCAAAAGCCTTTTCTACCTGCATACCAAATCTCATAGTTGTCTCGACATTTTTAGTCACAGCTGTCACTGCCTATTTGAAACCAGTTTCTGATTCCCCACAGCTTTGAGACTTTTGATATCTGTTTTCTATTCTGTGACACCTCCATCTATGAATCCTGTAATATACAGCCTAAGGAATGAGGAAATCAAAGCTGCTTTGTGGAGCATTTTATGGAAACTAGATCATTGCACATTTTACAGGGGGAAAAGCAGTCATAGTATGTAGAAAGGCTACATGAAATGCTTTTATTAACTGAATTTGTATTTCCAAATATACACATTCAATTTGGTATGTAACAAGTTCATTTTTAGTTTAGATAAATTATTTATTTAAAACTTCTATAAAGGGGTTTTACAAGTTCATAATCCTGAGTCAATACATTTATCTCAAAACCTGCTTGAGCTCGGTAATTATTACTTAAAGTACATCTGTGCAATAATAACCTGAGATGCACTGTGAAAGACTTCTGAATGATGTAAGAAAACTGTCTTCTTCAAACCACTTAAGAATTTTATTACATTTCTTTACATTGCAAAGACACCTTGCATATTTGAGTAAGATAATGTATTTTAAATTGTTAGATTATCCTAGTATTCACAACCCAAAAGCCCAAGTCCAGGTGGATTCACAACAGAGTTTTATGAGAACTTCAAAGAAAATCTACAACCAATAATACTGAAATTAATCGAAAATAAAAACAGCCAGTCATAGTGGCACATGCCTTTAATCCCTGCACTCAGGAGGCAGAGGTAGGTGGATATCTGTGAGTTCAAGGCCAGCCTGGTCTCCATAGTGAATCCAGTCCAGCTAGGGCTACAGGAAGACCCTGTCTCAAAAAGACCAAAAAGAACAAACTCCTTCTATGAAGCCAATATTACTTTAACACAAAAATCCAGTAAAGACAGATGGAACCGAGAGAGAGAGAGAGAGAGAGAGAGAGAGAGAGAGAGAGAGAGAAATACTTTTTTAAAAGCATTAGTCGACTTCATCTTTCAGTAAAGGTAAGTAAGACTTTCACTTATAGGGGATACACATAATTTAATGTAGATTTTAAATATGACAAGTTGTCTTTATTATAGAGATGCAGGACTCGTGGATATATGTAAATCAATAAATGTAATAAATAGTATAAATGGACTTATAGACAAAAGTCACATGATCATCTCAATAGATGCAGAAAAGATCTTTGACAAAATCCAATATGAATTCATGACAAAAATCCTAGAGAGAATTTGGCTGAGTGGAACACACCTCAATATAATTAAGGATATATACAATAAACCCAGAGGTGACATCATTCTAAATAGAGAAACACTTAAGGTATTTCAATTAAAATCAGTAATCAGGCAAGGCTGTTTCCACTCCTTTTCAATATGCTCCTTGAGCCATAAGATAAGAAGAAGAAATTTAAGGCATACTAATTGGAAGAGTTAAATAATATCCACTAGTAGAGGATATGATAATATACATAAGAGATCCCAAAAATTCAACCAGAAAACTCATGGAAAGAATCACATTTTCAGCAACGTGGCAGAATAGAAAAGAAACTGACAAAATTCAGTAGTCTTTCTGCATATGCAGAACAACCAAGGAGAGAAAGAGTTTGTAAAAACATATTCACGATGGCCTCAAAAATCTCTAGGATAAACCACCTAAAGAAGACGTTAAAGATTGCTACAGTGAAAACTGTAAATCTCTGAAGAAAGAGATTGAGGAAGATCCAAGGAGACAAAAAGATCTCCTATGTTCATGGAATTAATAGTGCGAAAATGACCGTCCTACCAAAAGCAAGGTATGGATTCAATGAAATCAAAATCAAAATCCCCATGACATTCTTCACAGAAACAGAAAAGAAACCTAAAATTAATATGGAATCATAAAAGAATTCAGATACCCAAAGCAATCTTCAGTACAAAGAGCAATGCTAGGGAGATTGCCATACCACATCTCAAACAATATTACAGAGTTATGTCATAAAAACAGCATGCTACTGCCACAGAAACAGACATGTTAATCAATGGAAAAAAATAGAAGACTCAAACAGGAGTGCAAATAATTTCAGCTACCTGTGACTTGACAACGGTGCCAGGAGCACACACTATAGGAAAGACAGTATGTTCAGCAAATAGTGCTGGCAAAATTGGATCTCCATGTGTACAAGAATGAAATTAGACCCCTACGTATGACCCTGCACAAAAGTCAACTCTCATTGATCAAAGGCCTCAATATGAAATGTGAAATGCTGAAAGGTTAGAAGAAAACTTTGACAGTACCCTAAAAGATATAGCCACAGGACCAGACTTTCTAAAGAAGACATCAGTCCCTCAGAATTAAGGTCAACAATTAACAAATGGGACCACATCAAACTAAAGAATTTCTGTATAACAAACAAAACAAACAATCAAATGAAAAGGAAGAAGCTCACAGAGTGGGAGAAAATCTTCACCACCTGTACATCTTACAGAAGGTTAATATCCAGAAAATACAAAGAACTCAAACCAACAAAGTGTCAAGCAAATGACCCACTTAAAAAATTAGTTATGGATCTGAACAGAAAGCTCTCAAAAGAAGAAATAGAAATTGTTAAGAAACACTTTAAGAAGTGTTCAATATCCTTGAAGTTAGGGAAATGCAAATCAAACCTTTGTAAGAGTTCATCATACCCCAGTCAGAACTGGGCTGGCCTGGAAGCCTCCTTCCTAAAGACTAGCTCTCATAATATCAGGGGGTACTATGCAAGCTGACAAGGGAGAAAACGAATCAACTGTCCCACCCAGGTGTAAAACCGAATAAACACAATCACTGACTCGGCAAAATCAAACTTGACAAAAACTTAGCTTTGAAGTGCAGAAATGGGTAAGAAGACCCAAACTTAGATGAGGAACTATTGGCTACAGATTATAGGAGAGGGAGAGTTGCTTTTCTTTAAGGTAGTGGCACTAGGGACTGGAGAGATGGCTCAGCAGTTAAGAGCACTGGCTGCTCTTGCAGAGAATCCAAGTTCTATTCCAGCACCCATATCACAGCAAACAACTTTCATAACTCCTGTTCCAAGGGAATCCAGTGCCCTCAACTGGCCTCCACAGGCATTGCATGACACAAGTGCACTTACACACATGCAAACAATGCACTCATACAATCAAATATGAATAAATAGAAAATATTTTTAAGGTGGTGACACTAGATAGGTTGAGCAGTGTCCAGTAGATGGACACAGAAAGTGACATTTTATATACAAACTATGCTAAATAGGTCTAATGTATATGACAGAATTTCTGAAATACATTTGGGGTGTGATTAGGGGGTACACATAGGGGAGGGGGCTCTAAATGTGATGAAGATATGTTGCATGGCATTTTTTTTTAAAAATCAAGAAAAATAATAACACAGGACAAGGAGTTAAAGGAGTGGAAGGGTGAGGTGAAGATGAGGAAGTTGGTCTGAAGGTGATTAAAATACTTTGTATAAAATTCTTGAAGAATCAATAAAAACTAAAATAAAACTAAAGTG
>NW_008339947.1:170437-177064 GCF_000622305.1 Nannospalax galili
ATATGAAAATATAATTTAAAAAAGAGATTAAAAAATACAAAAGAAAACCAAAAAGTGATGATGGAAATAATAGAGACAATAGATCCAATTAAAATCCTGTTGAAAGCCTCACTAAGAAAGTGGATCAATACACATCCTTCAGTAATAACCATGAATATCAGTGTTCTCCATTCACTCACCAAAAGACACAAACTAGTAGATTGGATTAGAACACAAGTTGCCTCTGAGAAACAAATATTCCTGGCAAATATTAATAGCATCTTGCCACTAAAGGATGGAAAAAAGAATACAAAAAAAAATAGAACCAGAAAACAAGAAAGCAGTGCTATTCTAATAGCGCTTCAAACCAATTCTTCTCAGAGAGATAGTTACTTCATACTGATCAAGAGATTAATACATCAAGAGGAAATTAAACTTCTAAATATACACACCAACTATAGGCTCACCCAATTTTTTTTAAGTGATGACTTGACTGAGAATGTTCCCCAAAGGTTCAAATATTTGTCCCCAATTGGTGGTGCTATTTGCAGAGGTTTAGGAGGAATGGAATTGCTTGCTGGAGTAAGTATGCCACTTTGAGAGTACTTTAAGAGTTCATAGTTTTCCCCACTTCCTCTCCTCTCTCTCTCTCTCTCTCTCTCTCTCTCTCTCTCTCTCTCTCTCTCTCCTTTCTACATGTGTTGTAGTTAGTTCTCAATCTTTTCTCTGGTCATCTCCTATAAGGCCAATCTCACTATTAGGGACTCTCACCCTCAAACTGTAGATAAAAATAAACTCTTCCCTGTATAAGTTGTTTTGTTCATGATGTTTTATCACAAAACAGAGAGTAACTGCTACAGAAGTTGGGAACAGGAGTGAGGTATTGCTGTGAAGAAACCAACAATGTCATTTTGTGGAGGAATATGGAAGACTTTTGATATTAAAACTAAAGAATAGTTGAATGATGAAAGCAGAGCTTAATGGTCATTCAAGACATTTCACAGGGAGATGGACACGAGGACTTAAACAGCAATTTGGCAAGAGGTCATTCCTGTAACATTTTTTTGAAGAATATTGCTGCATTCTGTCCACATCCTAAGAACTTGCCTAAAGCTAAACTAAAATGGAATGGACTAATATCTTTGGTGGAGGAAATTTACAGACAGTATAGTATTGAATTTGTTCCATACTTATTAATAATGAGGTTTACACAGGTCAACAATAAAAAAACATGTTAGAAACAAATACAAAATGTACAATTTGGAGAAAAAGATCACTAGGAAGTGGAAAGTTTCAGCTAAGGCACGTGCTAGAAAGGAATCTGTGTTTGTTAGGAAGATTAGCATTAGGAAATGGCAACTGGTCTGCACTGGAATATTCTGAAGAGTAGCCTCAGGGAAAGACTCCACACAGCTAAGCTTCTAACTTGCGGAAAGAAAAGACCTAAGGAGTTCTATGAAAATTTTAACCCCTCCTCTTGATATAGTGCTTGAAGTCCTAGGTACAGCAATAAGACAAGAGACGAAAATAAATGGGATACAAATAGGTAAGAAAGAAATCAAAGTATCCCAATTTGCACAAGACATAATTGTATACATGAGAGACCCCACCCCCAAGACTCCACCATGAAACTCCTGGAGTTGATAAAATCTTTTAGCTGAGTGACAGGTTACAAAATTAACATACCAAAATCAGTAGACTTACTATATACCAAAGACAACAGATTGAGATAGAAATCAAGGAATCAATTCCATTTACAGCCCCACAGGAAACACAATATCTTGAAATAAAACTAACCAGGGAAATGAAAAACCTATACAATGAAAATTTTAAAACACTGAAGAAAGAAATTAAGGAAGAAACCATAACATGGAGAAATTTTCCATGCATGTGGGTTAATAGGATTAGTATTATGAATAGGCCATCTTACAACAGAGTCAATGCAATCTCCCAGCAAAATGCAATTTCTCACACATTTTTTAAATCCTAATATGTATGCATAAAAGCCCCCCAATAACACAAATAATTTTGATATAATTTTGATATATTACAAAGCCTTTGTAGAAAAACATCATGACATTGGCATGAAAACAGACACATAGATCAATAGAAAAGAACTGGGGACCTAGATATAATTCCACCCAACTATAGCCACTGAATTTGACAATGATGCCCAAAACGTACATTGGAGGAAAGACAATATCTCTGACAAATAGTGTCAAGAAAAAAGAACATCTACATGTAGAAGAATGAGAATTGCTCATTCTCTTGTACCCTGCACACAAAAGAATTCCAAATAGGTCAAAGACCTCAATGTCACATCTGAAAATCTGGAATTTCTAGAAAAAAAGGGATAGGGAATACACTTCAAAATTTATGGTTTGGTAAGGATTTTCTGACCTTGATATTACCCATTTAAGGTTTCTAAAGTGTTCCTAACTTCATTCAACCTTCTGGGGAGCTCCCAAGTAGACTCACTGGAGCCATATAGTCCTTGCAATATAAAATCAAAAGAGAAAACCTGAAGCTTAGCTTTTCATGCCCAATCAGAAACCAACCAAGGTACATCAATAATACAAAGAGAATCAAAAGTTCAACTCAACAAAGGAAGGCTTGAGTTAAATACAGAAAGGCAAGCAACAAAAAAATCCATATGTCAAAACCAAAACAAAAATTAGTATGATAAAAACAAAGTAATATGTTACCCCACCAAATATCACCAGTTCTGTAGATGAGTTCTACAGTGACAACCTGCTACAGGTAAACCAGGACACAGAATTTAAAACAACAATCACAAATAAGATCAAAGAATTCTCTGAATTAAGAGAACACACAACTCAAAGAACTAAAAGATGATAGGAATAAACTTGTAACTGAATTCACAAAAGATAGAAATAATGAAAAAAATTCAGCCCAAAATGAAGAACGAAGGGAAAAATTCAATAAACCAACTTGAAACAACAGGAAAAAATCCTCACCGATAGAATGAATGAAAAGGAAGACAGAACATCTAGATTGGATAATAAACATGAAAAATTGGACCACTTGAATAAAGAACCTGAAAAACAAGACAAAAACAGAAATAGAATGCGCTGGAAATGTGGGGACTCAATGAAAAGACAAAATTTACACATCACAGGCATACAGGAAGGTGAAGAGTCCCAGATAAATGGTATTCAACAGATCTTCAACAGGATTATAGAAAAAAAATTGCCTAAAATTAGAGACACACATACCCATACAAGTACAAGAAGCACATAGAACACCAAATAGACACCACAAAAGAAACTCCCCACAGCGTATCATAGTAAAAACACTAAATACACAAAACAAAGAGAGAATACTGAAAGATGCAAGGGAAAATCAACAAGCCACATATAAGGAAAACTCATCAAAATTACAGCTGACTTTTCAGTGCAAAACTATAAAAGCCAGAGAGCCTGGACTAAAGTATTCCCAGTTCTAAATGACCATAGATGGCAACCCAGAATACTTTACCCAGCACAACTACTATAGCTGAAGGGGAAATAAAAATCTTTCAAGACTCAAGTAAATTGCAGGCCAGCTGGAGTTGCAGGGAGTCTCAAAAAGAGAAGGAAAAAAAATGAAATGCTATATCCAAGATGCAACAGAAAGAAATTAAGTGAAGGCATAACTGTGGAAACATTATTAGATCAAAATTGCAAACAGAAATTAAAATGACAGTAAAAATACATATCTTTCAATAATAACATTACTATTGAAAGTTTCTGGCCTGAACTCCCAGTCAAAAGACACAGGCTAGTTGAATACATTAAAAAATAAAACTCATCTTTTTAATATGTGCAAGAAACTCATCTCACTTTCAAAATTAGGCACTACCTTAGGGTGAAAGGATGTAAAAACATTCAAGAAAATGGCACTAAGAAACAAGCAGTGGTTGCACCTCAAATAAACCAAACTGACATCTAAAAAACATCCTGCCCAAGCACCAGCAAATAATACGCTTTCTATTCAGCACCCTATGGAAGTTTCTCTAAAATTGACCACACACTGGGACACAAAACAAACCTCAAAAAATACAAAACAACTGAAATAAAGCCATGCATCCTATCAGACCACAACACAATAAAAATCAAATCTACATAAAGAAATTCTAGTAACTATACAAACTCATGGAGAATAAACAACATATTCTTGAATGATGAATAGGTCAAAGAAGAAATTAAGAAAGAAATAAAAGTATCCCAGGAACTAAATAAAGAGGATTATACAACATGAAAAAACCTCTGGGACATGTGAATTGCAGTCCTAAGAGGAAACTGTCACATTAATAAGTCAGAAAGAGCACAAATAAATGACTTCACATTGAAACTCAGGACTCTGGAAAGGCAAGAACAAATGAAACCTAAAGACAGCAGATGAGAAGTAACAAATATCAGAGAAGAAATTAATGAATTAGAAATAAAGAAAACAATGTAAAGAATAAATGAATGTAAGAGCTTGGTCTTTGAAAAGATAAACAAGATTGACATACTCTTAGTCCAGTTAACCAAAAGAAAGAAAGAACAAATCCAAATCAACAAAATCAGAGATGAAAAGGGAAACATCACAACAGACACCAGAAATATCCAGAATATTATAAGAAAATACTTTAACAACCTATACTCTATTAAAAATTATAAACCTAAACGAAACAGATAAATATCTAAATTCATGAAAATCACCAAAGCTAAACCAAGAAGAGATCAACTGCTTAAACAGACCCATAACATACAAGGAAATTGAAACAATAATGTAAAACATCCTGACTAAAAATGGCCAGGCCCAGATGGATTCACAGTAGAATCCTACCAGACATTCAAAGAAGACCTCTAATAAATTACTACTTAAAATATTCAAAAAGATAAAAACAGAGAGATTATCTCCAACACTCTTTCTAATCCAGCATCACTTTAATACCAAAAGCAGATGTAAAGACACAACAAAAAAAGAAATAGGAAGGAAGGAAGGAAGGAAAGAAAGAAGGAAGGAAGGAAGGAAGGAAAGAAAGAAAGAGAGGAAGAAAACAAGAAAGCAAAAAAGATGAAAGAGAGGGAAAGAAAGACATATCCTCAGTGATTCAAAATTATGAAGAAAATACTCATAAATCCCATAAAGACACACATCAGAAAGATCATCATGATCAAGATAGCTTTATTCCAGAGATGCAGGGACTGTTCAATATATGTAAATCAATAAATATAAAACATATAAATGGACTCAAAGACAAAAATCACATCATTTTTTCAATAGATGTAGAAAAGGTCTCTCACAAAAATCTAACATACATTCATGTTAAAAGGCCTAGCGGCAGTTCCACTTGGTGTAGGAACTAAAACCTCAGCAGACAGCCTGAGAGTGACTGATCTGGCCTCCACGTGATGGTGAGTTTTCCAAAAGCTTCCCCAAATCATGTGTGCCCAAACCCTTATTGGGATTGTGTGAGGCCCTCCTGTGAGGCCCTCCCGTGGTCCCAAAGCAGTCGTCTCTGCCCTGCAGTAGTATAGGACTGAGAACTGAGCATACAGCCTAAGAGTGCCTGATCTGTCTTCCACCTGATGTAGGGGATGAGAACTCAGCAGACAGACTGAAAGTCCCCAAATCGGGCCTCCCCTTAGAAATCTTCCCAAATTGTGCTCTGAATACCCACTAGTAGGTGTCCAAAAGTTGGCAGGAAGCCTGAGTGTACCTGACCGGAGCCTGCCTTGGACAGGGAACTCCTGAGTAGCTGATCTGAAGTCATCATTTCCCTCCAAAATAAAATGAGAGAACCTGAAAACACAATTTTAACACTAGATGATAAAGTTGAAGAATTGGACCACTTAAGCAAAGATTATGATTTTGTTTATAATTTTTAAAAATGATTTATTTAATAACAACATACTTAGAAGAAGCATTGGACAGGGAACTCCTGAGTAGCTGATCTGAAGTCATCATTTCCCTCCAAAATAAAATGAGAGAACCTGAAAACACAATTTTAACACTAGATGATAAAGTTGAAGAATTGGACCACTTAAGCAAAGATTATGATTTTGTTTATAATTTTTAAAAATGATTTATTTAATAACAACATACTTAGAAGAAGCATATCATTACAACACAATTGACATATTCAATAACAGTTTCCTGAGGTAGGATGCATCTCTTTCAAAATTGGCTGTAAATTTTTAGGTTTACAGTTAATTATTACAGTTATACAATATTGTACTCAGTATAAACCCTATAAGACATAAATTAAATGATGTTTTAACCTTTAAAAAAGTTCTCCATTTCATTATTAAAATACACAGTTCATATAGGAAAATTCTTTTTCAATGCAATTGACATTGGATGTTTGCACATGCATTTCTAATCTCTAAATATCTGATTATTACTAGTCACAGTTGGTTACTTTCTGAGCTTCTAGGCATCTGAGCATGGATATAAAGTCATCAGGTAGATTTCAATGGTAATGTTTTTCACATCTACTAATTTTTTTTTTCATTACATCATTAACATATTCAATAACAATTTCCAGAGCAAAGATGCTTCTCTTTCAAAATTAGCTGTAAATTTTGAGGTTCACAGTTAAATTAATACAGTTATACAATATTGAACTCAGCATAACCCTTATAAGACCACTTGAAG
>NW_008339947.1:182898-199774 GCF_000622305.1 Nannospalax galili
ACTATCCAGATTATGATTTTTTAAAAAACAACACAGGAATGGAACATGCAGGAGATGTGCAACACCATGAAAAGACCAAGTCTACGAATCATAGGCTTAGAGGAAGGAGAAGAGTTTTGGGTTAACGATATTGATCAGATCTTAAACAGAACCACAGAAGATAATTTCCCAAAATTGAGGAAAGACATCCCCATATGAATACAAGAAGCACATAGGACACCAACTAGACAGGACCAACTCCCCAGTGCATATCATCCTAAAAACACTAAATATATAGAACAAAGAGAGAATACTGAAACCTGCAAAAGAAAAACAAAAAGTCACATATAAAGGAAAAGCCATCAGAATTACAGCTGACTTATCAATGCAAACTATGAAAGCCAGAAGAGCCTGGACCAAGCTACTTCTGGTTCTAAATGATCATAGATGCCAAACCAGAATGCTTTACCAAGCAAAAATGTCCATTATAGCTGAAGGGGAAAGAAAAATCTCCCATGCCACGAACAGGCTGAAAACATACATGTCCACAAAGCCCAACCTTCCAAGAATACTTGAAGCAATACAAAGAATGGAGGAAGGAACAACAACCCCAGGGACAACAGAAAGAAACAAAATGAAGGTACAATTGTGGAAACACAAAATTAGACAAAGAATGCACACAATATTCAAAATAATGTCAACTAATATACATCTTTCAATAATAACATTAAATATCAATGGACTGAACTCCCCAGTCAAAAGACACAGGTTAGTTGAATGGATTAAGAAACAAAGTCCATCTTTCTGTGGTCTTCAAGAAACCCATCTCACATTCAAGGACGGGCACTGCTCTAAGGCGAAGGGATGGAAAAGAATCTTTTAAGCAAATGGAACTAAGAAACAAACAGGGTTTGCAATTGTAATATCTGACAAAATATACTTCAAACTAAAACTACTAAGAAGAGATAAAGATGGTCACTTCATTCTGATCAAAGGAAAGATTAACCAAGAAGATATTACAATCACGAACATATATGCACCAAATCTGGTGCACCCAAATTCATACAAACAAGAAAACAGGACTTTAAGACACAGAATAACCCCAACTCAGTAATAGCAGGGGACTTCAATACTCTGCTGTCTCCATTAGACAGGTCAATCAGACAAAGAATAAACAGAGATACATCTGAATTAAATGATAGCAATACATCAAACAGACCAAATAGACATCTTCCAAATATTCTTTTTTTAAGTTTAACAAGATATACTAAAGCCATTATATATACATTATTATTAGTGAATTTTAAATTATCAATAGATTATGAATTGATTCATTTTATTATATTTTATTTTTTATTGATTTTTTTGTACTTCATATAGAACACCTCTATCTTAATCACCTTTAAGCCCCCATCCCCACTGGATACTCCCACAGCCTCACCAATCTCCACTAGAGCCTATATACTCTGTCATCCCTGTTACTGCCCATTGTGTTGTCAGTGCCCCCAGCCATTCCCCGGTGCAAGCCCACCAGCCTATCTGGAGTACTTTGTCTTAGGAAGATCAGCTCTTCTTCATCTAGCAGCAATAAGATTGGGGTCTGCTGTCCATTTTCCCAGTTCTATGCTGGGTTACTTTCAGCATGAGTTTGCATGGGACTTGTGTATGCTGACACCCAAGCCATAGATTCATATGAGCAGGTTCCCAGGAGCTTGTAGGACTCTGTTCCTACATGGTCATGCACCTCCTCCCTGGCTATTACCATCTCTCTGCCCCCTCTTCTGTGATGGTCCCTGAGCCTTGGGTGGGTGAAGTTTAATAAAGGGGTCATGTCCAAGAACCATTATTTAGCAGACACTTGATCTCTACACTTTGGCCATTTATCCCTTTTGTGTTCCTGGCCCTCCACTGCATGATGAAGCTTCATTATTGAGAACTGATTCCTTAGTGTCCTGTTCTTTATCCCTGTTCTATGTTCCATGAGCCTTAGGTGTAGCAGTTGCATTGCAGATGTGTCCTTTTGGCCTGGGCAATTCATGGACAATATCCACGTGTAATCGGTTGTGGTACTTGGTATTAGTCTCTGACTGCTGCAAACTGAGCTTCTTTGACAACAGGTGACTGGGATATTTGTCTGTAAATATAAAAATACATATTTTGCACATAGGAAGAAATTACATTAGTCTAGCAATGTGAGAGCTTGGGGTTTTCTCTAAGATCTGTGACCACTCCGGCCACGTATTAGGTTATGTTACAGTACCACAATTGCATTTCCACACTTTGAGTGGGCTTTTAGTCAAATTAGATAGCTGTTGATTGCCCCCAAGATACAACTGTCACTACTGCACCAATGACATATGCTGTGCTGGTCACTGATGTGGTTATTTGGTCTTGAAGCTGATTGTGGATCATCCATTGATATTTTCCCTTGGCACTTTCATAGCATTATCCAAAGCTATGAGAGCTAGCCTTCAGGGGAAGTAGCTTCAAGGTCAGTTGCAGCTCTATTTCTCCATATCCTATGCCAGAAGTATGCTCTGTCTTCAGCAGTAGGGTCTTTCCTTCAAGTTCTGGGAGGTATTCAAAAGCTTGGCAATAGCCTTACTAATTTTGTTAGTCTCTTGGACTACCCTAGCCAACAACTCAAAGGAAGATATCTACTGTCTGCCATTGTTTTTTGTTATGCAGCATTTATCTATACACATGGACTCATGTAGAGATTATATATATATAATGTGTCAGTAGATTGTTGGACTAATATGGTTTCATCTGGTTTTTGAAAACTAGCTAGACAATAGTTATCTCTCTCAATGTCTTACCCTTCCACCAAGGTTTCCCCATTTAAAGTACCCCCATTTTCCCAATTTCTCCCTTGATAACACCCTTCTCCTATGGCCCCCACCTCTCTTTTTTCTTAAATTTATTATTTTTATTGTATATGTACGCCTGTATTGCCTGCATGTAGGTAAGTGCACCCATGTCGCGTAATGCCCGCGGAGGTCAAAAGAGGCTGTTGGATCCCCTGGGACTGTGTTACAGACAGCTGTTAGCGGCCACGTGGGTGCTGGGATTCAAACTGGGGTCTTCTGCAAGACCAACCAGTGTTCTTAAATGCTGAGCCATCTCTGCAGGCCCAGTCCCATCTCTCTTGAACTCCTTCATCCCCAAGGTTCCTTGTAAAACCCTTCCTCCCTGCTCCGACTTGAATAACCCCATTTTTACCCATATCTTCCTTAGTAACATCTGTTTCCTACTGTTCTTCTTGTTCAGGTTCTTCCTGTGCCTTTACTTCCCTGGTTTCTTTTCATTATCCTGGTTCCTGTAGTTATGTCTGGACACATATTCATTCATAAGTATTTGGTGCTAGAATCTATATATGAGGGAGAACATATTTCATTTGGTTTTCTGAATCTGTGTTACTTCACTTAGTATAAAAGTTTCTAGTTCCATCCATTTACCTTCATTGAAGATGAAATTTCATGATTTCATCTTTCTTTACTTCTGAGTACAACTCCATTGTGTAAATGTGCCAGATTTTCATTATCGACTTGTCAGTTGAAAGACACTTAGGTTGCCTCCATCTCTTAGCTACTGTGAAAAGAGAAGCAATAAACATGGATGTACAAGTGTCTCTGCAATAGGATGAGTTCTTTGGGCACATGTCAAAGAGTGATATAACTGAGTCAGACAGTAGATTCATTTTTAGATTTTTTTAAGGGTTCACTACACTGCTTTTCATAGGGGTTAACAAGTTTGCAATCCCACCAGCAGTGGATGAGTGTTCCCCTTTCCCCACATCCTCTCCAACATTTGGTATCATTTGTTCTCTTGATCTGCAGCCAGTCTTACTGGGGTAAGATGAAATGATAAACTTGTTTTAATTTGCATTTCATTAATTATTAATAATGTTAAACACCTTTTAAGGTCCTTCTTAGCCATCTTTATTTTTTCTTTTGAGAACTCTCTGTTCAGCTCCTTAGCCCATCTTTAATTGGATTAGTTTCTTTCTTCATGCTTTGCTTTTTGAGTTCTTTATATATTCTTGATTTTAAACTTCTGTCAGATGTGTCGCTGGTGAAGACTTTCTTCCACTCTGAGGGTTTTCTCTTCACTTCCTTTGTTGCTTCTCTTTATGTTCAGAAGATTTTCAGTTTAATGAGGTCCCGTTTGTTGATTCTTGACCTTATTTTCTGGGCAATTGATGTCTGGTTTAGAAAGTCCTTTCCTATGCCTATATCTTATACTTTATTGCCAACGTGTTCTTCTAACAGTTTCAGATTTAAGGTTTCACATTGAGGTCTTTTATCCATTTGTAATTCACTTTTGTGCAAGGTGAAAGATAGGGGTCTAGTTTCATTCTTCTACAGATGGAGATCCAGTTTTTCTAGAACCATTTGCTGAACATGCTGTCTTTCCTCCAGTGAATGTTCTTGGCCCCTTTGTCAAATATCAGATGGCTTAAACTGCATGTACTCATATTTGGGTTTTCAATTTTATTCCATTGATCTACAGGTTTATTTTTGTTCCAGTACCATGTTGCCTTTTATGATGATAGCTCTGTAATATAGTTTAAAATCTGGTGCAGAAATCCCCACAGCATTGTGCTTAGTGCTCAGGGTTGCTTTGGCTATCCAAGGTCTTTTGGGCTTCCATATGGATTTTAGGATGTTTTTTTCCCAATTCTATGAAGAATGTCATGGGGATTTTGATTGGCATTGAATTGAATCTATAAATCTATAAATGCCACTTTACTTACAGTGTTAATCATTTCTAGTAGTTTTCTGGTGGAATTTTTGGCATCTCCTAGCTGTAGTAGCATATCGTCTGCAAAAAGGGATAATTTGATCTTTTGTTTTTCATTTATTACTGCTTTAATTTCCCTCTCTTGTCTTATTACACTTGAAAGAGTTTGAAGAACTACGTTAAAAAGGAATGGAGGTAGTGGACAGCCTTGTCTGGTTCCTGATTTTAATGGAAATGTTTCCAGTTTTTCTCAATTTAGAATGATGTTGGCTGTAGATTTGTTGTATATGGCTTTAATTGTGTTGTGGTGTGTTCCCTCCAGTTCAATTCCCTCTAGGACTTTGAACATAAATTCACGTTGAATTTTGTCAAAGGCCTTCTCTGCATCTATTGAGATGACCATGTGGTTCTTGTCTTTCAGTCCATTTATATGATTCATGACATTTATTGACTTAAATATATTAGAATACCTAGAAGTAATTGGACTGGAGGAAATATACATCAACATAATTTTCCCTATATAAACCAAAGGCACAGCCAATAGAATTATAAATGGACAAAAACTGGAAGCATTTCTGTCACCCACGTTTCCAGGGTCCCTTGCCCCTGGTGCTGTTAGACAAACCACATAACATGTCTTTATCTAAATTCTTCATAGTTTATATCTTTGGGGCTGGGAGGGGAGAGACTGACAAAGAAATGAACACCCAACACCCAGCACCCAGCTCTGCGCTGCTCAGCCCGCAATTCCAGATCTCTTCCACACCTGCCCACAGTCTCCATTAGCTTTTGCCTACAGTATCACCCCAGGTCAGTAAATACCCCTTCTCACATCCACGCAAGTGAGACACTGGGGCCATCTTTTCCTTGCACCACACAGCCTCAGTCCCAAGACCGCACCCAAAAGCCCCTCCCTCCGTGGCTAACTCGCCTCAGTCAATTCTCCACAACAGGCCCTGCCCCTGGGGAAGCAGGCCACTTGGGACACAATTCCACATTAAAATCAGGAACCAGACGAGGGTGTCCTCTTACTCCATTCCTTTTCAATATAGTGCTGGAGTGTCTTGCTAGAGCAACAAGACAAGAGAAGTAAATTAAAGGGGTAGTAATTGGAAAACAAGACGTCAAATTTTCTCTATTTTCAGATGATATAATATTACACATAGAGATCCAAACAGGAAATTGTTCAAAATGATCAATACTTTCATCAAAGTGGCAGATTACAAAAACAATCACAAAGATCAGTAGTCTTGCTATATAACAATAATAAGCAACCAGAGAAAGCATTCATGGAAACTCTCCCATTCACAATAGCCTCAAAAACTATCTAGAAATAAACCCAGCCAAAGACAATAAAGATCTCTACAATGAAAATTTTAAGTATTTGAAGAAATAGAGGAAGACACCAGGAGATGGTAGGAACTCCCACGTTTATGAGTTGGTAGAATGAATATTGTGAAAATGATCATCCTACCAAAAACAAGCTATGGATTCAATGCATTGCCAATCAAAATTCCCATGGCATTCTTCACAGAGCTAGAAAAAAAATCCTAAAATTCATATAGAATAACAAAAGACCCCAGATAGCAAAAGCAATCTTGAACAAAATATCAATGGTGGGGGGATCACCATACCAGATCTTAAACTATATTACAGAGCTATATTCATAAAAACAGAATGGTACCAGCACAAAAACAGATGTGAAGATCAATGAAACAAAATAGAAGACACAAACATAACTGCATGCAATTTTAGCCATCTAATATTTGACAAAGGTACAAAGAACAAACGATGGAGGAAAGATAGAATCTTCAAAAAAATGATGCTGGCAAAACTGGATCTCCACTTGCAGAAGAATGAAATTAGACCCTTATCTTTCACACTGCACAGAAGTCAAATGAGTCAAAGATCTCAATGTGAAACTTAAACTCTGTAACTACTTGAAGAAACCAGGCAATGCTCTACAAGATATAGGTGCAGGAAAGGACTTTCTAAATCGGACATCAGTTGTTAAGCAATTAAGGTCAATAATCAATGAGTGGGTACTCATTAAACTGAAAAGCTTCTGTACAGCAAAAGAAACAACCAAAGAAAGAAAGGCAATATACTAGGTGGGAGAAAATCTTCATCAGCTACACATCTGGCAGAGGATTAATATCTAAAATATACAAATAACTCACAAAATTAAAAAAAAAGAAAATAAATGACCCAATAAAGAAGATAGGTTAAAGACCTTAACAGAGAAGTTCCCAAATGGAGAAATAAAAAATGGTAAATAAAAATCTTGAAAAGAGCTCAACATCCTTAGTAATTAGAATGGTACCAAATGAAAATCAAAACCACTTTAAGATTTCATATTACCTCAGTCAGACTGCCTAAGATTAAGAGAACAAGACACCAAATGCTGGAGAGAATGCAGAGAAAGGAGAATGCTGGTTGACTGTTCATGGAATTGCAAACTCCTACAACCACTATGGAAAGCAATGGGGACTATGAGCATCTCTCAAAATGTCCTATAATGGTGGTGGGTCACCTGTCCTCTTGATCAAGGAGGCAGAAGAGACCCCACCAGTTGGACTTGAACCAGTGTCCAGTCTGTAAAGAGGAGGGTCAACACAGAGGAATCATTTCCTCCATGCTTCCAAGTGAAGCCAACCATGGTCAAGCAGGACCTTTGACTTATCTTCACATAGGTGGAACTGGTAAAAGAAAGGAGCCAGGGGCTCCTCCCAAGCCCATGTGGCCCCTGAGGAACAGATCCTTAAATGACCTTAAGAGTAAAAATAAATCTCTTTATCTGGATCAACTGTGTGGACTTAATTACCCAAAAGGAAAGTATAACCAAAGATTAAAGGAGCCAATATAATTTCTTAAGAGTCCATATGCTTAGCTAAAGGCCAGGGAGGCCAAAGGGATTCCCAGAGAGTACCCAGGATAGAACTGGGAAATTGAACAGCAGACCCCAATCTTAACCAAAGGAATACTGACAACTGATTACCGCTAGATGAGGAACAGCTGACCCTCCTAAAACAAAGACCTCCAGATAGGCTGACTAGATTCACCAGAAGGACAAGTAGGGGGGCAATGGCTGGAGGTGCCAACATCACAGCAGACAGTAGCAGGCATATCAGAGTATAAGGGCTCTAGTGGGGGAAGGTGCCAACTGGGAAGTGGGTATATAAAAACAAATTCTTCAAAGCATAAAAATTTGCTCCTTAATAACTAGTAGTTGTGAAAAACATTACCATTGAAATCTACCTGAGGACTTTATATCCATGCTCAGATGCTAAGGCGCTCAGAAAGTAACCGAATGTGACTACTAATAATCAGATATATAGAGATTAGAAACACATATGCATCTTAGTGTCAGTTGTATTAAAATGATTTTTTCTGTATGAAACTTTGTATTTTAATAATGAAGTGGACATCTTTTTCAAATTTTAAAACCTCATTTAATTTTATGTCTTATAGGGTGTGTTGGAGTTACAATATTGTATAACTGTATTAATTCAACTGTAAACCTAATAATTTACACCCAATTTTGAAAGAGAAGCATCTTAGCTCTGGAAATTTTTATTGAATATGTCAATGCTATTGTAATGAAATGCCTCTTCTAATCATATGGTTATGAAATAAATTTTTAAAAACTGAATCTGGTTATACCACTCCTTGGCAATATCCAAAGGACTCATGCTACTGTACAGATATTTCTACATTCATTCTCATTGCTGCTCTTTTCACAATAGCTAAGAAATGGAAACAACATACATGTCCCTCAGAATAGATAATGAAAATGTGTTACATTTACACAATGGAGATTGACTCAGTGGTATAGAAAGAGAAAATCATGAAATTTGCAGGTACATGGAAGGAACTAACAACTGTTATATTGAGTAAAATAACACGAACTCAGAAAAACAAGTGACCAATGTTCTACCTCATTTGTGGATCTTAACACCAAAATCTTACATGTGAGTATACATCCTGATGTAACCAAAGGAGCCAGAAAATTTGAGCAGATTGATGGAGAGAAAGGGAAAGAAAGAGCCTGAGGGAGACAGGGATATTAGAAAACAGATATTACCAAGGGGGAAATGGAAGTATTCAACTGTGAAGAGAAAAGGGAAAGATATACAAGGAGCCGTGGGGAATGGGGAAGAAGGAGCTGAAGAGAGGGAAGATAAAAGGAGACAGGTATTATCAAGAAGAAATGGGGTATTTTAACTGGAGAGGGAGGTAAAACAGAGAGAGGAGAGAGAGAGAAAGAGAGAGAGATAGAGGGAGAGAGAAGAGATAAATGAAATTTAGGTGCTGTGAAAAATGACAGGGAAATGTATTAGCTACAAAACTTACTGAAAAATACACATACAGTATCTGAACATGGTGCATGTGTATAACTGAAGGCTCTCCAACAAGAAACATGGTGGCACACAGGAGAAACCTCCCTTCGAGTTGTTAGTTATGGTAGCCCAAGACGCTCCAAAAATTTCACAGGCATTTTCAATAGACCTTGATTACTTCCCTAAACTTGAAGATAAAACAATTATGTCCTGAATACAGGACATATTTTGGACAAAGGCCTCAGAGTAATGGAGGTGGAACAGACCTGGAAATCTCCTGCTCTCATAGCTCTAGAGGATGCTATTCAAACTACTAAGGAAGAAAATCAATCAATGGTCCAACCCCCACTTTAAAGCCAAATAGCCACAATGACCGGCACAATAAACTATAGGGGTGCAGTAGTGGCACTTTTATCTTAGGTGTCATCAACAGCTATCTGGATGGCATTGTAAACATATCCAAATACACATGACGAGCGAGGTCATAGATCCTGAAAAGAACCCTATCTCTGTCATATCTCCAGACAAATGAAATTTCTTACTGTATGCTAAATATGGATTCTTAAATTACAAATATACCATTTACAATTTGTCAAAGAAACTTCTTTTGCAACAAATGAAAGCATTAATAGAGTTTCACAAGTGATCACACACAGAAAATATCTCTCTGAGAGATACTCAGCCCTAAGTGACACATCTACCATGGAACCTCAGCACTTAAGTCTCATGGAGTGTAGTGGAACATGGTGTAGAGAGAATACTAATGCATCCCTCAACTCTCACAAGCAACACTTCACCATGCAAAACAGAGTGATCCACACAGAAGGCAACAACTGGCCAAGATGTAGAGAATAAGAGACTGCAGAGTGGATGTACCTGGATAGCACTCATAAATTGAACCTCACCCACCCAATAATCAGGGACCATTGTGGAAGAGGGGGCATAAAGATGGTAAGAGCCAGGGTTGGCACATGAGCATAAGGAAACAAAGTCTTCCAAGTCTCAGGGAACCTGCTCATACGAACTTGTAGCAATGGTGACAGCATACACAAGGCCTATGCAGACTCAGTCAGGTAAATACCCAGCATAGAACAAGGAAATGGGCAGCAGGCCACAAAGTTAGCCAAGGAACTATTGGCAACTGATTACTGAAGGTTGATCTTCTTTAAGGGAATGACTCTAGATAGACTGACTCCAGTGGACAAAATTGCAATGAAGGCCATCTGGAAACAAAAATTTGACTGGATGGGCAATAACATATATGACACAATGCATCAAATCCAGTGGGGAGATATGGAGGGGGTGTGGAAGGGGGAGGAGGTCTAATATGATTAAGATATATTGTATGAAATGCATAAAAATTCAATACAAATATACATTTCAGAATATTTTTGTGGAAACACGGAAGACCAGGGATAGCCAAGACAATCTTGATCAAAAATAATAATGTGGGAGGTATTGCCATACCTCATTTCAACTTCGGCACAAAACAGATATACAGATCAATGGAATGGAATAGAGAACCCAGATATGACTCCACATGACTACAGCTACCTGATTTTTGACAAAGAGATGAACAGTTACATTGGAGAAAACGAATGGTTCTGGGAAGCCTGGATAGTAACATAGAGAAAAATGAAGTAGATTCTTAACTCTCATCCTGCACAAAACTCAACATGAAATGGGTCAGAACCTCAAAATAACACCAGATATTCTGAAACTGCAAGAGTAAAAGGAGGGAGTAAGATTCAAAATATAGGCCCAGGTAAGGACTTTCTCAGTAGAACTCTTACCGTAGGAATAGGAGCAACAATCGATAAATGGTATATCATGGACCTAAAACTGCTTCTGTAAAGCAAAGGAAACTGTAAGTTGAGAGAAGGGGCAGCCCACAGAATGGAAAATCTTTTCTAGCTATCTGGTAGAGGATTAGTATCAAGAAGTTACAAATAATTTTAATGGTTTATTTGTTTTAATTTTTTATGTGTTATGAGTGTTTTGCCTCCATGTATGTAAGTGCACCCATGTCGTGCAAATGTTCACGAGACCAGAAGAGGGCATAAGATCTCCAGGAACTAGAGTTAAAGATAGTTGCCATGAGGATGACAGGAACTGAACTCAGGTACTCTGAAATAGCAGCCACTGATCTTAAAAACTCAGCAATCACTCTAGCCTAAAAAGGGTTTTTTAATGTAAATATTGTGAAAGCCAATAACCTAATTTAAAATAGGTTATAGAAGAGAGAGTTTTTAAAAGAAGAGACACAAATTACTAATAAACACACAAAAAGTGTTAAACATAATTAGCCATTAGGAAATGCAAATTGTAACATTAAGGATCCATATTGCATCCATCAGAGTGGCCATCAAAATGAATAAAATGACAGTATATGCTATTGGACATGTGAGAAAAGGTTAGTGGGACTGCAAACTACTGTGACCACACTGAAATCTGCCTGGAAGTTTCTCAAAAATCTAGTCATAGAATTACCTTATGACCCAGCTACACTACTATTACAATGTGGACAAAAGGCCCAATATCATTCTACAGAGATACTTGCTCAACATGTTCAGTGCTGCTCTGTTCACAACTAGGGAATAGAATCAGCCTAATGTGCATCAACTGATGAATGGATGATGCAAATATGGAATATATACACAATGAAATTTTATTGAGCAGTAAAAAAATTAAATTACAGTTTTAGAAGTAAAGTAGGTGGAACAGGGAAAAAACATACGGAGAGAGGTGACCCAGGAGGGGAAGGAAAAAAGGTCACCTGTCTTCCTTTCATGTGTTGATCACAGCTTTGAATGTTTAGTTTGGTGTTTTTAACTTGAGTACCTGTGTGAGCCAGGGAACTTGAATGGGGGTTTTGAAAAGGAGGGAACTGTTCTATTTGGCTCAAAATTATACTTTTGAGATGCATTGAACTATTTTTGGATTAACTTGCATTTTCTATTTAATTTTATAAATTGAATCTACAGTTGGAATTCATTACACCTTGAATATCCCCTATTCTGATCATGAATTTATACTTTTTGTATGATAATATACCAAGAAAACATCAAAGATAATTATTGTAATTCCAATTATAATTGTTATACTTGCACATATGTATAAATTTTTGGCCATATTTTATAAGGTAAAATAAGAATTCTGTGTGTCACTTCAGCTACATCTTCATTTTGAAAGATATTTTAGATAACAGTGTAGTCATTCTAACCTCAGAGGAAGCACAGTAATACATATCATATGGCTAAAAGACAAAATTATTATGTCTAGTTTCATTGGCACCCAGAAAACACATGTGATGTCAAGATTTTACCTAGAGTTTAGACATGTCATTGCTTCCATTTGATGGCAATAAGACAGCAGGCCAAATGTATTGAATACTGCGTGGTGTCTCTGGTCAGGAGACAACCTAAGACCTTCAGTGACCCTCCAAGAAGAACCAAAATATGAGTGCAGAGTGAGAAGCATAAAGGGTGGAATGATGCTGTGTAACACTAATACCCTAGGTGAATAATTCTTCATGAAGGACTGCAGTCACAGCCCAAGACAATTTGTTTTCTTCTGCAATCCATTGCTTTCCCTGGGGTGTAAAATGTAACCTCAGAAAATTAATTTTACCTAGAGTTTAGACATGACATTGCTTCCTTTCGATAGCAATAGGAGAGCAGGCCAAATGTACTGAATACTGTGCGGTGTCTCTAGTCAGGAGACAACCTAAGACCTTCAGTGACCCTCCAAGAAGAACCAAAATATGAGTGCAGAGTGAGAAGCATAAAGGGTGGAATGATGCTGTATAACACTAATATCCTGGGTGAATAATTCTTCATGAAGGACTGCAATCACAGCCCAAGACAATTTGTTTTTTTTTTTTTCTGCAATCCATTGCTTTCCCTGGGGTGTAAAATGTAACCTCAGAAAATTATTTTGCCTCATTAAAAAGCAGAGCACTTTAGAAAAATTCAGTGAGTGAGTTTCTCTCTAATACCAAGGAAAGTCAAAGGCTGTGGAATAAAATTTAAGATGTCATTTTGAATTCTGCCAGGTAAGACAGAATTCTGGGGCTTCATAAGATTGTGGAATCATAAGTCAGGTGTGGGGGTGTACAGCCAAGTAAATGCAGAGGAATCTATATTTTATATATGAGCTTTCAGGTAGGAGCTGAATGCAAAATACAAATTTCTTTTCAGGTGCTCACCTTAATTCCACATTTAAAAAATTAAAATTATGTATTATATTTCAGATCTTTGGGATACAGTGTGATATTTTGATGAAATTAAACAATAGGAAATAATCAGTTCAAGTTAACTGGCATTTGTATTTAGAGAAACATCTATCTTAGTTTTTTTCAGTCAACTATTTGAGATTCCATGAGATGTATTTTGATCACATTCACCCCTAACTCTTGCACCTAAGTACTTCTAGATCCATCCCCACCCTTACCCACACCTTTATCATGTCCTGGTTTTGTTTTGTTTTTGGTTTTTTAATGACCTATAGACTCCTATTTGTGTAGTCCATAAACTCCTGGGTGTGGGACTATTCACTGGAGCAAGGCTGACCTACCAGAAGACACACCCTTAAAAATTGACTCTCTTTTCTCCAGAAGCCATCAACTGTCCACAATTCCTCAGGGGTAGGAGTTCATGAACCTCTTCTCACTCCATGCTGGTATGTTGACTGGCTTTATCATGTGCAGGCAAACACAAATTTGCGGAGTGGGTCTGATATAAATGTCCCATTGTTGACCAAACACTCCACATTTAATCTCTGCACTTTGACCAGGTATACATTTTTGCATTAATTACTGTCCATTGCACAAAAAATCTTCTCTGAGGAGATCCATGAGCTTCATTAATCTCTGGATAGAAAGATACACATTAGCTGGTGTTGGATATGCACTACATTAATCCTAGGACTTAGTGGACAGAGACAGGCAGATCTCTATGAGATCACGGTCAGCCTGATCTACATGAGGATTTCAAAGCCAGCTGGGGCTACAGGAAGAACCTGTCTCAAAAACACCAAAAAAAGGGAGTAAAGGCACAAATTTAGAGAGTAGTTTGACACTAAGTTCATTTAACAGAATAATAGTAGTAGGTTCACAACTAGGATTTATGAACCTTATAACCTTGGGGTTTTGGTCAGATTTATAATCAATCTAATTAGAAAGTAGTTGGTTATCACCATAACACTTGTGGAACTATTTCACCCATAACCATGTCTTTTCACCATGGTCAATATTGCAGTTCACAGGATTCACCGCAGGGTAATAAATTTTTCCCCCAGCAGAGAATGATTTCTTTTTCTTTAATCTTTTTTGTAACAAGGTCTCCTAGTAGCCCCAGCTGTCCTGGAACTCACTAGGTAGACCAGGTTGACCTTGACTCACAGAGATCTGCCCTGCCAAGAAAGATTTCTTATGTCCTTCTATTGGGAGACTTTGACACCTGTCTTTTGCCAAGTGATTCCTGGAAGTCATAATGGGAGAGTTCAAAGTCCTTGTCTGTTTGTAATCATGATCCAGTATCCTGTAGTATAACTGTCAAATGGTCATTTTTGATATGTACAGGAACAAATTGTCTGCACACCATGTTTTAATCTGCACATGGAGCTGTTTGATGGTATTTCAAAGAAAATAAGAGGTCTCGTAACACTCATGCCAGTAAAAATATATTAAAAATCAACAATAAGTCATCATACAGAACAATAATGGTACTGAGGGCAAATAGATATAACTGAAAGGCATCTTCTCTCATTGTTCATGTGTGTGCAGATGAAAAAATTTGAAGCTTTCTGTACCTGATTCACAATACACTATATAGGAGCAATAGCTGTACTAAGCTGAAAGGATTGCTGTGGGGCCTAAGCAGGGCTGAAGAACAGTATCCAAGTTGCTTTGGAGAGTGGCATCTACAAATGTGGAATTCTATCAGTGTTCTTATGAGCATAAAGCAGTTAAAGCTATCTGCCTAAGTACCTCAACTGATTTCATGTATCTAATATATGTGTCATTTCAATTGTCCCTGAGCTGTGGATAAGGTTCAATATAGGATCCCATCCAAGTATACACACTCTGCAGTCTTATTCTTTACAACGTAGTCAGTTGTGGCCTTCTGTGTGCGTCACACTCTGATGTATTAGGAAGCTTTACTGGAGAAAGTTAAGGATTCATTAGTTTTCTCTCTACCCCTTGTTCTACTATGTTCCATGAGCCTAGTTGTACGAGGTTCAACTGTAGATGTGTCACCTAGCACTGGGCATCTCAGGGATTCATTAGTTTTCTGTCTACCCCTTGTTCTGCTATGTTCCATGAGCCTGGTTGTACAGGCTTAAATATAGACGTGTCACCTAGTACTGGGCATCTCTCAGACGCATACTCTGTGACTGAGCAGTTGTGCAACTCTGTAGTAGTCTCCATCTTTTTCAAAAACAAGATACTATGATGAGTGGTGTATGGTATGCTTGTCTGTAAATATAACAGTCAATATTTAGCATAAGGTAAGAAATTTCATTTGTCTAGAGAGATGTAAGAGATAGGGTTTTCTCTGGGATGTATGTCCCCTTCTGCCATGTGTATTTGGCTGAGTTTACCGTTCCACTCATGAATTCCTTCCCATTGAGAGGGCTTTAAATACAATTAGATAGATGTTGATTGCCTCCAGATAACACTGCCTTTACTGCATCAAAGAGGTAGCTTGCTATACCAGTCGATATGGTACTTAGCTTGAGGACTGAGTTGAACCATTGATTTTTTTTTCTCCCAATGCAGTTGGCATATCATCATCAAGCATTATTATAGCCAAACGTTGGTTAGAAGGCTTCCAGGTTAATTCCTTCTCTATTGCTTCAAGTCCTATGTCTGAAGTATGTCCTGTTTTCATCAGTAGGGTCTTATCTACTCATTCTGGGAGATAACCAAGATGTTTGGCAATAACCTGTGTTACTTTAAGGTATCTCCTGGGCAAACCTCACCAATCACTCGAAGGGAGGTTTCTTCTGTCTGGCACTGTTACTTGCCAAGTAGTTCCCAGGTATACATATGCACTAATGTTCAGACACTATATACATATTTCTCATGGATTTTCAAGGGCATTACATTTTTCTCTGGGTTTTCTAGCACTCCAAGATTCATTCACATCTACTCTTTTTTGTCCCATCCTGTCGCTCTCCTCCCTCCCCAGTCCCAAGGTCCCCATTATCCCCACACACCCCAAATAACACCACTTTCCACCATCCCACCTCTCCTGACTTCCCTCCTCCAACAAGCCATGGCCCTGTCCATGTTCCTCCCTCCTTACTTTCCTTCTGAACATTCTCACTTTCCTGACCTACCCCCGGTTAACATCTGTTCCCTAATATCCCCCTTTCAGGTACATTCTTTTCCTTACCTGAATCCTTTATCCTTTCCCTTTTCCTGGTACCTGGTGTTACATTAGAAATTATATATTCACATATAAGGGATTGGTGCTACAAACCGCAAATGAGGAAAACCATATGTCACTTGCTTTACTGGGTATGTATTACTTCACTTAGTATAATACTCTCTAGTTCCATCTATTTACCTGAAATTTTCATAATTTCAACTTATCTTTCTGCTGAGAAGGACTCCATTGAGTAGATGTACCACATTTTTGTTAACCACTTGTCAGTTGAGGGACATTTAGGTTGTTTCCATTTCTTAGCTATTGTGAAGAGAGCAGCAACAAACATGGATGTACAGGTGTCTCTACAGTATGATGAGTCCTTTGGGTGTATGCCAAGGAGTGGTATCACTGGATCATATGGTAGGTTCACTTTTAGCT
>NW_008339947.1:201500-202449 GCF_000622305.1 Nannospalax galili
ATCCATATGCTTACGTAGAATTTTAATTCAGAATAAATTTTATAAATAGCTTGCTAAAATATATATTAAGTCCACTAAAATTGTTTGAAATTTTCTCTCTAACGCCTCCACATGGTTAATAGCACTGTAATACATATTGAAAGAGACATATTGAGATATATTTAGGGTAGCAAAATGTTCATCTTTTACAGGAATAATGTAGTAGTTTGCATCTTACAGAAATAAAATGCATTATTACTAAGAGGAAGGTTCAATATGAGGTCTGCATGTGTCTTTTCCTTCGTTTGTCTCACAGTAGGTGAACAGCCGATAGCATGAGCAACCACACAGTCGAGACAAATTTCTTGCTCATGGAACTGTCTAACAGCAAGCAGCTCCAGGTGCTCCAGGGCTTTATGTTCCTGATGATTTACTTGGAGTCCCTAATGGGGAACGTTATCATCATCATACTTGCCACTGTGGACCAGTGTCTTCATACCCCCATGTACTTCTTCCTGAAGAACTTGTCTTTCCTCGATGTGTGCTTCATTTCAGTCACTGTCCCAAAGCTTATTCTCAATGCTTTGTCTCACAGGAGCACTATCTCTTTTCCAGGATGTGTGTGTCAGGTCTTCTTTGTGGTCTCCTTTGCTGGAACTGAAATTTCCATCCTCACAGCCATGTCCTGTGACCGCTATGTGGCTGTCACCCACTACACTATGATGCCATCATGGAAAGGGCAGTCTGTATGCAGATGCTAGCTGCCTCGTGGCTATTTGGAAGTCTCTTTGGGGTCTTATATTCATATGGCACATTTTCTTTATCTTTCTGTGATACCAGAAAAGTGCCACAATTCTTCTGTGATGTCCCCTCTCTACTGAAGATTTCTTGCTCAAATATGCATGCCACCGTTGACTTTATTCTCATCTTAGGATTCACATATGGGTTTTTCTGCTTAGTGTCCATAGTA
>NW_008339947.1:202858-204653 GCF_000622305.1 Nannospalax galili
CTTACCTAGAATTTTAATTCAGAATAAATTTTATAAATACCTTGCTAAAACATATATTAAGTCCACTAAAATTGTTTGAAATTTTCTAATGCCTCCACATGGTTAATAGCACTGGAATACATATTGAAAGAGACATATTGAGATATATCTAGGATAGCAAAATGTCCATCTTTTACAGAAATAATGTAGTAGTTTGCATCTTACAGAAATAAAATGCATTATTACTAAGAGAAAGGTTCAATATGAGCTCTGCATGTGTCTTTTCCTTCCTTTGTCTTACAGTAGGTAAACAGCCGATAACATGAGCAACCACACAGTGGAGACAAATTTCTTGCTCATGGAACTGTCTGACAGCAAGCAGTTCCAGGTGCTCCAGGGATTTCTGTTTCTACTGATTTACTTGGTGTCCCTCATGGGGAACCTTCTCATCATCATGCTTGTCACTGTGGACCAGTGTCTTCACACCCCCATGTACTTCTTCCTGAAGAACTTGTCCTTCCTCGATGTGTGCTTCATTTCGGTCACTGTCCCAAAGCTTATTCTAAACGCTTTGTCTCACAGGAGCACTATCTCTTTCACAGGATGTGTGTGTCAGGTCTTCTTCGTGGTCTCCTTTGCTGGAACTGAAATTTCCATCCTCACAGCCATGTCCTGTGACCGCTATGTAGCTATCTGTCACCCGCTACACTATGATGCCATCATGGACAGGGCAGTCTGTATGCAGATGCTAGCTGCCTCGTGGCTATTTGGAAGTCTCTTTGGGGTCTTATATTCATATGGCACATTTTCTTTATCTTTCTGTGATACCAGAAAAGTGCCACAATTCTTCTGTGATGTCCCCTCTCTACTGAAGATTTCTTGCTCAAATATGCATGCCACCGTTGACTTTATTCTCATCTTAGGACTCACATATGGGTTTTTCTGCTTAGTGTCCATAGTATTTTCATATGTTTACATTTTCAACACAGTGCTGAGAATGCCCTTGTCACAAGGGAGGTCAAAAGTCTTCTCTACCTGCATGCCCCATCTCATAGTTCTCACCACATTTTTAGTCACAGGTGTCACTGCCTATTTGAAACCAGTTCCTGATTCCCCACAGCTTTTGGACTTTTTGGTGTCTGTTTTCTATTCTGTGATGCCTCCATCTATGAATCCTATAATATACAGCCTAAGGAATAAGGAAATCAAAGCTGGTTTATGGAACTTTTTATGGAAACTAGACCATTATGAATTTTATAGGGAGAAAAGCAATCATAGTATGTAGAAAGGGTACATGGAATGCTTTTTATTTTACTTATTATTTTTATGTATATGAGTGTGTTGTCTGCATGTATGAATGCACCCATGTTATGCAATGCCAATGCAGGTCAGTGAGTGTCAAAATCACCTGGAACTGCATTTATGGATGGTTGTTAGCTACCGTGTAAATGCTGGGAATCGAACTGGCTTCCTCTGTAAGAGCAATCATTGCTCTTAAATATTGAGCCTTGTCTCCAGGCCCACATGAAATGTTTCCTATGAACAGCTTTGTCTCTATTTCCAATTATACATTTTTTTATGATACGTAAAAATTTAATGTCCTAGTTAAGATAAATTAAGTTGATTTAAAAGTTCTAGAAAGAGCTCTGCAAGTACATAATCCTAAATCAACTAAAATTATCTCAAAACTTGCCTGCACTGGGTATTTGTTGCTTAAAGAGCATCTGTGCAATTTTAACCTCAGAAGCACTCAGAAATCTAACCTGTGACCAGACCTCTGAATGATATAAGAAAACTGCCCTCTTCAAACTACTTG
>NW_008339947.1:204668-209330 GCF_000622305.1 Nannospalax galili
AATAGATTCAGAAAGAGTGTTTCAGAAAATCCAACATGAATTCCTAGCAAAAGCAATAAGTGGAATTGGGCTAAGTGGAACATACCTCAATATTATTAAGCTATATACAATAAACCCAGAGGTGAACGATTCTAAATGGAGGAAAACTTAAGGCATTTCAATTAAAATCAATAATAAGACAAGGCTGTTCCCACTCCTTTTCAATATAGTGCATGAGCAAAAAACAAGAAATGGAAACTAAAGGCTATTAAATGGAACAGAAGAGATCATATTATCACCATTTGCAGATGATATGATATTTTACATAAGCAATCTCAAAAGTCCCACCAGAAAACTTAGGGAAATGATCACATTTTCAGCAAACTTGAAAACAAGTTTACAAAAATGAGTAGCTTTTCTACATATAAATAGCAACAAATCAGAGGAAGAGTTCATGGAAACATATTCACAATGGCCACAAGAATCTCTAAGGAAAAAACCTAACCAAAGAATTCTCCAGTGAAAACTGTAAGTCTCTGAAAAAGAGATTGAGGAAGATCCAAGGAGACAGAAAGATATCCCATGTTCATGGAAATAATAGTGTGAGAATGAGGGCCCTACCTAAAGCAAGTCAATGCAATCCCAATGCAAATCCCCATGACATTCTTCACAGAAACAGAAAAGAAATCTAAAATTAATATGGAACCATAAAAGAATTCAGATGCCCAAAGCAAATCTGAGTGCAAAGAGCAATGCTGGGGAGATTGCCATCCAAATTTCAAACAATGTTAAGGAACTATATCAGAAAAACAGCATGATACTGTCACACAAACAGACATGTTGATCAATGGAAAATAATAGAAGACTCAAATATGAGTGCACACAATTTCAGCTCCCTAATAGGAAAGTAATTGCTTTGTCAAGTACTTGACAAAAATGTCAAAAACATACACTGTAGGAAAGACAACATTTTCAACAAATAATGCTGACAAAACTGCATCTCCATGTATAGAAGAATGAAATAAGGCCCATAATTATCAACCTGCACAAAAGTGAACTCCAAATTCATCAAAGACCTCAATGTGAAATGCTGAAATTTTTAGAAGAAAACATTTGCAGTACCCTAAAAGTTATAGGTGCAGGAAAAGACTTTCTAAAGAAGACATCAGTCCCTCGGTAATTAAGGTCAATATTTAACAAATGTGACCTCATTAAACTAAAATGTTGCTGTACAGCAAAAGAAACAATCAAGTGAAGAGGAAGCTCACAGAGTGGGAGAAAATCTTCAACAGCTATACATCTGACAGAAGATTATATCGAGAATATACAAAGAACTTAAAAAAAATCAACAAATGACTCAGTTAGAAAATGGGCTATGGATCTGAACAGAAATCTCTCAATAGAAGAAATAGAAATTGTTAGGAAACATCTTAAAATGTGTTCAATCCCCTTAGTAGTTAAGGAAATGCAAATCAAAAATTCTTAAGATTTCATCTTAACCCTGTCAGAATGAGTAAAACAAAGTGAAGAAATGACCCCCAAATGCTAGTAAGGATGCCGAGAATGCAGACATTCATCCATTGCTGGTGGGATAGTAAACTGGTGCAACTTTGCGGGAATTAGAGTGGAGAACTTTTAAAAACTAAAAATGAATATATTATATGACCTGGTTATTTCACTCTTTGGACCGTGTTCAAAAGACTCATCCTCCTGCAGAGATCCTTGCACAGCCATCTTTTTTAGTGTTCTTTTCACAATAGCTAAGAAATGGAAGATAAATGTCCCTCAGTTAATTAATGGATAGTGAAAATGTGGTGCATTTACACATGAACTTCTATTAAGCAGTAAAGATATACAAAATCATGAAATTTACAAGTAACTGGATGAACCAAGAAGCCACTATACTAAGTGAAGTAACATAAACTCAGAAAACGAAGCAAAGTATGTTCTCTCTCATTTATGAATTTTACCTACAAATTCTTAGATGTGAGCTATATATGCCCCGATGTAACCACAGAATTCCAGAAAATGGAAAGGAAACATGGAGTAAAGAGGAAGAAGGAAAATTAAATACTTTAACTGGGGATGGAGGATGCACGCAGAGAATGAGGAGAGATAAACCATACTTAGGAGGTGAGGAAAATCAGAAAGAAAAATGTTGGGGCAAAAACCTGCTCAAAACTACGTACATATAATGTGGAGGAGTTCATATCCGTAGCTAAATGCTATATAACTAAAGGCAGCACCAGGTAGGGAAAAAAACCTCCCTTTGAGTTGTTGGTCCAAGAGACTCCAGAAGTAACACAGGCTATTTTCACAGTCTTTGATTGCCTCCAAAGTCTTGAAGGTAAGACCCTATTGCTGAAGACAGGGGACACTTCAACACAGGACTTGGTATAATCGAGCTAGAACTGACCTGGAAGCCTCCACCCAAAGATTAGCTCTCCTAGTAACAGGGGATACTATACATACCAAGGGAGAAAACCAATCAATAGTCCCACCCAGCTGCAAAACTTAATAAACACAATGAAAGATAGAGAAAGAAGAGAAAACAGAAACAAGTATACAGGACAGAGAGGGAGAAATTAAATTCAGTTTTCATGAATGAAAAAGAATTATGTATTCTCATACCTACAAAAAAAGCTTTGTGTAATTGTTAAGAAAAGAGCAAAATAGAGATCATTACAAAGTTCCACAACTTTCACACACAGAGAGGTGGTGTCTGTGAGATGCCCAACTTGAGTGACAAATCTAAAATGGACCCTCCACACCTATGGTTCATGGAACATAGTGGAACAGGTGGTACAGAGAATATTAATGCTTCTCTCAACCCTTATCAGTGAAGCTTCCTCCTGAAGCAGAGGGAAATTACCATAAAAGGTCACAACTGGCTGTTTTAGAGAGCCAGTAACTTCAGAATGTGTGTACCTGGATAGGACTCCTGTATTAAACCTTACCCACCCAGGGGTCAGGGACAATTGAGGATAAGGGGCTGAAGGATTGTAAGGGCCAGAGGAGGGTTACATTAACATAAGAAACAGAGTCTGAGAGGTTCCTGGGACCTTGCTCATATGAAATTACAGCAATAGTGACAGCATGCACAAGATTTATCCAAGTTCATACTGGACAAAAACTCAGCTTTGAAGTGCAGAAATAGGTAAGAAACCTCAAACTTGGGTAAGGAGCTATTGGGTACAGATGAATACTGGGATAGGGAGATTTTCTTTTCTTTAAGGTAGTATCACTAGGGGCTTGAGAGATGGCTCAGCAGTTAAGAACTGGCTGTTTTTGCAGAGTATCCAGGTTTGATTCCCAGCACCCACATTGCAGCAAACAACTATCCATAACTCCAGTTCCAAGGAAATTTAATGCCCTCTTCTGACCTCCACTTTTCCAGGTGGCTGGACGTTGCTCATATGAAATTACAGCAATAGTGACAGCATGCACAAGACTTATCCAAGTTCATACTGGACAAAAATCCCAGTATAGAAGCCAGGAAGTGGGTAAGAAGTCCCAACCATAGTTGAGGAACTATTTGCAACTGACAGCTGATGATCTTATTTTTTAAAGTCTGTATTTTGGGATTGGAGAAATGGCTCAGAGGTTAAGAGCACTGGCTACTCTTGCAGACAACCTAGGTTCAATTCCCAGCACCCACATTGCAGCAAACAACTATCCATAACTCCAGTTCCAAGGAAATTTAATGCCCTCTTCTGACCTTCACAGAGATTGCACAGCAGAGGTGCACTTACACATGCAGACAATGCACTCACATGCATAAAATAAAAATAATAAATAAAAATATTTTGGACAAAAACTCAGCTTGGAAGTGCAGAAATAGGTAAGAAGCCTCAAACTTAGGTAAGGAGCTATTGGCTACAGATGAATACTGGGACAGGGAGATTTTCTTTTCTTTAAGGTAGTAGCACTAGGGGCTTGAGAGATGGCTCAGCAGTTAAGAACACTGGCTGTTCTTGCAGAGTATCCAGGTTTGATTCCCAGCACCCACATGGCAGCAAACAACTATCCATAACTCCAGTTCCAAGGAAATCCAATGCCCTCTTCTGACCTTCACAGAGATTGCATGACAGAGGTGCACTTACACATATGCAGGCAATGCACTCACACGCATAAAATAAAAATATTTTAAGGTAGTGACACTAGATATGTTGACCATGTTCCAGTGGATGGACACACCAAGTGACATTTGATGGTACATACTTGGCTAAATAGGCCTTAACATACAGGACAGAATTTATTAAATCCATTTGAGATGTGATTGGGGGTACACATAAGGAAGGGTGTTCTAAATAGGATCATGATATGTTGTATGAAATTCTCAAAAAACAGTAAAAACAATAATAAATAAAAATAAGAGAACATGGAGTTGAAGGAGTGGGAGGGCAAGTTGGAGGTGAGGAAGGTGGTCTGAAGGTGATTAAAATATTTGTATGAAATTCTTGAAGAATCAATAAAAAATCAAATAAAACCAAAGTGATTGAGATGAAATCCCATATAAGAATTCAAAGGAGTGTTTATAAATATGGTAAATCAAGTAAAAAAGATCCAATATTTTCTAAGAGAAGACAAGCAGAGAGCTGAATGAAATAAGTCAATCTAAAACATCAAAACACAATTTTAAAAAAGAGATAAAAACACTAAATAAAAACCAAATAGAAATGC
>NW_008339947.1:210989-215788 GCF_000622305.1 Nannospalax galili
CCCAGCACCCATATGGCCTCTAACAACTGTCTGTAACTCCAGTTCCAGGGTACCCGGCAGCCTCTTCTCTCCTCCATGGGCATTGCATGACACAGGTGCACTTACCTACATGTAGGCAATACACATGTCCTAACTTGTTTCTCCATTGCTGAGACAAAACACTCTGACAATTTCCAGCTTGAAGAGAAAAGGATTTATACAGCTTATGTCTCCCAGGTCACAGTTCATCAGGGAGCCCAAGGTAGAAACTTAGGGCAGGACTGGAGCATAGGCCAGAGAGGAACTTTGCTTACTGGCTTGCTACCCTGGCCCCTCCTCAGTCTGCTTTCTTATGCAACACAGGCCCTACCTGCCCAGGGCTGGCACCACCCACAGTGGGCTGGGCCCTCCCACATCCCTACATGTAGGCAATACACATGTCCTAGCTTGTTCCTCCATTGCTGTGACAAAACACTCTGACAATTTCCAGCTTGGAGAGGAAAGGGTTTATACATCTTATGTCTCCCAGGTCACAGTTCATCAGGGAGCCCAAGGTAGGAACTTAGGGCAGGCACAGGCCAGTCCAATACAGACAATTCCTCAATTGAGGCTGCCTCAAACCAGGTGTGTCAAGTTGACACTAAAGCTATCCAGCATAGCATGCATACATATGAAATAAAATACTGGAGCATAGGCCATAGAGGAACTTTGCTTACTGGCTTGCTGCCCTGGCCCCTGCTCAGCCTGCTTTCTTATGCAACACAGGCCCTACCTGGCCAGGGCTGGCACCACCCACAGTGGGCTGGGCCCTCCCATACCACTCATGTACAGAATAAAGAGAGGGTACTGAAAGCTGCTAGAGAAAAACAACAAATTAAATATAAAGGAAAACCCATCAGAAAAAGAGCTGACTTTTCAATGCAATTTGTGAAATCCAGAAGAGCCTGAAACAAAGTAATTCCAGTTCTAAACAACCATGGATGCCAACCCCAAATAATTTATCCAACAAAACTATCTATCAAAGTCGAAGGAGAACAGAAAATTTTGTAAGACACAAATAGGCTGAAAGAATTCATGTCTTACAAAACAAGACTATGGAGAATACTTGAACCAATACAAAGGAATGAGTATGCCCAAAAGGCTACAAGAAGAAGATAAAGTAATAACAATGGAAACACAAAATAGGGCCACAAACACAAAGAAATTAAAATGGCAGTACACATTCTGCACCTTTCAATAATAACACTAAATATCAATGGCCTCACCTCCCCTGTCAAAAGACAGAGGCTTGTGCAATAGATCAAGAAAGAAAATCCATCTTTTTGTTAGGGCGATATACAACCAAGTGGCTCACAGTACTTCTTTGCTTCCTTTGTACCCTCTTGGTAGTCACCCTCATCTTATACTTTTGTGGCAAATTCCCCTTTGGGAGACCTCCCTACAATGGGCAATTTACCACCACAATGCAGGGAACCACAAGCGGCAGCACTCAAGGTTCTCCTTAAAAACAGAGTTGAAAGTAAAACCAAAAGATATCGAACACTTTTGGGATGAAGCCACTAATTTAGCTCTGTGGGTCTCCCCTGAAAACATGTGGGACCCTGACACCTGGGTGTGGGTTCTCTTCCTGGCCAGGAAAAGGGAGGTCAAGTCAGGGATCACTCCCCCTGTATCATTCATACCGATCCTCTTAGCCATCATTGCTAACCTTAAATCCTCCTCTCCTGAGGAAGTCATCTCGGCCCACAACAAACACTGCCAGGAGCAATCTAGTGTAGATCTGACTATTACCTCAACCCCGGACCTCCCGGACCCAGAGGTGGATGCTGCCTCTGTGCCTATATCTCAGGATAATCTCCTAGAGCTACCATGCCCAGAAATTCCCCCTCCTCATTACTTGTAGAAGGAGTTACTCTCTCCCCCCCCAATAACCATTCCACCTCTTCCCTGCTAACATGCCCCTCTCTCCTAGACTGCCCTTCTTAAAACCTCACCCACCTTTGTCCACATTTCCAATTAATGTTGGCCCTGATGCAGCGCAGCGTCTGTGGCTGCCCACCCCACTCTGTGACCTCATTCTTATCCGCAAGGCAGCTGAGCAATCAGGCCCTGATTCCCCATATTTCGAACAGGTCCTTCGCCAGTTGTCCTTACATTTACAAACCCACTATGATTGGTATAACTTACTAAAGGCAGCCTTAGAACTCTCAGTCTTTCTAAACTGGCATGCAGCCTATGACGATCAGGCTGAAAACCAGGCATGCCTAAATCTCCATTATGGCCCCAACATTACATTGGACATGCTCACAGGACGCAGACAACATGCTGACCCCATCTCCCAGTCTACTATTGGCCTCCATGCTTATTTTCAACAAGTTTCTGACTTGGCCTTTATGGCCCTTAAATGTTGCTCTCCCCCATGAACCACAAGTCTTTTTCTGTAATTTGATTCAACAGTCAGGGGAGTCCTTCACAGACTTCCTTACCCATGTCACCAAGGCAGTAGAGCGGGGGGTGGAGTCTGGACCCACCTGAGAGGTGCTTATCAAAGAATTAACTTGGGAGGGACAAAACATCCCTACTCGTAATGCTATCGCACCTGTCCGCAATAACATTCACAAATGGGTACTTGCCCTGATTCCCCATATTTTGAACAGGTCCTTCGCCAGTTGTCCTCACATTTACAAACCCACTGTGATTGGTATAACTTCCTAAAGGCAGTCTTAGAACCCTCAGTCTTTCTAAACTGGCATGCAGCCTATGAAGATCAGACTGAAAACCAGGCATGCCTAAATCTCCTATGGCCTCAACATTAGGTTGGACATGCTCATGGGACATGGACAATATACTGACCCCATCTCCCAGTTTACTATTGGCCTCCATGCCTATTTTCAACAAGTTTCTGACTTGGCCTTTAAAGCACTTAAATGTTGCTCCCCCCATGATCCACAAGTCTTTTTCCATAATTTGATTCAACAGTCAGGGGAGTCCTTCACAGACTTCCTTACCCATGTCACCGAGGCAACAGAGTGGAGAGTGGAGTCTGGACCCACCCAAGAGATGCTTATCAAACAGTTAACTTGGGAGGGACTAAACACCCCTACTCCTAATGCTATCACACCTATCCGCAATAATAACATTCACAAATGGGTACTCACTACCAGAGACTTAAATCCCAGGGCGGGCCCTATTGAGGCTTTGACCACTTCCTTGGAGACTCTTTCACAAGGAAAACCCACCCACGTTGGTGCACGGAAAGACTGCTGGAACTGGGGGGGCTTGGCCACTTTCATAGCCACTGCCCAAGAGGTACAGCCCTCCCCAAGTCACTTCCTTGGAGACTCACAAGGAAAACTCACCCACGTTGGTGCATGGGAAGACTGCTGGAACTGTGGGGGGCTTGGCCACTTTCATAACCACTGCCTAAGAGGTACAGCCCTCCTCAAGACTCCCTGCCCCAAGTGCAAAAAAGGTTTCCATTGGGCTAAAGACTGTAGGTCACAGCCTCAACCAGACTCAGCTCCTTTAAACTCCACCTGGGGTGCCCCTCAGCCCCACCCACAAGATGAGAAACAAAACAGATATTATGGACTGTCCCAATCCTCAACAAGTCCCCACTAAAGACCCTGTTCCTAGATGGAACTCCACCCGGTGTGCCCCTCAGCCCGCCCACAAGATGAGAAACAAAACAGATATTATGAACTTTCCCAAACCTCAATGAGTCCCCACTAAAGACCCTGTTCCTAGATGGAACTGCCATAAAGGGCCTAGGAGACACAGGAGCTAATGTCACCATTATATCAGAAACTGAATCCCTTAAGTTCCCTCATTGGAAATACTGGCCAGGCCCACCAATAAAAGGAGTTGTTAGGCACACAAGGTAACAAGCTGGTCACACATCCAGTATATTGGAAGAACTTGGATGGGAACCAGTGCACAGTTACCCCCATAGTAGCCGACGTTCCCCCTAACATATTGGGCCAAGACATCCTAGAGGACATGGGTGTGGTCCTCACCACAGATGACCATGCCTTTTATGATGATATCATGCTCCACAATAACTTGGGACTATCAGGGAAGGGACAACACCTTGTCCAACACCCAATCCTAAAGGCCACTGTCCACCCAGGATCGACTCCAATCTTGGCCCCTGAGCCGATCCCCATCACCTGGCTCTCTAATGATGCCATTTGGGTGGACCAGTGGCCTATAAAAAACCTAAATTATCTGCCTTCAAAAATTTGGTAGCTGAACAATTGAAGCTTGGCCACATCGAGCCCTCTCTCAGTAAACATAATACCCCTATATTTGTCGTTAGAAAGAAATCAGGGAAATACAGACTCCTCCAAGATCTTAGAGCAGTCAATGCCCAGATGGAAAAGATGGGCTTGCTACAAGTGGGCTTACCACACCCTACAGCTATACCCCATCGCATCATATCATAGTACTTAATATCCAAGATTGTTTCTTCCAAATCCCCCTAGCAGAACAAGATAGACCTCACTTTGCCTTCACAGTATGGGAGCCCAACTTTCAAAGAACAGCCAAGAGATACCAATGGAAGGCACTACCACAGGGTATGAAAAATAGCCCCACAAATTGTCAATTATATGTTAATAAGGCCTTAACCAACATCCCCAAGGATTAAATTGTCATCCACTATATGGATGACATACTGTTAGCACCCAAATCTCACAATACTTTACAGGCTGCAATACCCAGTCTGCTTGCCGATTTAGAATGTCTAGGACTCCACATTGCATGAGACAAGTTACAATACATCCAACCTTTCACATTCCTTGGCTACCAAATAGATACTG
>NW_008339947.1:216706-220028 GCF_000622305.1 Nannospalax galili
ATTAGATAACGGACAATGGCCCTGGCACATCTCCCACATAGGATCACACACCAAGCTCCCCGGGATCTTGGCAAAGGGAAATGACAAATTAGATAAACTTATCATGTCCATAGAGATTCCCCTACTAGAACAAGCCAGAGCCTTACACCAACAATTTCACCTTTCTCCTCGCAGTCTGCACCACCTTCTACCTGACATACCCATCTCTCAGGTCTTGCATTACATTTGCACCCCTTGCTCCCTTAGGTCCCCTCAATCAATATGGAGTTAACCCGCATGGTCTCCTACCCAATACCCTCTGGCAAATGGATATCAACCATTATAACTCCTTTGGTAATCTTAAGTATGTCCATGTCATTGTTGACACTTACTCCCCCTTTATTTTTACCATTGCTCAAACTGGTGAAAAGGCCTCACATGCCATTAAGGTGGTCAAATCAGCAATGTTGGTAAGGGGAGTGCCATGGACTCTAAAAACTGATGATGGGCCAGCTTATGCCTCTCTACAATTCCAGTCATTCCTGTCAACATAGAAAATCACCCACTGCCTCTGCATCCCTTATAATCCACAGGGACAGGCCATTGTGGAGCGGGCCAATAGGACCCTCAAAGAAACATTACAGAAAATTGCTACCCTTGAGTTTAAAAGGGACCCACACCTGGCTCTAATTGAAGCTCTATTTAGCATTAATTTCCTGTCCTTTGATGAAAATGGGTTGAGCCCAGCCTACAAAAGCTGGGCTACCATACCTAGGCCTATACCCCTGCCACTAGTGAGATGGAAGGACCCCATAACATGTCAATGGCAACCTCCCACCCCCTTGTTAACAAGAGGGTGAGGCTATGCTTTTGTGTTTCCTCGGACAGACACACAGACAGTATGGGTTCCAGGGAGAGATGTGATAAGCCCCAGGACCCAGAGACCTCACCACTATCTGGATAATTGGTTTGCTTTTCTCCGCCCCTGCCACGGCCCATGACCTCTAGGCCTTGGTCCCCTCCCAGCCTATACTCTTGCCCTTATCGCTTCATTTCCCAGCCTACCCCACCCTCTATTCAACTAATTCTATGCTTGGCCTCCCCACCATGGACCCAGTTACTTCCTGGGAATCACTCAATGGCTGCTGGCCCCTAAATAACTCTCTATGCTTCACTACCAAAAATGTATCCTCATGCATTGGGCTGTTCAACCTGACTGTCCAAGATTATGCCAGCAGTGCCTCCTCGGGTTATATGCTTAAACTCAAGGGCCTTTCACCTATTTTCAATGACACTGATGTAGCCTCAGTCCTCACTGCACTGGGGACAATCATAACAGGGGAGGCAGAGGGAACCATCACCCCTCTGCCCCCATTTTGCCCTGCCATTCTATGACCACCGCTCCCCAACTACCCATGCATACGCTCCCTTGCACCCTTTTTCCTCATGCTCCCTATACCTTGGCAGAGATGGCACCCTAAGCCCAACCATGCCATCCCTCCCTTTTGCCACTTCAGCTGCTCCCCCTCTAATCACCCCCTAGGATCTTGGAGACAACTGGCCCCCACCTATCCCTGCTGTATTAAGATCTCCCATACCAACCATGAATCAATACTCAGTAACTGGGGCCTCAGTGGTCTGTACACCTGCATGGACATGAGGCTGTTACTGTCACAGCAGGGCCTTCAACTTTCCAACGGAACTTACACTAACGCCAATCCCTTTACTTGTGCCAAAAACAAAATCCTCACATCCATTTATCACATGACATCCTGGCCCCCTACCCCCATTTTCGTGTGGCCCCTGTTTGCCTTATTGCTAGCCAATGTTACCTCCTACCCTCAGGGACATCTCAACTGCTCCAATACCAACACCACCTGTGTACTGGCAGCCTGCTGGAACCACCCAGCTCACATAGTTCTCTTTATGTGTGAACCTGCGGCCCTTTGGGTTCCAGTCACCAATGCAATCCACTTCCATGCTGTCACCCTTATAGAGCAGAAAGCCTTGTCACAAGCCCCCCGCTTAAAATGGGATTTCGGGGTCACTGCCACTGTCATCTCAGCCATCATCTTTGCATTAGGTTCGGCCACCACTGCTGCAGTGGCTATCACTCAGTCCTTCACTACTGTGGAGACACTCAATGAGGCTGTGTCCAAAACCTCCTCTACCTTTCACATTTAGTCCCTTATCAATCAGCATCTTCACCAGGCAATGAATGTGTTCCAACAACAAATTGATCTTTTAAGTGAAGATCTGGCAATTACCAAAGATGTGGCTCTGCTAGCTTGTGACCCTTGCTTTAGGTCACTTTGCCTCACTCCCTATAAAATACAGAATATTACTGAAGCATGCCTACAACTCATGCACTATATTCACGGCCACTGGAATCAAAAGTTCCTTAATTACTCTATATTACTAACTAATCAAATTATTGCTCTAAATTATACCCATGCCCCCAAGCTGGAAATCAATTCAGGTTTCTTAGAGAAAATCTGGTCTAATCTAAAATCACTGTTTGACCCATCTTGGATCGTCACTTACCTACTCCTGACAGGCATAATTATTCTTCTCTTTCTACTTCTTATATGCCTTGTTCTTCGTTCCTGCAGTCTGAAAAATTTCAATCACTTGGTGTATCAGGCTCTCAGAGCAATACACAAAGATGACTTCAACCCGCCCTATGCAGCCCAACAGACTTGGCTCACAAAAATGTATGAGACCTCCCACAGATAATTCCCCACCTCGACTGATCCCCCAGGACGATACCCCTTGGAGGGCTGGTAGTCAATGATGGGTAAGCTCCTGTTGGGCTGAATCAACCTAAGCCAGGACATGGACCTGGCAAATGGATATATCGTCACTTGCCTACTCCTGACAGGCATAATTATTCTTGTCTTTCCAATTCTTAAATGCCTTGTTCTTCATATTTCCACAGTCAGAAAAAATTCAATCACTTGGTGTATCAGGCCCTCAGAGCAATACACGAAGATGACTTCAACCCACCCTATGCAGCCCAACAGACTTGGCTCACACAAATGTACGAGACCCCCTAAAGATAATTCCCCACCTCGACTGATCCCCCAGGACGATACCCCTTGGAGGGCTGGTAGTCAATGATGGGTAAGCTCCTGTTGGGCTGAATCAACCTAAGCCAGGACATGGACGTGTACACTCATGCTCTAATGATGGGTAAGGTTCATGCCCGAATTGGACAACCTAAGACAAGCACAGTCCATGATCCTGGTGTCATCCTGAGGCGGAGCTGTCTATGGGCTCTCACTGGACAGTTATTTTTAAAGAAAAGTGGTGGAAATGTGTTGGGAGCTATTAATATAAGCAC
>NW_008339948.1:0-718 GCF_000622305.1 Nannospalax galili
GAAAGGGAGAATTAGAAATGATGTAAATACAGTATTCATGAATGAAATTCTTAAAAAAAATTTAAAGATTATTTCAAATGTAAGCTAAAGGGAAACTGTGGTACTCCGTGATCCATCTACATGAACAGACGCCTCAAGAGGGGCCTTTCTAGACTCCCTCATCCCCACATGCTTTTCTGCAGGCCTGTTTCATGGCTACAAAGTGGGTAGTCACACTCCTCTAGCCCACCCAGAAACACTGAAGGAAGAGGGACACAATAGTTTTTAAGGGCCACAGAAACACTGCACTGGTTTGTGCCTCACCTTTCCTTTAAGGAGCTCAAGGTGCAACATACCAAACACAAATTTGCCTGTTGATAGTTCAATTCTCAGAACCAAGGCTCTGGTCAGAGGCAAGACAGCAGACAGCACAGAGCAGATATCAGAACAAGGAAGGTGGCAAGAGGAACCCTCACACGAGGAAGCAGACAGGAAGGTCCGTGAGCTGGCTGGCTAGAATCCCACTGGGGCTACAGAGACAAGCACAGAAAAGTCACCATTTTCCTTCTCAAACTGGTATGGTCACTGATGAAGAATGTGTGACCTGCTGTGACCTGCCTTGACCTGCCTTGACCTTCTTTCCCAGAGAGTCAATGCCACACCCCAGACCCAGATGGCTCAAGTTGCATGGGACTCCACTCTTGATTTATAAATTTTATATAGCTTTGGATAATTTCTT
>NW_008339949.1:0-360 GCF_000622305.1 Nannospalax galili
AGTGTGTGTGAGTGTGTGAGTGTGAGTGTGTGTGTGAGTGTTTGTGTAAGCTTGTTTGTGAGTGTGAGTGTGTGTGAGTGTGATTGTGTGTGTGAGTGAGTTTGTGTGAGTGTGTTTGTGAGTGTGTGTGTGTGTGAGTGTGTGTGTGAGTGTGTGAGTGTGAGTGTTTGTGAGTGTGTGTGAGTGTGTGTGTGAGTTTGTGTGTTTGTGAGTGTGTGAGTGTGTGAGTGTGAGTGTGAGTGTTTGAGTGTGAGTGTTTGTGAGTGTGTGTGAGTGTGTGTTTGAGTTTGTGTGTTTGAGAGTGTGTATGTGTGAGAATGAGTGTGTGTGAGTGGGTGAGTGTGTGTGAGTGTGTGTGAG
>NW_008339950.1:0-696 GCF_000622305.1 Nannospalax galili
CCAGCTGGCCTGGAACTCACTATGTAGACCAGGCTGGCTTCAAACTCGCAGAGATTCGCCTGCCTCTGCCTCCCGAGTGCCGGGATTAAAGGTGTGCGCCACCACGCCCAGCTTGACCTTGTTCTTTTAAGACAGGGTCTCTCACTGAACTTCAAGCTGGGCTTCTAGCCAGCAACCCCCACCCCACCCCTGCAATCTTCCTGTCTCTTCCCTGCACAGCACTGGGGTTACAGTGTGCTTGTGGCCACACTGGCTTTTTACATGGTTACTGGGGATTTGAACTTATGCTTCCGCAGCAAGTCCTCTTACATACTGAGCCAGCTTCCCAACTCCTCATGTATTTTTAGAATCAGAAGTTGGACAGTCTGAGAAGGATGTAGGGGGAAGATGTTCAGCTAACCCTGTCATTTCAGAAGTGAGCAGACTGACCCGCATGGCTGCTGCAGGTACCCAGAAAGTGAAGGTGACCTCATTTTCTGTTCACCTATGCAACTCTGGATGAGGCAGACAGGTGTTTGTGATGTGTCCAGTCATATTCTCAAATTAGTTTGGGCAGCACCCTTAAGGGAAAACCCCTTGACTTAAGGCGAGTGCCTACCCCAGTCTTTGGGTCACTGTAGAGTCCTTGATACTCATTTCTTTCGGAGTTGAAAGCTAAAATTGAGGATTTCCATGGATACAAGACAATTGGACACC
>NW_008339951.1:0-1756 GCF_000622305.1 Nannospalax galili
GTCTTCTCTCTCATTTTTCACATTGGCTAAGGGTTTGCCAATCTTTTTTTTCCAAAGAAACAACTGTTCTTTCCTTGATTGTTTCCATGTTTTCTGTTTTGATTTTGTTAAATTCAGCCATTACATTACTTATCTCTTCTCCTTTGTGTTTGGGTGTAGAGCCATAACGTTTTTCCAAGGCCTTTATGTGCATCTTTTAATTATATTTGATTTCTCTCAATATTTTTGATTTGGCACTTGTGTCTTAAACTTTCCTTTTAGGACCGCCTTCATGGTGTCTCCTAATTTTCTAAATTCTGTTTTTGTTTTCATTCCATTCTATGGATTTTAAGTTTTAATTCTTGATTTCTTCAGTGACCTAATTATTCATTAGTGTGTGGTTTTGTTGCCATGAATTTCTGTGCTCACTGTATGTTTTATCGCTGTTGATAACTAGCTCTATTCCATTGTGATCAGATGGAATCTGGCATGTTATTTCAATTTTCCTATATTTGTTGAGATTTGCTTTGTGTCCTAATACGTGATCAATTTTGGAGACTTTTCCAGCACTGATGATAGGACTCTTTACTGTCCAGGTGGAATCCTCTCCAAATGTCTGTAGCTTTGATTTATGGTATCATTTAGCACCTATGTGTTTATGTTTACATTACCTGTATGTTGGTGACCCTACAGATAAGAGTTATGCAATTTGGGAGTCTTTTAGATAGACCCACTGAAGGGGTACTCCAATTGCCTCACCCTGTGTCCCTGTTCAGCATGGAAGAAGCCAGAGCAGTCTGCATCCCAATTCCCTATTGGCAATTTGGATAACCTCTTCAGAGGATGTGGTAAGAATAGGAGGTAGGAATTCAGTAAGCTGTTAGTATAAAAAGATCCCAAAGAAAAGTAGCCAGATTCTTGGCTAAAATAATATCTTCGGGCCTCTTAGCAACATACTCCGTTCCAAAGGCCAAAAATGTCAAAAGTATTTGTGAGCTTTTATCTAATCCTTAAAAGATTTTGGGTTACCTCTTCAGAGGGGGGAATGTTAGAGGAGCAAAAAGACCCATATAAATAAATAAATAAAAGAAGAAGAAAGAGTACATGAAGTTATCAGAAAAAAATGATGGGGAGATATGGGAGGAGTTGGAGGGGAGGGAGTTGGCATGGATTTGATAAGAACACATTATATGCATGTATGAAATACTCAACAAATTATTTGTTTAAAAAAGTCACCCAGTGTCATTATATTAATCTGTGTTTTATATCTAGTAGAATTTAAATGAAGTTGCTTTTAAATATGTCTGTTGCATTTGTGATTAGAATTGTAATACTCTCTTGGTGGATGGCTCCTTGGCCGATTGCTGTGTTTGCTATGTCGTTTGACAATGTTTGTTTGAAGGCTATGCTCATCAGATATTAGATTACCTACACATTTTGTTTCCTAGATCCATTGCTTAGAATCAGTTTTTCCAACTTTCCCCACATACAGCGTTCATCATTTTGAAGACTGTGCTGAGAGGTCAGTGCTTGGGGAACCCTTAACTGTCAGTGGAGGGAGAGGGGCAGATTGGGGAAGTTTAGTCTGAGTGGTCTGGGCCTGGCGAGTCCTTCCATGCTGGGTGCTGGTAGCTGTGAGAAATAGAGAGCTTTCAAGAACGTATTATTTTTATGTAATTAAGATAATGGTTTTCAGATAATTGTCACTTAGTTATTCCATAACATTTTTGAGAATCCCTTGTTTTTCAACAATCAATCTTTTTTTTTTTCATTTTAT
>NW_008339951.1:2427-8642 GCF_000622305.1 Nannospalax galili
AGCAAATTTCACTCAGCCAATGAAAATTCTACTCTAATTTCAAGATACAAAGTATTACTTAAGTGTTGCATGAATGTGCAGTGTCTCCAATAGATGCCTGTGTTTGAACACTTGGTACTAAGCTGAAGGTGCATTTTGGGAAGGTTGTGGAATCCTTCAGAAGTCAAGCCTTGCTGGAAGAAATGAGTGTCTGGGGTGGGTCTTGAGGTGTCATAGCCTGGCCCAATTTCCTGTATACTCTGCTTCCCAGTAGTTAACGGTGTGCGAAGCTGCTTCCTGTTCCCGTGTTAAGATGAGGGCACAGGTCTGTGATGAGCACCCGTGCCTTGACGCAACTCAGCCACACGACTGGCTGTCCTTCGGAGACTGACATGTAGCATCGTTCCACTTCTCCTCTGCTTCAGTCCGTGTTCCTTCCCATGCTCACAGCTTCCCCCAGCTCCCCCCTCATCTTTGTGGTCAAGGGATGTACATTTTCCTTAGAAATGGCCAGCAATTTAACACATATCCTGGGTTTGGATTCCAGAGGACTGCATCAATAAATATTTTAGAACATGACAACCATGATCTGTCAGAGAATATGAAATAAATATGTGAATTGCCATTCTTAGATACCAGCCTAGTTGCACCAGTCTCCATTACACACTGATTATAAACTAGAGCCCCATGCTAGTCTAGAGTGACTGTGAAAGTGCTGTGTGCATGCTGTTAAGGTCTCAGCTCCCTCTCAGTAAGGAAGATTGTCCTCGCTTACCTGGATGACCTGGGCGGAACTATTTTCTAGAAGCTGCCTCAGGTCCATCGTGAGTCTTCCTGATGCTCTGCTTAATGGTAGTATCCATGCACACCTCCCCCACTCCTGTCCTACCCTAGAGATCCCAGGGTGTCACAGCCTCCACTCCACCATAGTCACAGATGACGAAAATCCCTGACAATGGACAGACTGTCACTAGTTCCCAGTGGGAGTCACGAATTGACCTAACATTCACTAATCCCTGAATGAATACACACATCCCATTTCAGTAGAGCACAGATGATCCAGGCAGTGACACTGAGATGGACTTGCTACCCTTTCCTTGAGTCCTGCAGGAGACCCCTCCTGAGGCCATGTGAGCTTCAGATCAAGAACTGCTGACTCATATTTTGCAACAAGGATCACAAACCATGTTTTCTCGGGAGGCAGTGTCAGTAAGAGGTCTAGGAAGGTCCCTGGAGGGAAGAACAGGGATCAGCAGGTCGAAAGAAAATTCCTTAGATGCACTAAATTCACTGTAATTACATGAGCAAAAACCTAAGATATAAAATTTTTTAAAAGCAAAGACAGCTTACCTGTTTAGTAGGGTATGAGCCATCTGCTGCTGTCTGAGGCTCAGAAACCGTCATTGGCTGCATCATATACAAAGACTCACTACCAGATTCTAGGACCAGGTCCATATCCTCTCACACATTAAGAGCGTGGTATCTGTGTCAGTGTGGGGTCTAATATGCAGGCTTGTGTGATGACCATGGGAAAAGTGAAGGCCATCAGGTTTCACAGGTCTCTGATACTGCCTGAATGTCCTGTTTGCCAAACTGAATCCCAGACACTGCTCTAATCACGGGAAACAAACCCGGCTCTGGCCTAGTCTAGTGGAGTACACTCCAGGGCTCTGCCCACAGAGATGTAAAGTGTCCACTGCGATAAATACACAAACACATCAGGATGGAAAACACAACTTTCAGATATTTTGACACTTAAAAATTGCTGCGTGCATGTCTGTAGAGAGAATCTCTGGGAAATCTGTGCTGTGATGAAGAGATGCAGCCCAGGCAGGGGGAGTCCAGCCCTGGATGCCTCTGCACCTGCTTGGTGATGATGATCCAGAGCTCTGCCTGTTCCAGCGCCCCCTGCTGGTCCCGAGATCCCTGCAGGGAGGTTTGTGTCTGAGCTCACAGGAACTTCCCCTCACTGTGCCTCTTGTACAGAAATACATGGCCGTGTCCTCAGATCTCAGACTGCTCATGTCCAAGTACAGGGTGTTCTTGGCATTGTCTCTGGAGATGGTGAATCAGCCCTTCACCCAGTTGGCATAGTGTGTGCTGCTACTACCACTAATGATTGAGATCCACTCCAGTTCCTTCCTTGGAGCCTGGCGGACCCAGTTCATGGCATAGTCACCAAAGGTGGATCCAGAGGCTGCACAGGAGAGTCTCAGGGGACCACCAGGCTCCACCAGGCCTCCCCCAGGCTCCACCAGCTGCACCTCACATGTGCAAACACAGAGATTCCTGGTCAGGAAAACGTCACACGTCCACTGTCCCTCTCAACCAAGTCTACTTAAACACACAACTTCTTTTGTTCTCCATAAATTACCTTTTAAAAGACGGAGAGTCTCAGGGATCCCCCAGGCAGCACCAAGCCTCCCCCAGACTCCACCAGCTGCACCTCACACTCGACACCTGCAAACAGAGAGAAATCCTGTCAGGAAACTGCCACACATTTCCATTGTTGGTCTCCGTCTCATCCACTCGCACACTAAGTGTCTCTTGTTCTCCATAAATTACCTTTTAAGAGAGCAACAAGAAAAACCCAGGTCAGCCCCAACTCCATGGTGAGTCTGTTCAGTACTGATCACTGAATGGTAACACCTGGGAGTGCAGGACTGGGCTCCTCTGCCAGAGCTGCCTGTCAAGGCTGGACTGCTTTTCATGAGCAGAGGGAGCCCTATTTGCATGTCCTCCTGCTACATAACAGGATGGGGCTGGACTCCTCAGAGGAGACGGTTCTCAGTGTGCATGTCGAGCTCTCAGGGTACTGATGACAGTCAAAGACCGTCAGGCAATATGTGTAACCTGCAGGATGCTGAGCTCATCTTGTTCCTCCTCAACAATACAGGATGATCCCACCCTGGATAACAGGACAGTCAATACTTGACGACCTGCGTGCTGGGATCAAACTCAGATATTTAGCTTTGGTAGCAAGCCCCTTTAGCAGCTATTCAATCTCACCAGAATACTAATTTTAAATTTAGAATTATTATGGGAATCTGTGATATACTAATTTCTTGGGGGTTTCCTCGTTATTTGGAATAAATTTCAGGTTTCCAAAATTTCTATTTACTCATATTAGACTACTTTGTAAAGTATCTACACATAGAAACAACTGCATATAAGAATGCTGATAACCTGATTTATAGCCCGTGAAAGAGCATAGCATATTAGGAAACAAAAGGATGTGCATCAGCAACTCTATGGCACAAATGTTCGCATTTCTAATCACAAATGAAGTGGAAATTCAAGGAAAGTGAGACGTCGCCTTATGATCCTTTACCAGAAGGAGGAATAGAAACCAGTCTCCATCAGGATGTGAATTAAAGGCAGCCACGTATGTGGTGAAGGAAATGTGAATTAGTTCAGGTTCCTCAAAGATTTCTGATCAAAGGAACTATGTGATGCAGCCATTCCCCTTTTAAAAAAAATATTTTTATTTTACGTATATGAGTGTATTGCCCATGTGTGTGTAAATGTGCCTGTTTTGTGCAATGTCTGTGGTCAGAAAGGAGTGTAGAATTATCTTGGCTCCGTCCTTACAGATGTTTGTAAGCTGTTATGTGGGTGCTAAGAATGAAGCCAGGTCCTCTGCAGAACAGTCATTGCTCTTAACCATTGAGCTATCTCTCTGGGCACCCTTTCCCTTCTTGGTACATACTCAACTGAAATTAAAATTGTATTTAGGAGTGATCTGCACGATTTTAAAATTTTCAGCATTATTTCCCATTAATGTCCATCACCAGATGAACAGTAGAAGCCAGCATGTGCAAAGAGTGAAAAATGTTCTTTAAATAGAAATATGTTTTCCCTTCATAACCGCATGGACGGAATTAGGAGACAGTATGCTTAGTGAAAGTACCCAGAAACCTGAACACAGGTGATGTGTCACCCTTATATTTGAATTCTCAGAAAGATGATGGTTTTTAAACCAAATACAAAGGTGACCACCACAGGGATGTAGAGAGGAAACAATGGTGATGGAGGAGTGTGAAGTTCTGTCTGCACGAGAGAAACAGCAGTTAGTGATGCATTCTGCACAGAGACCATCAGGAAGGTGCTCACACTGCAAAATGTGCAGGAGGAAATGTTCAATGTTCTTACCACAAATAGTTACCAGCACGATTGAAATGCTGTGAATGCTGGTTAGTTTGATTTGATCTGTTATCATGTTTACAAAAATCATATAACCTTCCTATAATGTCCTATATATATTCACAATTACTGTCTGTCACTTTCAACTTTGATATTGTTCCAACACTTATGAATGGCATGACCTCATATATGTGTAAATACATGCCAATTTTTTTCACTTGCAGCCTTTTCTTCCCTAGATCAGTCATCTTGCTAGTTATAGGTCTGTTCACATTATTTACTTCATGTTGCTTTAGTTTTGTTATGTTTTATGCATCTTGGAATTTGTCCTTTAGATTGTTTGTTTTGTGGAACAGAGGCTTATAAATAGGTTCTTATGATGTTGTGAATTCTATTGATACTCAATAGGATGTTCCCCTTTCATTTCTAGTTTATTAATTTGGTTTTCTTTTTCTTTTTTTATTTCACTAAGGGTTTTTCTCTCTTGTTTGTTTTTGAAAAAACATCTCTTCAATTTTCCATTGGCCAACACGAAGAGTTTCTTTAGTTTCTTTCGGGATGTGAAGAAAAGGCAGAAGCTTTTGCTCTCTTTAGCGTGTAGTGGAATGTTCTCTAGATGTCTTCTAGGTCCTTTTCATTTTTAATGCTACTGAGCTCCAGCGTTTGTCTGTTTAGTTTTGTACAATTGCACGTCTGCTGGTGGTTGTCGTGCTGAGGCCATTCTGTGTTTTCATCCACTGGACCTGGTTTACTTACGAAGATTCACAGCCTTAACAGAGACTGACTCCCCTTCCCAGAAGCCATAGGTTTCCACTAGTTTCTCAGCTAGAGTTGGGTTCTTCCCCTGGTCTGTGCTGGGATTTTTTCTTGCTTGAGCTTCTGCCTCAACCATAATAGCTTTTCCATTTGTAATAGTCTGGATTCACAATTGTTGTCTTTAAGAAATTAGGATACATCTTTCTGGGACCTCTGGCTTGAAAAGAGTCTAACTGAGTAATTATTGGTTACTCTGATAGGCCTGTCTTTATAAGTGACTACATCTTTCTCTCTTGCAGCTTTAAAATGGTTTAAAAATTATTAATTTATTTTTGTTTTATGAGTGTTATGCCTGCATGTGTGTAAGTGCACTTGTGTCATGTGGTGCCCACAGAAGACAGAAAATGATGTCAGATTCCTTAGAACTGAAGGTATGGATGGTTGTTAGCCACCATGTGGGTGCTGGTATTCGAACCCAGGTCTTCTGCAAGAACAATATGTGCTCTTAACCACTGAGCAATCTCTCCAGCCAACACCATCTCTCTTGGATCTTTTAATAACCTTTATTTTTTCCTCTTTCTATAGAAGGTCTTCATAGCTCAGCTGGCCAGGAATTCACTGTGTAGACCAGGCTGACCTTGATCTCACAGAGATTCACCTCCATCTGTTTCCCAAGTGCTGGGATTAAACTCTTGGTTGGGTCTGTGGCATGATCATCATGAGGGCATCCTTATGAGTTAAGACCTTCTATGGGACCTGACAAGCGTCACTGTTTAGAGTTTTGGGATGTATTAATACTCTGTTCAATGTTACACTATGTTCCATGAGCCTCAGGTTCTACCATAGATATGTCACAGGCCTGGGAATCCCTCAGACATACAGTCTCTATGTGTGATCAGTTGTGCAACTCTGTAACACAGGTATTGTCACAGTCCTTGATTACCTCCCAGAACTTGAAGGTAAGACCCTACTGCTGAAAACAGAACATACTTTGGACACAAGACTTGGATTAACGGAACTGGAACTGTCCTGAGAGCCTCCTTCCCGAAGACTAGCAATCAGAGTTCTACAAGATACTATGCAAGCTGATAAGGGAGGAAATGAACCATGGGATCGCATGCTTCAGTTCCAAGAGTAGAAGAAATTTTACTTTTCTTTGAGCAAAATCCTTATCATTTTTTGGCTTGTGCGGAGCTGGGATTTGAACTTTGGACCTCACACATGCTAGACAAACATTTTAACACAGAGCTATATTCCTAGAGCTCCTATCATTTTATTTGTCAAGTTTCTTACAGAAAAGAATACTCCGATGAGAACCTGACAACCACCAGCCCCTC
>NW_008339951.1:8656-12304 GCF_000622305.1 Nannospalax galili
GATGGAAGAAGCCCTTTCAGAAGAAGTACTGTTCCATCTCTGATGCCAGCACTTATGGCTGACTGTAATGTGCAGCAGAAAAAGGAAGGTCCAGGGAGTCAGTGTGATAATCATCGATCTCAGGAGGTTGGAGGAGGAGGAGGGACAGTCACACCGAACAAAGGAATGAGAAGGAAAGAAAAAAGGAAAGGAACTGCATCCTCAGATGTGGTCTGGGAGACTCTGGATCCCAGAGTCTGAGGTTGTGTGGTTTTATTGAGCGTTCTGTGGAGACGACCGTCAGCGTACGCTGTAATCTCAATAAACCCCATTCACCACCAAACATCTGAACAGAAGAGGTAAAATAAGATGGAGTGTGCATTTCAGCGTCCCCCTCAGAGTGGAATAAGAGCGGAGTGTGCAGTCCAAGGTCCTCACACTATGTAATCAGCATGGCAGGGTTCCTGTGATGTGTTCTCAGCCTGTGCTGTTCTGAGGATCACTGGGGCTCAGAAACAGGTAGTCCATAGATTCTAGACATTCCTCTAAAATTTGTAGAAACAGACAGCACAGTGAAAAGCGATAAATTTTTTCTAGAATTTGATTTTCCTCCATTAAAGCTAAGGTTATTAGGAGTTCTGTGTGGCAACAGGTCCCTCTATAAAGCACCTGATGATGACATCGCAGTGTGAGGAAAGGGTGAACAAGCCTCCCCTGTGTTCTGAGGACGTGAGCACCGTGTGCAGACAGCTGTAACAGGTAACACGTGTCCCCATCTGATCCCACAGTTAGACCTGAGTGTCAATCATTCACTGCTGTGGGACAGCTGTGGGTCCTCCATGTGGGAAATCATCCTGACTGTGGGGCTCTGCAGATCTGAGGAGCCCAGTGTGAGCTCCAGTCTCCTGCACAGCGTCCTGCTGGTCAGCCTCTGCTCTTCCACAGGAGAAAATGACAGTGAGGATAAGGACCAGGCGTCCTCTTCTCAGTGTCTCTGCTGAAGGAGAGAAATCCATAAATTCCTGGAGGATAATCTCTCAGTATTTAACCCTTCCTCATGAATTGGAAACTGTTCTGTCATATAGCACAGACGTTAGGAATGGCACAATTAGGCGGATGCTGGAAATTATGGTTTGCAGACAGTGTGCCTGGAGTTAGAAGCTGCCAATGACATAGTTAAAACTCTGGTTTCTAATAAAAGTTTCGATCCTGTGCCTCCCCGGAACCCACTTCCTATGGCTGTGATCTCAGGTTTCACACTTCCCCTGGCCTGAATCCCAGAGCTTCTCCCCGAAGTTCATCACCTGTTTTGTGTCACTGATGGAAAACCCGGCCAACTCTCCACTGTCTCCCAATTCTACCTATTGTCCAAACCTCAATCCTAAACACTCCTGTAACATGCCCTCCCCTCACTGAGCTTGTGCCCTGAGCACCAGGACACTCTCGAAAATCCTCAGGATTTGATCCTGGGGCCTCTACAGAGTCACTTCTGCCCCATGTGATGCTCTGCATGTTGTTAGGTCAGAGAGGATCCTGTATTTAGACATACACAGCACAGCAGATAACAGAACTTAAAAGATATTTGATTACTTCAAATGTTAGTAAAATACTTCAAGACAACTTCCATGAGAAAACTGCTCTGTGATAGGACAGGGAGTCCTTGAACAGAAGTGTTCAGTCTTTCATGCCCTATACACTTACACAAGGTTGACTCTGAGATCCATATTTCCTGGGCACCCCCTGCAGGCCATGAGCGCCATCGCAGCGAGGTTTGTGTCCGGGCTCACACTGAAGTCCCCTCATGGTGTGTCTCTTGCACAGTAATACATGGCTGTGTCCTCAGACCTCAGACTGTTCATTTGCAGGGACACGGTGTTCTTGGAATTGTCTCTGGAGATGGTGAATCGGCCCTCTACAGAGTTGGCATAGTATTGAACAATTTCTATAGTACTTACTAGTGCCACCCACTCCAGCCCCTTCCCTGGAGCCTGGCGGACCCAGTTAATGCCATAGCTACTGAAGGTGAATCCAGAGGCTGCACAGGAGAGGGTCAGGGATCCACCAGGCTGCACCAAGCGTCCCCCAGACTCCACCAGCTGCACCTCACACTGGACACCTGCAAACAGAGAGAATCCTGGTCAGGAACCTGTCACACATGTTCACTGTCCCTCTCACTTTTGTCTACTCACAGGATCAGCATTTCCTGTTCTTCATAAATTACCTTTTAAAAGCACAACAAGGAAAACCCAGCTGAGCCCCAACTCCATGGTGAGTCTGTGTTCAGTGCTGACCACTGGATGAAAACACGGGGGATTGCAGGGCTGGGCTCCTCTGCTGAGCTGCCAGTTCAGGGCTGGGCTGGTTTTCTGGAGCACAGGGAGGTCTTATTTGCATATGTTCTTGCTCTATAGCAGCCCCTGCCTTCTCTCCTTGTTGTCTCTTCTGCGACATGGTTCATGTTCCCAGGAACTTGTCACATTGCCACTGTGTTGTGGAGCAGGGGGGTCCATGACTGCCCTGTACTCAAATACATCTGAGCTACAAGGCACACCTGTACCAGAACCATCAGAGATGGGATGACTTGCAGATTGTCCCATGTTTCACTCCAAATAATTATTCTATCTTTAGGGATGGGACGTGTATCATCTGAGTTTAGTGTCCCATGCCCACATGATAATTGTGCATCAGTATGTGGCCATGCAATCGAATCAGCAGTTTCCCATTTTGTCCCCATATGTGCCTTCTGGATTTAAACTATTTATTCATTCCCATTTTCAGGAAAATTCTTTACTGATATCATAATACAGTAACAAATTCCATCACATTCATCACCGACCTTGACCTGGGAGTCAGATTGTAGCTGCACTTGTGTCCACGGAACACAGTTGGAAACATCTCTACGAAGGTCTGAGTTCAGCTCTTCCCTGAGTCCCAGGCATCATGTTTCCACTGTCCGTTTGTCCATGACAAGGTCCAGAGGAGATCAGTGTGGAGACATTCTACCCCAAGGAAAGGGGGGAAACAAGACTCCATGAGGCAATATGCTAACACCCAGTCCGGAAGACTTAGTCACAAGAAACTGGATAATGCCAAGGCTCTCACTCTTTAGTTTTAGTTAAACCACTGTGGACATAACAGATTAAGAGTTTGGGTTCCCAAGCCTAAGGGGCACATCTACAATCAACTTCTATACCTACGGCATTACACAGAACAAGGGGTAAAGGACACTAGTGCATCTCTCTGTTCTTATTAATGAAGCTCCCTCATGCTACAGAGGGCAGGGACACACAAGGTCACAAGTGGCTAAAACATGGAGTGTAAATGTCTACAGAGTGTGGGTCTTTGGACAGGACTCCCATATTAAACTCCACCCACCCAGGGCTCAGGGGAAGAGGGGGATTGTAAGACCCAGGGAGGAGGTGCATGACTGTATGGAAATAGAATCCTACAAACTCTTGGGACCTTGCTCATATGAACCTACAGCAATGGTGTCAGCCTGCACAAGACCCTGCAAACTCAAGCAGACAAAACCCGATCACAGAACTGTGGAAATGGGCACCAAGCCCCAGTCAGAGTTGAAAAATGATTGGCAGATGATGACTGCTGGCTGAGAAGAGCTGATCTTCTTAAAGGGAGGGACTCTAGATAGGCTGACTAGGCCCCTGTGGA
>NW_008339951.1:16432-23368 GCF_000622305.1 Nannospalax galili
TCAGTAACATCGTACTTCTAGATGGAAGGAGTTCCATGAGAAAACGGTTCTGTGATAGGACAGGGAATCCTCGAAGCTGAGTCCATGCCCAGTCACCTGCTCAGGGGTGACAGGGATCCATGGTTCCCCGCCGCCCCCTGCTGGCCTTGAGCGCCGTTGCAGGGCGGTTTGTGTCCAGGCTTACACTGAAGTCCCCGCACTGTGTGTCTTTTGCACAGTAATACATGGCTGTGTCCTCAGACCTCAGACTGCTCATTTGCAGGGACACGGTGTTCTTGGAATTGTCTCTGGAGATGGTGAATCGGCCCTTCACGGAGTCTGGGTAGTATGTGCTACCTCCATTAGGGTTAATTTGTCCTACCCACTCTAGCCCCTTCCCTGGAGCCTGGCGGACCCAGTCCATCCAGTAGTTACTGAAGGTGAATCCAGAGGCTGCACAGGAGAGTCTCAGGGATCCCCCAGGCTGCACCAAGCCTCCTCCAGACTCCAGCAGCTTCTCCTCACACTGGACACCTGCAAACAGAGATCCTGGTCAGGAACCTGTCACACATTCTCATTAACCCTCTCACTTCTGTCCACTCACACACAGCATCTCTTGTTCTACATAAATTACCTCTTAAAAGCACAACAAGGAAAAGCCAGCTGAGCCCCAGCTCCATGGTGAGGCTGTGCTCAGTGCTGATCACTGAATGGGAACCCGGGGGATTGCAGGGCTGGGCTCCTCTGCTGAGCTGCCAGTTCAGGGCTGGACTGGTTTTCATGAGGGAGGTCTTATTTGCATATCTCCTTGCTCTATAGCAAGCTCTGCTTGGAACCCTGGGGAGACAGTGTTCAGAGCAGATTTGAGCCCTAGAGACGGTGATGACTGTTAAAGGGTCTGAGACAATGTTGTACCTCAGTAACGGGGATGCTTCTGCTCCTTCTTAAGGACTCACCATCTTAATATATTTCAGCTCGGAGGCACAGTTGTGTAAGCTCCTGCCTCTTGAACTTGGGTCAGTCCCTGCCCTTCCCCTAGGAGATACTGACAGTGTGGATCAGGATCTGACACCCTTCCTCAAGATTTCTTCAGGCGAGATCCATTCATTTAGGTGAATTTACTCAGTGTTTAACATTCCTTAAGAAACTGGAAATTCTAAATTTTGGAATCTACTTGTCAAAATGTAAAAAAACAAAACGTGAGAATCCATCACTTTTATGCATAAGAGATGGGGTCTGAGGTGTGTCATCCTGTCTGTGCCTGTGTTCCTCTGCTGGACAGATTCTCATGAAGCCGATGGTGGGCAGAGTCAGACATGTCTAGTTAGGCTCCCAGAACCCTTCAGTGTAGCATGAATGTGAGCATTTATGATTCTGCATTGTTTTAGTGATTTCTAAAGAAAGCACAGCCTCTGGGTCATCCAAGGAGTGTTAGAGACTGTGTACATCATGGGTCATTATCTCTATCACGTCTCTCTATGATTACACTTATTTTAATTTTTAAAAATTAGTAGCATTAGAAATGAGTTTTTCTGTATGAAAAAGTATATTTTAAAATGAAATGGAGATCTTTTTTAACAGTTAAAACCTCATTTAACTTTATGAATGAGGGTTTATACTGAGTTCAGTATTGTATAACTGTATTAATTCAACACTGTGAACCTAAAAATTTACATCCACTTTTGAAAGAGATGCATCTTAGCTCTGGAAATTGTTATTGAATATGTCAATGCTATTGTAATGAAATGCTTCTTCTAATTATGTGGTTATTAAATAAATAACTTAAAAATTATTTACTCTTTTACAATTTTGTGCATATATGGCATAGAAGATGCAGACATTTCACAGACCTGAATGAGAGCTCAATGGGTGGACTGACTGTAGCTGGGGAGGTGTTCCCTGTGTATCTGAGGAATATCTCCCCTCCCCCAGAAACCACTGACAGCCCATAGCCCTTCAGTGATGAGTGGGACCTCATGAGTCCCTTCCCCATGCATGATGCAATGTTGAAGGGTCTAGTCCTGAGCAGATCTGTGCAGGAACCACTGCTTCTGTGAGTTTGCTGGTGCAATAACCTTGTCATGTCCAGAAAGCGGCATTTCCTAACGCTCCTGTGCACTCCTCATTCTTACATTTTTCCAAGTCCTTCTTCTAAGATGCTCCCTGAGCATCAGGGCAAGTGACACAGATGTTCCATTTAAGACTGAGCAATGAATGAACAGTTACTTATTAAAATTATTTTTACCTATTATGACTTTCTTGTTAAGGTTCAGATAGCCCTGCACCCTCACCAACAGGATCCCTAGGACTTCTCATGCTCCTGAGAAAAGGGAACCTAGCTGATAAGCACCTTGGTCTTTGAAGTCAAGAGAAGCAGACTTTTCTCCACTGTTTGGCCAACACAGCAGGCTTCCCCTTTGATCTCTAAAGAGGACAGGTTTTAACAGTCCTGCTCTCCCACTCCCCCTACCACTCAACTTTAAAAAAATACGTCTTCCCACCTTCTGTAGGAAGGAGAAGCCCCCTCTTAAAAGACCCCAGCTCACGACCTGGGCAAACATTTTCCCTGCCTGGAAGGGAATCTGTCCCATGTGTTCCTTTGCTAATAAACTCTGCTTTCTCCTGATCAACCCTGTTCGTCATATGGCTACTTTTTACCCATCATTTCTTCCTTCACTGGGGCCCACTAGGGAAAGAAACTTTTCTGAGGGAGAATGAGAACAGCATGGGTAGATATTTAGAAGGCAGTTTGACACATTTCTAGTTAGCAAAGCGCCAGTAGTACGTTTCTCACAATGGCCTACAACCTCCTCAGCCACCGTCCTTTGATCAGGTTTTACTATCAGTCATTAATTCCAGTCTCAAATCTCATCAGAAAACTGGTGGTTATCACCTTAAACGCCATGCCAGTACTTCCAGGGGGCACATCTTCCCTGGGGGGTTGACATTGTTGAACACTATGTCCACAGCTGTGTCAGACCACTGATGATGCTCCTCCCCCAGCAACCTTCACAGCAGGGGCCCAACCCTGGCACTATGAAAGCTAGCCCAAGGGAGGAAGCTTCCAGCCCAGTTCTAGTTAATTCTTTTGTGTCATGCAACCTCAGTGTGTGGTGCATTTGTTATGGCAACAAATGGAGCTCCCCAAATTGTAATAGCCGAAGTAACTTCATTTTGTATAAAACAGCCACTCTAAATTTCAAAAGTTAGAAAAATAGCCAGCATCAAGGTTAAGGGCCTGAACTTAGTTGCTTCCCTGTAGAAGAGTGCTTTCTTTGGAGTAGCTGACCTTGGGTTTCCCAGACACAAGTAGCTGCACTTCATCAGAAAGTGCCTTACTGTCAAGCTCTCTATACCTTGCTAAGAAAAGAACTGACAGAAGCTTGGTTTGGTTTCTGTAGTTTGCTAATTTGCTAACTTGGGGATCCTGACCATATTCACGACCACCTGCCATTACTCATGTGTGATGAAATTCCCATGGTATTTGTGGTTTTTGTCTTTAAAATCTAGTTACACCCTCTCTTTGGGGCAGTGGATCCAAAATCTGACTAAAGGACCACGGACAGCTATAGCCCTAATAAATTTAACGAATTAAAAATTGAATTGAGTCTGGTGGTCTTTTTCCCAGTGTTTTCAAACTCTGTAACACATTCAGCAATAAGGTTTTACCGCGTAGTTTGGGGGAGAAACAAGAGAAATGGAAATTGCTTGGGGTCCCCTTGCCAACAATATATAATGAGGAATGCTATACTGGGCACTTGGATTTCATTTGTAATAACCATGCAGAACTTTGACATCACATAAACTGAAAATTTAGAAAGTGATTCATTTGATAAATGTTGATATACATAGAAATGTATTCCACCAGCAACACAACCAAACATGTGAACACAGGTTTCAACCTTTAAACATTCCACAAAGTGATGTCTCAGTTTGGGTTTAGTTTTTTTCTCTCTGGTGATAGTGACCATTGGCTTGATTCACTTCTCTTAATCAAGATCTGTTCTGCTCTTTCACCTCCTGTTAAGTCATTAGTATTCTTAGTGTTCAATGTCTTAGCTTCTTACATAATTTTGAAATTTGCCCCTGTTATTAGGGATGGTTTTCTATGGTAGTCCAATGTCTCTATATATTGTAACAGGGATGCTATTGGTTTAATTTCTGAACTAGCGGCTCAGTAGCCAAACAGTGGCTTTCTGCACAGGGAGACAGAGACCCTGGTAGCTGATAAATCCATGAATTGAGTAACGTAGTCCCAAACCAGTGCTGGAGGCCTGGAAAATGCCTGGGGAGTGGCTGTTGTCCAGTCCATGTTGGAAGGCTGGAATCAGTGTCAGTGGGGGAGTAAGGCTGGCAGCGGCAATCAGTGCTCTCTCTCAGGAAAGAAGGCAGGAAAGCAACAGTTCTTTTTACAAACAACATTTTATATCTGGACCATCTGCTGGAAGGTGCTGCCCACAACGAGGGAAGATTATTCCCTTTGGAAACAGCCTCATAGACACACCCAGAGATGCGTCTCATCCGTTGATTCCATATCCCTTCAAGACGACAACAAAACCAACATTCCCAAGAATATCTTTTGTCAACTTGACATTCAACTACATCTCTTTATGTTGTTTTCACTTTCCAAATGAACAATTGAAAGGTTGTAACTTTTACTAATGCGCTTTAATTACCACGTATGCAAGCTAAAATTCACTATCTATTCCCCCAAAGCAGATGGCAGTTATTGAGGTACACATAAACATCTAGTATTTCACAAATTAAATATAATATGGATTTGATAACACATAAGTTGTGACTTTAGCTCAATTGATGTGTATTATATGGTAAAATAATAGGAGAATAGAGACATCAAAGGTGTCTGATTAACATATATGTATATTATGCACATAAAGATATTCTTTTAAAATATTATTTGGTTAATTAAAAATTCATTCATTTACTTATTTATTGTGAGTGCTGCTGTGTAAGTATGCAACTGTGTATGAGTGTGTGTGCATGTGTATATGTGTGTATACATGTGTGTGAGCATGCATATGTTTGTATGTGATTATGTATGTATGTGAGTGTGTGTATATAGGTATGTATGAGTGTGTGGGTGTGGGTGTGAGTGTGTATGTGTTTATCTATGTGCTATATGTATTGCTATTGCATCCACTGTGGCATGAGGAACCTACCAGTGGTCACACCCCTGAAGAAAAGTGACTCGTTTGTGCCAACAGCTATCAACTCCAATTTGCCCTAAGCTAGGAATGCGAACTTGATGCCCCTTGCCGCTTCCTGCTGGACTTTTTAAGTTGTTTAAATTTGTAGGGAAATGTGATGGGGGGGTCCTTGGAAGAGTTGGAGGGGGGGAAGTAAGAGGTGGATATTATCATAATACATTATATAAGTGTATGAAAAATTCAAAGAATAAATAAAAAGCCAATTCTGACTATTTGAGTAGATTTTTCAAACCGAGCATGTGTAGTCAACTGTTATCTGTGGTAATTATGTTCTGTGAAGCCGCTACAAGAACTCAGTCATGAATTACTAAGTTCATGCTCTTAGTAGAAATTTAGGCTTGGTTCTTTTTGCTAACATCTGATTATGTGTATCAAGTGACCCGACTTCTTTGTCAGAAAATTTTGTCGTGTTCTTGTAAACCAAACCAGTCTCCTGTGCATTCAAAATCACTTGTGCTTGGAAACCTCTGCTCTATAACACTTGAGTGGGGATAGTGAAATGAAAGCAAATGATAAGTACAGGGGAATGTGGGACCAGAACACTTCATGCCTGAGGGACGGCGGAGACGGGAAAGGAGGCAGTGGCAGAGGCTTAACCGAGGGGAAGGGTGCGTGAAAAGGCTGTATGGAAATCCATGATTTTCAAGACAGGAAAATATTCATTTATAGTGGATATTAAAATTCAGGTCATGCAACAGGAGAGGGCGGCAGTATTTGTGGTTAGAGGTTTAAATTGGGATGGGGAATTGGGGAGAGGAGGGTGTTTGTGGCCACTTAGAAAAAAATCTAGCAATCCATGACAAAACCTTATAGAAATTCACTATTTTATAAGCTAATTAAATGAACCCACAATGCTTATCACAGCATGAACAAGACCTGTGAAACACAAGTCAGGCAGGGGCCCAGTCTGAATGGGGGAGGTGAACAGGATGCCTTAGCCCTACTTGAGGATCTATTGGCAAATGACAGATGCTGAGAGAGGGACAGTCATTTTCTTACTGGTGTGATGGCTGGTAGGTTGACCAGACTCCAAGGGATAGAGCCACACCCAAGAGCATTTGGGAAACACAGAATAGACTTGACAGGCCTTAGAAAAGTCAAATAAGGGGGCTGAAGAGATGGCTCAGAGGTTAAGAACACTGGCTGCTCTTGCAGAAAATCCGGGTTTGATTCCTAGCATCCACATGCCGCTAACAACTCTCCGTAACTCCAGTTCCAGGGAATCCGACAGCCTCTTCTGTCTTCCGCGGGCATTACATGACATGGGTGCACTTACCTACATGCAGGCAATACATGCATACACATAAAATAAAAATAATAAGATATTTAAAAAAAAGAAAAATCAAATAACAGAAGACACAGAGTTAGGGGGTATTAAGATGAGGCTTGAGAATGGGATCTAAGTATGATCAAAACATAGGAATTTCTAGAATAAAAAAATTATATCTATATCTATCATCTATCTATCTATCAATCATCTATCTATCTACCTATCATCTATCTACCTATCTATCAATCATCTATCATCTATCTATCTATCTATCTATCTCTCTCTCTCTCTCTCGATATCTCTGTATCTCTGTCTCTCTATCTATGGAGACAGGGTCTCATGCAGTGCAATCTGGTCTCAGACTCCCTATGTAGCTGAGGATGACTTGAACTTCTGATCCTACTGCTTCCACTTGCCCAGGCTGGGATTTCAGCCACTGTCGCGCGCAACCTTCGCCCA
>NW_008339951.1:24534-33862 GCF_000622305.1 Nannospalax galili
GATAGATATGAGCAGCACATACTATATGAATATGTGAAACTTTCAAAGAATAAAAAATGGTCCTTTAAAAATAAAAAATAGTTTAGCTCACGGATTCCTGGTCTACAGAAAGTTCCTACAGTCATTTGTCCCCATCTCAGGAACCCAATATTTATTCTAAAGCTGCATCAAACAATCTTGCTATCACTCTAAGAGTTTAGACAGCCCTCACACACAGATCAAATGATCCTTTATCTTCTGAATTTGCCACGGATTGCTGATGCCCTGACACTGAACTTGTAACCAACATAATTTATGTGGAAGACACTTCTGTAAGTCACTTACTTCTTCTGTAAGACACAAGACAGTCTTATACAGATCAGCACAATGTCGTACAATGGAAAGATTCCTGGGAGTCGCTGGGGAAAACCATCAACAACAACAAAACTGTGTTTGAAAAACATGGAGCTCATTTGCCAGTGGAAAGGGCTGATGATAGTCGGAACAAGGAGTGTGGTTTACCACAGCTGGGCTATGCACAACTTATGACTCACACTTTCTCCAGACTGTTGGTTACAAAGGGCTCCTGAAAATGGATAATTTCTGGGGCCTTTTAAATACAAACCAAAGTAATTTTTACCAACTATTCAAGATTTTAAATATGGAATCTTTGAAAGAAAAGGTTAATTGTAACCTATTTTTTCAATGCATAGTTTTAATGAATTTCTTTGCACTTCATAAAAACATCTTTAAATATCCTAGTCATCTTTATATCCCTTCCCCAATCTCCACACCCCCACCATTAGGAGACCGAAATGATGGCTATTTTAAACATACCCTTAAAAGTTACAGTAATTCAGAGAATTTGTAGTCTTCCACATATGCACCAAAAATTATCGATTTACAGATGATTTAGCATTCTCTGATTTTTCCCCTAACTTATAGTTACCATGGTTCAGAATTATAGGCAACTGTTACAACATGTGAAAAGATCTGTTCTTACCTGCACCTCCTCCCAATAGCTGAAAATCTGACAGATTGATAACTTAGACTTTCCATAAATATTATTGTTATATTTATTTTTGAGTTTATTGTGGAATTGTTTCCCTGATATCTTACTTGGTATGTCAGATGTTTATACACAGGATGAGTGCTGGTTTTTAAGTGTTAATTTCTAATCCTAGCACTTTACTGATTTTGTCCATCAGCTTTAAGAGATTTCTGGAGTATTTTGGGCACTTTGGGTTCTTCCCTTCTTGTTTTATCTGATTTCTCTCCTCTTTCTATTGCTCCAACCAAGGCTTCAAGCACTGTATTGACTGTGAGTGGAGACAGTGAACAGCCATGCCTTGTTGACTTTATTGAAAATGCTTCAGGATGTTCTCTTTTTAGTATGTTTTTGGCTATGGATCGCTGTATATTCTCATTACTATCTTCAAATGATCTGTTCCTGTATCTGTAGTATCTGCATTACTTTCATTATATGTGCAGGTTTAGTCAGAGTCAGCCTGCACAGGGGATTAAGCTCATTCCAGATGCCATAGATTGTCAAATAATAAGCCCATTGCCAAGTGAGGTATACATCCTCTCAAATTGCTGGTCAGAGGTATCCTAGAGACTCTAAAAATACAGGCTATTTCCATTGCTTTTGGGTGCCCACCAGAACTTGATGGTAAGATGTTATTGCTGAATAACAAGGCATTTGTCACAGGGCATGGAGAAATGAAGTTGGTATTGACAAAAAGTTTCAGGGGTATCAGAGTATAAGGGCTCTAGTGGGGGGAGGGAGGCTATGGGAGGGTGCTATCTGGGAAGTGGGTGTAAAAATAAAGAAATTTAAAAAATTAAAATAATAATAATAATTCTTCAAAGCATAAAAATTTGCTCCTTAATAATTAGTAGTTGTGAAAAACATTACCATTGAAACCTACCTGATGATTTTATATCCATGCTCAGATGCCAAGGAGCTCAGAAAGTAACTGACTGTGACTATACTACCATTAAAATCTACCTGATGACCTTATATCCATGCTCAGGTGCCAAGGATCTCAGAAAGTAACCGACTCTGACTAGTAATACTCAGGTACATAGAGATTAGAGATGCATATGCAAACATCTAAGTGTTGGTAGCATTAAAAATGATATTGTTTTCTGTATGAAACAATATATTTTAAAATGAAATGCAGATGTTTCTTAAAGGTTAAAACCTCATTCAATTTTATGTCTTATGGGCTTTATACAGAGTTCAATATTGTATAACTGTATTAATTCAACTGTGAACCTAAAAATTTACAGTCAATTTTGAAAGAGATATATCTTAGCTCTGGAAATTGTTATTGAATATGTCAATGCTGTTGTAATGAAATGCTTCTTCTGATTATAAAAAAAATAATAAAATAAAAAGGGCTCTGTCCACATTTTTTAAAAAAAGTTTCTTCCTTGCTGGCTAACTGTCACAGTACTGGAAAATAATATGTGGGCTTCTGGAGGAAAAGAAGTCATCAACAATCTTGAACCTTGTGAACTGCTATAATGACCAGCATGGCAAGATGCATTAATGGGTGTAATAGTGGCAGAAATGTTATGGAGACAACCATTCATATTCTGATTGCATTTAAGGCCCACTTCACAGAAGAAAACACGTGCCTGGTACTGTATGTAAATTTGGACATGACTCCATGGTTGGAAAACTCACATGCCCTCTGCCCCCAGGTGTGAACCCAGTACTATTATTTTACTAAACAGATATAGTATTAAACTGTCCTCTAAATTCATATATCAGATCTCAGGCTGCATCACAGAAGTTCTTTGTGCAATGGATGGTGGTTAAGGCAGAAACACAGCTGGTCAAAATACAGAGAATAAATGATTGTGAAATGTTCAGCCACAAATGCTAAGGCTCAAGGAGCTCTGTGGAGGAGGGAGAAGAAAGATTGCAAAAGCAAAATGTTGGGAAGGACCTGATCCGTCAGCACCGTCTGGACGTGAGAGGGCTGCTGCCCTCTTGAACTCCCTGCAGCTGTAGTTGTCTGCACAGGACCTGCGTGAGAGCAGGCCAACTGGAACTTTACACAACCAGAAACACCTGTGAAGAGGGGCCCTCATTTGGAGAATTGTATCCATCAGATTGGCCGGTGGACATTCTGTGGGGCACTTTCCTGACTTCTGTTTGACTTATGAAGTCCTAGACCACTGTGGGTGGTGCTTTCCCTGGGCAGTGTGTCTGGGCTGTATGAGAAAAGTAACTGAGTAAGCCACAGGGAATAAAGACAGCAAACATCCTCTGTGGTGGCTACTTCAGTCCCTATTTTCAGTTTCCTGTCAGGAGTTCTCGCCTTGATTTCTTCCAGTGAAGGTTGTGACCTGGGAGTTGTGAGACGAAATAAAGCCTTTCTGACCCAAGCTGGTTTTGGTCATGTTGTTTATCACAGCAGCAGAAGTCTAACTAGAACCCAAGTAAATATCTATAATGGGCAGACTGGAGTTCACGAGTTTCCACCCCATCTGAGTAGCTAAGGAGAATGATGGCTTCTGGGGGAGGGAAAGTAAGTTTTATTAAGGGTATGTCTCCTGTTAGATCCATCAGGCTCCAATGAATGGCACCACAACCAGAAACATATGGACTTTACAAATCGGCATCAATGAGGTGTTAGTATAATAAAAAAAAAAAAGAGGACATGTATTTCTCACTGTAGGGAAGTGAGTTGGCTCTGGTAAGAGTTGGCTGTGAAAATGATCAAAATACAGCATATAAAATTATCAAATAAAATATGTTTAAAAAGTATTGTTATGGGGATAGAGAGATGGATTGGCAGTTAGGAGCACTGGCTTTTCTTGCAGAATCCCTTGGTTTTGTTCCCAGCATGCAAGCTGTGAGAGAGAACACGTGGCATTTGTCTTTCTGAGTCTGGGTTACCTTGTTCAAGATGATCGTTTCTAGTTCCATCCATTTACCTGTAAATTTCATAATTATGATTTTTTAAAGAGCTGAATAACATTCCATTGTGTATGTACACCAGCTTCATCATCCATTTGTCATTTGATGGACATCTAGGTTGTCACACTTCGTGTTTCACCATGGACTCTTCTGTGCTGTCGCGATTCAAGTGCCAACAACTCCCTGGGCACTTGTCAAAGGGCACTGAGCCCAGCCAAGGGTGCTTTGCATCTTTTTCCAGAAGCTTCCACTTCATATCTTCTCCTTTGGTGATGAGCGTTTCAGCATATAAATGCTGAGCAGACACAAACACGCAGAGAGAACTCATATGGCTCCGGTGAGAAATGCCAGGTTCCTGATGAATAGACGGGTAGTGCTTTGTGCAGACACTTCTGTGAAGAAGGCATCTGCACAACCAAAACGTACAGAACAGTGAGTCATACAATAAAGTATCCAAGAAACTAGAGTGACACTCAGAATTTCGGAATACGCTCTTCATACCTGGCAGTTCCCTTAAAAGTTAACTGTAAAATAGAACTCCAGCTCCCCATGGGCCTCCACCCTGACCTGTATCTCTAAGAACCCTGCTTCAGATCACCCTCCACTGCAGTACACTTGTATCTTTGCCACAAATACGGTGGGCAAAGCAGCCATGTGACAATGTGAGACCACAGACTGAAGCTTCTCCTTCCTCATCTTCATACCAGCAGATCCATGGCAGCCTGAGAAACTTGTAAATTTGGGTATGTTTTTCAGTTTAGACTAGAAGTTTGTTCAAACAACTGCTTTACCTGAAGAGAAAATTATCAAGGATTTTGTTGTTTTTGTCATTCATTCCTACCTAAAGAAAATCATTCTACATGTGATAGCTACAAAGAAGTTATAAAAAATATTAAAATTCTTCAGTGGAAAAAATTAACTGTAGAATTAGCATTTTATCTGAAGCTACAGTCTTGGTATTTAGTCAGAGTAGTGAATCAGACAGTGTTTCAGATATTTGCAATCTCTTGTTTATAGCAGAAGGGTTTACAGGAGGCAACATATAGGGGATGACTGAGGTATAGATCGAAGAAAAAGTAGATAAATAAGAATTGATAAATGTCTCTGTATATGGACATCATTAACCTTGCAGAAAGAATTAAATCTTAATATTTTCATCTCCACAGGACTTTATGCTGAGTCAGCAGGGCACAGCAGGGACTGTTACAAGACATCACAGATATGTGCACTTGTAACCAAACAAGTGGTTACACAGCCCTGGGCTGGACGTGAGGAGAAGATAGCAGCTGCCACAGTGCAGACAGGGGAAACCTCCCTTTGAGTTGTTCAGGAGACTCCAAAATAATACGGGCTACTGGTACAGTCCTTGATTGCCTCCTGGACTGTGAAGGTACTATCATACTGCTGAAGACAGGACACACAGCATGCACAGGACTTGGAGCAATGGAGGTAGGGCTGATCAGGGAGAAAACTAATCCGCGACTCCATCCAGTTGCAAAGGTTTTGAACCACTACAATGACCAGTCCAGCAAATGATCTCGACTGGTGCAGGAGTGACACTTTTATCTTACAGGGTATTTGACAGCTGTCTAATTGGATTTAAGGCCCACTCAATGGGAGAGAACTCATATGTGGTACTGTAAACACAGTCAATCCACATGGCTGGATAGGTCATAGATCTTAGAGAAAACAAACTCTGACATTTGTCATACTTCTAGACCAATGAACTTTTTCTGTATTCTAAATAGGTCTCCTTGTGCATAGAATCTTCTGATATTGAGCTAGTCTTCAGGTAGGTGTCTTAAATATCAGTTCCAGTTCAATCGCTTCATATACTGTGTCTGAATTAGAATTATGTCTTGTCTTCAGCAAGATGGTCTTAACTTCAAGTTCTGAGAGCCAATCAAGGATAATGGCAATAGCCTGAGTTATTTAGGAACTCTCCTGGACTATCCTGACCAAACCTCAAAGGAAGGATTCTCCTTCAAGATATAGTATTTTTGTTTTTATTGTATAGCATTCAGCTATGCATGTGAATATATATGTATTTTTCTGTGGGCTTTGAATTAATACATTTCCCCTGTTTTTTTCACACCACCTAAGCATTATTTATCCCTCCTCTCCTTGCCCTGTGGCCCTCTCTATCTCGTCTCCTTTTAAAGCATCCACCTTTCCCCATTTCTCTACAGATGGTGCATGTCTCCTACCATCTCCCTCCCTTGAGGTCCTTTTCCCTCTTTATCCCCAGAGTTACTTTCTGTTCTCCTGGTTCTTGCAGTTACATAAGCTATGTACTCACATCTAAGGATTTGGCACTAGTGTCCAGAAATGAGAGAGAACATTCAGCACTTGGTTTTCTGAATCTGTGCTGCTTTATTTAGTGTAACAGTTTCTAGTTCCATCCATTTACAGGCATGCAAAGTTCATGACTTCATTTTTCTTTACCCCTGAGTAAAACTCTGTTGTATAAATATGCCACATTATCATTATCCATTCATTGGTTAAGGTACATTTATATTGTTTTGATTTCCAAGCTATTGTGAATGGAAAAGCAACAATTATGTTTGAGCAATTATCTCTAGTAGGATATTGAATCCTTTGGGTATATGCCAAGGAAGTGGATGGTTGCATCAAACAGAAGATTTATTTGCAGATTTTAGAGTTATGCACAATGATTTCCTCAGTGGTCAAACCACTTTGCAGCGCCCCAGCAGTGGACGAGGGATCCTCGTTCCCCACACCCTATTCAACATTTCTTTTTTCATTTGTGAGCTTGATCTTTGTCATTCTGAGTGGAGTAAGATGAAATCTTAAAGTAGTTAGTTTTAATTTGCATTTCCCTAATTACTAGTGAAATTGAACAATTTTTAAAGTATCTTTTTATTGGATTTTTGTGCATTTCATACAGTAAATCTTAATTACATTTAGAACCCCTACCCCAGCCACACTCCATACCACACCCGTCAGATTTTGATTATTCTGTCATAGATGTTAAGGGCTATCAAGTCATGTTTTTCTACCCAGATGTCCTTTGGTGCAAGTTCACCCAATTGAGTCTAGTTGGCCTATCTAGAGTCACTAAGATCAAGACCATCACACTCTCCCTCACTCTGCAGTAACCAGTTCCCAACAGTTCCTCAGATAAGGTTGAGACCTGCTACTTATTTCCCCATGTCTATTCTGGGTTTTAGTCTGCATGGATCTTGTGCATGCTGGATCTTGCTTTGCTGCAAGTTCATATGAGCAAATCCCCAGAGGCTTGGAAGACTGTTCCCCTATGTTCGTGTACTAACCCTGGCTCTACAGTCTTTCTGACCTCTCTTCCCAAATGTTCTCTGACCCGTGGGTCTGTGAGCTTTAATATAGGAGTCCTATCCAGGGTCATGCGCTCTGCAGCACCTCGTTCTTCATACCTTTCCTAACCGTGGACTTCTGTATGCATTGCACTCTATTGGATGAGGAAGCTTTGCTGGTGAGAGTTGAAGAATGTGTTAGTATTCTTTCTACCCTCTCTGTTCTGCTGTGTTCCATGAGCCTTAGGTATAGAGATTTCACTATGGATGTGTCAGCTAGGGCTCTGAATCTCTTGGACACATGTTGTCTATGTGTGACTGGTTATAGAACTCCATAAATAGCCTCCATCTTTTAAAAAAGAAACTTCTTTGATGTCTTGAACAGTATACTTGTCTGTAAATATAAAGATCCATATTTAGCATAAAGTAAGAATTTTCACTTGTCTAGAGAGAGATTAAGTTTTCTCTAGAATCTATGACCTCCCTAGTCATGTATATTTGGCTATGGTAATGGTGCCTCCCATGAGTTCCCTCCCTTTAAGTGGGATTTAAGCTAAATTACATAGCTGTTTATTACCCCCAAGATAATTTGCACTAATATAGCAGGGCATTGTGGCTATTAGTCTTTAATGCTGTGGATGGACTGTTGATTGATTTTCTGACTTAGAAGCTTGCATAGTGTCCTCAAAAATTATGAGAGCTAGCCTTCATGGAGGAGGCCTCCAGGTCCGTTCCAGCTCTGCTGTTCCAAGTTCTGTGTCTGAAGTATGTCCTGTCTTGAGCAATATATCTTTTAGTCATTTTTACTTCTTATTTTGAGAACTCTGTTCAGATCAATTAGCCGTTTTTATGGGGTCATTTGTTTTCTTCATTCTTAGTTCTTCTAATTCTTCGTGGTTCTGGATATTCATCTTCTATCATATGTGTGGCTGGTACAGATTCTCTCCTGCTCTGTAGGCTTCTTCACTAGATTGGTTGTTTCCTTTGTGGTACAGAATCCTTTTAGTTAAATGAGTTTCCATTGTCCATTGATAATCATAACTTCTGAGAGACCGACATCTGATTTAGAAAGTTGTTTCCTGTACCTCTATCTTGTGCAGTGCTGCCCATATTTTCTTTGAAGAGTTTCAGATCTCATGTTGAGGTCTAAACTCTGCACCTAAGACTGAGGGAACACAACAGAGCCGGGTGCTGAAAGACATTAACGTAACAGAAGGATCAGCCCAGAAAGCCACAACTTGGCAGAGCACAGAGAACAAAAGACTGTGGAGTGCTTGTCACTGAGCAGGACACCTACATCAAACCTCTGTCACCCAAGGATCAGGGACCATTGTGAAAGATGGCCTATAAAGACTGTCAGAGCCAGAGGTTTGGATGACCACAGGAAACAGAGTTTCCAAGACAACTGGGAAGTTCCTCATATGAACTCACATCAGTGGTGACAGCGTGCACAAGACCCATGCAAACACTAGTCAGACAAAATCCCAGCACAGACGTAAGTGGGTAAAAATCCCCAACCTTAGCTGAGGAACCCCTGGTAGCAGATAACTACGGGTAGACAGAGAGTTGATGTTTTCCATTGAAGGGATAGTTTTATTTAATTTTAAATATATTTTATTGAATTTTTGTGGATTTCGTATAATATATCTTAATCATATATTTTCTTTAAGGGTGTGATGCTAGATGGGTTAACCAGGTTCCAGTGGATGAACACAGAGTAAAGGACATTTAGGGCCACAAACTTGACTCAACAGAGGTTAATGTATATAACAGAGTACATGAAACATGGCTGGGTTTTCTATGAGTGTATACAGAGGAGAGGGTCTAAATATGATCAAAATACATTGTATGAAATTTGCAGAATTTCAATTACAAATCCAAAGGTTCACACATACCCTCAGAGAGGAGAGCGAGAGAGCGAGAGAGAGAGAGAGAGACAGAGAGAGACAGAGAGAGACAGAGAGACAGAGAGAGAAACTCAGAAACTCATACACTCCTAGGCCAAGTTTCAGGATCATTTACAAAGATATTGAACAGAATGGCATCACAGTATTCATTTTAAGGAGGTAATCAACAGTATAAAATCCAGAATCGCCGAGGTCTTTTTATCTTCTTATTT
>NW_008339951.1:33954-39633 GCF_000622305.1 Nannospalax galili
CAGCGTGTACAGTGCTTGTCCACAAATATGCCTCTATCAGTCTGTTCCTCAGCACTCAACTGAAAAGCAAAGTGTAAGGGGCTGATGTTTGTAATCCCAGAGCTGTGGCTATGGAAACAGGAGGATCCCTGCGACTTACATCCAATCATTTTAGCAGCTCAGTTCAAGGTTCAGTGTAAGACCCTGTCTCTCAGATAAGGTAGAGATCAATTGAAGATGAGACCAGTTATCAGTCTCTGGCTTCCACACACCGTGCAAGTGTACGCACACACACAAAAAAACTACGGGAAACTAGCGTTCCCACTCATCCAAATGCCATTTCTCTGTGTTTGACTAGTCATTTCTATTTATTTTGAATAATCTCATCTGTTTTCACAGGCTGAGGCTGGCTGATGTGCTAGTGAATGTCTGAGTTGGGTTATGTGTTCTTCCCTTCCCATCTCTTTCCATCATGCCCATCTGCCCTTCCTCTTCTCGTGACCACTATTCCCTTTCCTTGAATGGGATTTGATTTTCATGAATATTTTGTTGTATTTTTGTGCATTTCATATAGATCTTAAACAAATGTAGACTTCTCTCCCATTAGCACCCTCCGTGCCCTCCCAATGGAGTCGCTGCATTCCGTCATGTATGTTAAGACCTATCCAGTCAAGCATTTGTACTCAGATGTCCCTCGGTGCAAGTTCAGCCACTGGAGTCTAGTCGGTCTTTCTAGAGTTGCTCCCTTAAAGAATATCAGTGATTCCTCATCTCCCAAGAATCAGTTCCCAGTGGTTCTTCAGCTAAGATTGGGGCCTGATGCACAATTCCCCAGGTCTAATCTGGATTTTTTTTTTCTGTCTGAGTCAGCACGGTCTTGTGCATGCTGTCACCACTGCTGCAAGTTCATGTGAGCGAGTTTCCAGAGGCCTGAAATTCTCTGTTTCCTTATGCTCATGCACCAGCCCTGGCTCTTGCCATCTCCTGCTCCCTCTTCCACAGTGGTCGCTGAGCCATGGGTGAGTTAGGGTTAATATACGAGTCTATCCAGGAACATGCAACCTGCAGTCTTTTATTCTCTACACCTTGGCCAATTGTGGCCTTCTGTGCACATCACATTCTGTTTTATGAGGAAGCTTCACTGGGAAGAGGTGTGGGATGTGTTAATGAAGGAACCAGAGAGAACAGTAGGAAAAAGGTGTTACTAAGGGGGAAACACGTAAAAAGGGTGTGTTAAAGGGAAGGAGGGGAAGCAGAACAAAGAACTATTGCAAAGGGGGGAGAATTCCCCAGATACACAGTTAAAAAAAGGCCTTAAGCACAGAAGGGACCCTACAGGGATGGAAGAAGCCCTTCCAGAAGAAGTACTGTTGTTAGATGAAAATCCCAGTGCCAGAGATGGGTTGCCCCCATGAGCTGTTGGACTGAGGGCCCTAGAGGTCCCCCAAACAACAAAGGTCATTGCCAATAATGTTGGGTGTACATCAGAAGTGGATGGAAAGTGAGAACTCAAGTTTGGACTAAGCTGGAAACTCCCTACCACTGGATGGGTGGCTTTCATGGTGCCAAAATGCAATATTCAGATGACTGGGGGAGAATTGTCCCATATAATTTTGCTCAATGACAGACCTCACATATTGCACTATCAACAAACCAAATAAGATGTTCCCGCTGGTGCAATAGTGGAGAGTGTAGTGTATGAACAACCGGCAAATTTTCAATTTGATATAATGCCCGCTTCTAGGGGTGGAACACACATCTGCTACTGTAGACCAGGCTGACACTTTGTGGCAGGGGAGAATACAGGCCCCAGTGGGAAGTCACTGCATTGCTTTGTTAGATGGAAATGATGCTCCTGCTAAAGTACCTTCCAAGTATTTGTGTTTACAACCATAAGCTAAGTTATTACAGCAGGCACTGTTTAAATGTTCTTGCTTCTTGTTTGTGTTTTTATAGTAGATGGAATCCCACTGAAATGGGCCAACAGTCCTTGGAAAAGAGACAAGGCAGAGGCCCGAAAGTTCTCTGCCTTCACCCAATGAGAGGAAGATCATTCCATACCTACTACACCCTCCAAGGCTCAGGGACTTTTGAGGACTATGGTGGCAGAAAGAATGTAAGAGCCAGAGAAAGGAGAAGAGTGTTAACTGGAAGTGTCCTCTGACAACTACATCAGCAAGCTATAGTCACCTTCCCATTCTCATCCAGGAGTTGAGGGGGAGTCAGTTACCCTCCCACCCAATCAGTCAACCTTAGTTGCATGTGGGGGAGGGGCTAAGGATATCTAAGCTGAGAACACCAAGAGGCACTTCTCTCACCATTTTGTGTGGCTGTTGGGAAGTCACAGGATCTGTTTGAGTGGGCACCCACTCTTCTGTAAACAAACCTCTAGCCTATGCTCTCTTAGCAAGCCCAATAGACTAGTTAGGATTAAAAAAAAAACAGAGCTAATAGAAACCTTAATTATTCCTCCAAAATTCAAAATTGACCACATGTTGGCAAATCATTTGGTCTTTGATTTTTTTTTTGTCTTTTGGAGACAGGGTCTCCCTGTGACCCCAGCTGGCTGGCCTGCTGCTCACTGTGTGAACCAAGCTGGCCTCAGTCTCACAGAGATCTGCCAGGCTCTGCCTCCCAAGTGCTGGGATTGAGGATGTGTGCCACAATGCCTGGATTTAGTCTTTGATTTCTTATCCCTAGTTTTCCACCCTTAAATTTCATTGCATATATATATTTAGATAACCTGCTTCAAGTAATTTCTGGAAAAATTGCCTCTCTTTGGAATAATAAAAATATTCTTAAAAAATTCTCTCTACTCCATGTTCTGCTATGTTCCATGAGCTTCAGGTGTATAGGACCCACTGTAGAAATGTCACTTAGGGCATCTCTCAGACATATATTCTCTCTGTTTGACCAATTGTGGAACTCTACACCACAGGCTATTGCCACAGCCTTTGATTACCTCCCAGAACTTGAAGGTAAGACCTTATTGCTGAAGAAAGGACACAGAACTTGGATTAATGGGGCTGGAACTTTTCTGAAAGCCTCCTCCTTGAACTCTAGCTATCATAATTCTAGAAGATACTATGCAAGCTGCTAAGGGAGAAAATCAATCAATGGGACTGTTTGCTTTAGGTCTATGAATAGGAGGATTTTAATTTTTCTGTGAGAAAACCCTACTGCTGAAAACAAGACATACTTTGGACACAAGACTCGGATTAACGGAACTGGAGCTGTCCTGAAAGCCTCCTTCCTGAAGACAAGCAATCAGAGTTCTACAAGATACTATGCAAGCTGATAAGGGAGGAAATGAACCATGGGATCGCATGCTTCATTTCCAAGAGTGGAAGAAATTTTACTTTTCTTTGAGCAAAATCCTCATCATTTTTTGGCATGTGCGGAGCTAGGATTTGAACTTTGGGCCTCACACATGGTAGACAGCCATTTTAACATAGAACTAATTCCCAGAGCACCTATCTTTTAGATGTCAAGTTTCTTACAGAAAAGAATACTCTGATGAGAACCTGACAGACTACAGCCCCTCCGAGTTCCCATTCTCTGATGACCAGCACTTAGGGCTGACTGTAATGTGCAGCAGAAAAAGGAAGGTCCAGGGAGTCAGTGTGATAATCATCGATCTCAGGAGGTTGGAGGAGGAGGAGGGACAATCACACCGAACAAAGGAACGAGAAGGAAAGAAAAAAGGAAAGGAACTGCATCCTCAGATGTCATCTGGGAGACTGGATCCCAGAGTCTGGGGCTGTGTGGTTTCATCACGTGTTCTGTGGAAATGACTGTCAGCATATGCAGCAATCTCATTAAACCCTGTTCAGCATCAAACACCTGAAAAGAAGCCATAAAATAAGAGTGTTGTGAGCAGTCCAAAAAAAAACAGAGGCAGGTAGTCCATAGGCTTTTGGACTCTCAACTGAAATTTTTAGAAGCCCATGGTGCAGTGAAAAAATGATAACTCAACTTTTCCCCTAGAATTTGGTTTTCCTCCTTTAAATCTAAGGTTGTTTAGGAGTTCTAAGTGGTAGCATGTTGCTCTAACCATGTCTCTCTAACTGTGTCTCTCTAACCAACCTCTTGAAGATGATGAGAAAACAATTTGAAGAAAGGGGTAAACGATACTCCCCTGCATCCTGAGGATGTAAATACCTGCATTGGGACAGCTGTAGGTCCCTTTCTTGGGAAATCACCTTGACTCTGGGGCTCTGGATATGCGAGGAGTGCAGTGTGAGCTCCTGCCTTCTGCACAGCCTCCTGATGCTTAGCCTCTGCTCGGCCACTGGAGACAATGACGGTGAGGATAAAGGACCAGGCGCCCTTTTCTGCTGAAGGAGAGAAATACATCAATCCTTGGCGGATAATTTCTATCAGTATTTATCCCTTGTGAACTGGAAATTCTGTTCTGGTGTATAACAGATATTCAGAAACGTACGTTTGGACTAATAGTGAAATTATTGTTTGCACACTATGCTTGGAGTTAAAAGCGGCCAGACTATTTTTCTAATAAAAATTTTGAACCTGTGCTATTCTGGAATGCACTTCCCATGCCTGCAATGTCAAGTTTCACAGCGCACCTAGGCCTCAATCCCAGGGCTTCTCTCTGAAATTCATCATGCCATTAGTGTGAGTGATGGAAAACCCAGCAAATCCTACACTGTCTCATTCTGCTTGCTATCCCCAATCTGGATCCCAAACTCTCTTGTATCCCAGAAACTCTACTGAGCTTGTACCCTCAGCACCAAGACATTCTTCACGGTCATTGAGCATCCTCAGAATTTGATACTGGGGCCTCTGCGGAGTCGCGTCTGCCCCACGTAATGCTCTGCGTATCCTTACGTCAGGGTGGATCCTGTATTTAAACGTATGCATTACAGAAAATAACGGAACTTAAAGATATCTGGTTGCTTCTAAATGTCAGTAACATCGTGCTTCTAGATGGAAGGAGTTCAATGAGAAAACGGTTCTGTGATAGGAAAGGGAATCCTCGAAGCTGAGTCCATGCCCAGTCACCTGCTCAGGGGTGACAGGGATCCATGGTTCCCGGCCGCCCCCTGCTGGCCTTGAGCGCCGTTGCAGGGCGGTTTGTGTCTGGGCTCACACTGAAGTCCCCGCACTGTGTCTCTTGCACAGTAATACGTGGCCGTGTCCTCAGACCTCAGACTGCTCATTTGCAGGGACACGGTGTTCTTGGAATTGTCTCTGGAGATGATGAATCGGCCTTTCACAGAGTCTGGGTAGTATTTACCACTCCCATCATAACTTATTGCTGCAACCCACTCCAGCCCCTTCCCTGGATCCTGGCGGACCCAGTGCATGTCATAGCTGCTGAAGGTGAATCCAGAGGCTGCACAGGAGAGGGTCAGGGATCCGCCAGGCTGCACCAAGCCTCCTCCAGACTCCAGCAGCTTCTCCTCACACTGGACACCTGCAAACAGAGAATCATTGTCAGAAACCTGTCACACATTCTCATCAACCCTCTCACTTCTGTCCACTCACACACAGCATCTCTTGTTCTCCATAAATTACCTCTTAAAAGCACAACAAGGAAAAGCCAGCTGAGCCCCAGCTCCATGGTGCGTCTGTGCTCAGTGCTGGTCACTGAATGGAACGCAGGGAGTGTAGGGCTGGGCTCCTCTGCTGAGCTGCCCCTTGGGCTGATTTCATGAGCACAGGGAGGTCTTATTTGCA
>NW_008339952.1:0-784 GCF_000622305.1 Nannospalax galili
AGGGTCCCATATTCAGCACATGCTTTTATATGCTATTTGGCCTTGGTACCTTATGGTGCGTGTCGCTTGACTCCCGGCATGGTGTGTGCGGGCACCCTGGGGTCTCCGCCACACCTGGCTAATCCCGGCGTGTGTCTGGCTGCAGGCGATGTGGGGAGCGCGCCTGGGCTCCCGGGCGCACTCACTCTGGATGTGGCCCAGGGTCAGGTGTACGTGCACTCTCCCGCCGTGGTTCTGGTCCCGCTGGCTAGCTAGCGGCTGGCGGGCCTGGCCGGCTGCGCCTCTCTGGAGACGGCAGGTGTAAAGACTTCTCTGATGCTGGCTGTAGCTGATAGCTACACACTTCTCTGGAGCGGAGAGCTTCTTCTGCTACTAGAGTATTATCTAGTCGGGATTCCGCCTCTTTTACACCCTTATGCCCTTCCTCAGGATTGCGGAGTCCTGGCCAGTGAACTCCACAGGGAAGAAACACGGAGGCGGCGAAAGCTAGGATATCCGTGGGTCGGTAACGGAGAGTGCTGCTCTCCGGTGAGATCAGGTCGCCGGTAGTAAGACACAGGACTCAAGGCACGGCTTAGTCTGTGTTTACTGCTTTATTGTATCTCTGCTCCTTGCTGTCCAGCTCTCTGCTGATCCAGCTTTCTGGGACCCAGTCTCTGGCCTGATCTCCCAGTCTCTGGCCTGATCTCCCAAGTCAATGATCCAAGTCAATGGTTTCATTTCTTGGTTTCTCACCTTGAGGTACAAAATTAAGTTCAAGGAATATATATGTTTGTGTGTGTGT
>NW_008339953.1:0-849 GCF_000622305.1 Nannospalax galili
GCACACTGAGCATTGAGATGGCACATTTGAACATTGTGATAACACATTGGACGAGAGTGATGGCACATTGAGCATTGTGATTTCACACTGGAACGCTATCTGGACACATTGAGCATTGTTATGTCAGTGTACCATTGATATGGCACTTTGTGGCATTGTGAAGGAACATTCAGCATTGTGATGATTCATTGGTGCATTATTATTGCACACTGATGATTATCATGTCAAAATGAAGCATTTTCAAGACATAGAGGAGCATTGTGATTGCTCATTAGAGCATTTTAATGACACATTAGTGCATTGTTATGGCACGCTGAGCATAGTGGTGACACAAGTAACATTGTAATAGCACATTGGAGCTCTGTGATAACACTTGTGGCATCGTGATGTTACAGTGAGTATTTTGTTGACACCTTGGTGCATTGTTATGGCATACTGACAAGAGTGATGGTGCAATGGAGCATTGGGAAGATCTATTGGAGCATTGTGATGTCACAGTTGGGCATTCTGAAGCATATTTGACCACTGTGATGGCATATTGGGGCATTGTAATGGCACACTTGGGACATGAGGGCATACTGAAACATTTGGAATCCATATAGAAGCACTGTGAAGGCCTACTGAACATTGTTGTGGTACACTGGGGCATTGTGATGGTACATTGATGCACAGTTATGGCACACGGTGCATTGGGGTGTCATATTGGAGTGTTGTGATGAAACATTGTAGTATTTTTGAAGTCATATTGGAGCATTGTAAAGTCACATTGTAACATTATGATGGCATATTGTACCAATATATTGGCACATGGGGCCATAGTGTTGGCACATTGGAGCATTGTGACATCAC
>NW_008339953.1:2307-8132 GCF_000622305.1 Nannospalax galili
TGATTTCACATTGGAGCATTGTGATGTCAGAATGGAACATTGTGAAGTCATATTGCAACATTGTCATGGCACTTTGGAGCAATTTAAAGGCATGTGGGGAGATAGTGTTATATTGCAGCATTGTTATGACACATTTGAACACTGTGAAGTCATATTGTAACATTGTCGTGTCACACTGTAGTAATATAATGGCACATGGGGCAATAGTGTTGGCACTGCTGTACTGTGAAGTCACATTGTGAAGTCATATTGTTATATTCTGATGGCACATTAGAGCAATATAATGGCACATGCGGAGATAGTGTTGGCACATTGGAACAATGATTTCACATTGGAGCATTGTGATGTCAGAATGGAACATTGTGAAGTCATATTGTAATATTGTGATGTTACCACGGAGCAGTCTGATGTCAGTATGGAACATTTTGAAGTCATATTCATACATCGTGATGGCATATTGGACCAATATAATGTCACTAGGGGCGATAGTGTTGGCACATTGGACCCATGTGATGTCACACTGGAGGACTGTTTTGTAACAGTGGAACATTTTTAATTCATATTGTAACACTGTGATGTCACATTGCAGAAATATAAGGGCCTTGGGGAGATGTCATTAGCACATTGGAGCATTGTGGTGTCTCAGTGGAACTTTGTGATGTCATATTGTAGCATTGTAATGACAAAGTGTAGCAATATACTCCACATGGGGTGATAGTGCTGGACATTGGAGCATTGTGATGTCACAATGGAGTATTGTGATGTCAAAATGGAACACTGAGAAGTAATATTGTAACTTTGTGATTGGACATTGGAGCACTATAATGGGACATGAGATGACAGTGTTGGCACATTGGAGTATTGTGATGTCATATTGCAGCATTGTAACTTCACATTGGAGGATTGTGAAGTCATATTGTAACAGTGATAACAACAAGGAATATTGTGATGTAACAACGGAACATTGTTAAGTCATATTGTAACATTTTGATGGAACATTGGAGGAAAATAATGGCACTTGGGACCATAGTGTTTGCACATTGGATGATTGTGATGTCACATTGGAACATTATGATGTCACAATGGAATATTAATAAGTCATATTGGAACATTGTGATGGCACCATGGAGCATTGTGATGTCACGTTTGAGGATTGTGATGTGACAAGGGAACATTGTTAAGTCATATTGTAACATGGTGATGGGATATTGAAGCAATATAATGGCACATGGGGCGATAGTGTTGGCACATTGGAGCATTGTGATGTCACGTTTGAGGATTGTGATGTGACAAGGGAACATTGTTAAGTCATATTGTAACATGGTGATGGGATATTGAAGCAATATAATGGCACATGGGGCGATAGTGTTGGCACATTGGAGCATTGTGATGTCACGTTTGAGGATTGTGATGTGACAAGGGAACATTGTTAAGTCATATTGTAACATGGTGATGGGATATTGAAGCAATATAATGGCACATGGGGCGATAGTGTTGGCACATTGGAGCATTGTGATGTCACGTTTGAGGATTGTGATGTGACAAGGGAACATTGTTAAGTCATATTGTAACATGGTGATGGGATATTGAAGCAATATAATGGCACATGGGGCGATAGTGTTGGCACATTGGAGCATTGTGATGTCACGTTTGAGGATTGTGATGTGACAAGGGAACATTGTTAAGTCATATTGTAACATGGTGATGGGATATTGAAGCAATATAATGGCACATGGGGCGATAGTGTTGGCACATTGGAGCATTGTGATGTCACGTTTGAGGATTGTGATGTGACAAGGGAACATTGTTAAGTCATATTGTAACATGGTGATGGGATATTGAAGCAATATAATGGCACATGGGGCGATAGTGTTGGCACATTGGAGCATTGTGATGTCACGTTTGAGGATTGTGATGTGACAAGGGAACATTGTTAAGTCATATTGTAACATGGTGATGGGATATTGAAGCAATATAATGGCACATGGGGCGATAGTGTTGGCACATTGGAGCATTGTGATGTCACGTTTGAGGATTGTGATGTGACAAGGGAACATTGTTAAGTCATATTGTAACATGGTGATGGGATATTGAAGCAATATAATGGCACATGGGGCGATAGTGTTGGCACATTGGAGCATTGTGATGTCACGTTTGAGGATTGTGATGTGACAAGGGAACATTGTTAAGTCATATTGTAACATGGTGATGGGATATTGAAGCAATATAATGGCACATGGGGCGATAGTGTTGGCACATTGGAGCATTGTGATGTCACGTTTGAGGATTGTGATGTGACAAGGGAACATTGTTAAGTCATATTGTAACATGGTGATGGGATATTGAAGCAATATAATGGCACATGGGGCGATAGTGTTGGCACATTGGAGCATTGTGATGTCACGTTTGAGGATTGTGATGTGACAAGGGAACATTGTTAAGTCATATTGTAACATGGTGATGGGATATTGAAGCAATATAATGGCACATGGGGCGATAGTGTTGGCACATTGGAGCATTGTGATGTCACGTTTGAGGATTGTGATGTGACAAGGGAACATTGTTAAGTCATATTGTAACATGGTGATGGGATATTGAAGCAATATAATGGCACATGGGGCGATAGTGTTGGCACATTGGAGCATTGTGATGTCACGTTTGAGCATTGTGATGTGACAAGGGAACATTGTTAAGTCATATTGTAACATTGTGATGGGATATTGAAGCAATATAATGGCACATGGGGCGATAGTGTTGGCACATTGGAGCATTGTGATGTCACGTTTGAGGATTGTGATGTGACAAGGGAACATTGTTAAGTCATATTGTAACATTGTGATGGGATATTGAAGCAATATAATGGCATATGGGGCGATAGTGTTGGCACATTGGAGAATTTTGGTGTCATATTCCTGCACTGTTACATCACAATGGATTATTGTGAAGCCATATTGTAACAGTTTGATGGCACAGTGGAGCATTTTGATATCAAACTGGATCATTCAGAAGTCACAATGGAATATTCTGAAGTCATATTGTAACATTGTGATGGGATATTGAAGCAATATAATGTCACATGAGGCGATAGTGTTGGCAGGTTGGAGCATTGTTTTTTTTTAAAGTGGAGCATTGTGATGTCACATTGGAGCATTGCGTAGTCAAATTGTAACATTTTTATGAAAAATTAGAGCAAGATAATGTCACACGTGGTGTTAGTGTTGAGACTTTGAAGCATGTAATGGCACATTAGAGCATTTTGATTTCACAGTGGAGCATTGTGATGACATCCTGGAGCATTGTGATGACACAATAGAACATTGTCGTAGGTTAGCACTGTGATGGTACATTTAAACAATACAATGGTACATAGGGCGATAGTGTTATATTGGAGCATTGTGATGTCACAAAGGAACAATGTGAATTTGTATTGTAACATTTTGATGGTACTATGTAGCAATATATAGGCAGATGGCGCAAAAGTATTGGCATAACGGAGCACTGTGATGTCACAATGGAGCATTGTGAAAAGACAAAGGAACATTAGGAAGTTGTATTGTAACATTTTGATGGCACTGTGGAGCAATATAATAACACATGGGGCAATAGTGTTGGAATATTGGAGCATTGTGGTGTCACAATGGAACATTGTGAAGTCATATTGTAACAGTATCATGGAACATTGGAGCAACATTAAGGCACATGGGGCAGTAGTATTGTTACATGGGAGCATTGTAATGTCACATTAGAACCTTAGAAGTCCTATTGTAACATGGTGATGGCATATTGGAGGAATATAAGGGCATACAGGACGATAGTTTTGGGACACTGGAGAATTGGGATGTCATGTTAGAGCACTGTGATATCACAGTGGAACACTGTAAAGTCATATTTTAACATTGTGATGGCGTAGTCAAATTGTAACATTGTCATGGAACATTGGAGCAACATTAAGGCACATGGGGCAGTAGTATTGTTACATGGGAGCATTGTACTGTCACATTAGAACCTTAGAAGTCCTATTGTAACATTGTGATGGCATATTGGAGCAATATACTAGCACATGGACCTAATCGTGATGGCATATTGGAGCAATATACTAGCACATGGACCTAATCGTGATGGCATATTGGAGCAATATACTAGCACATGGACCTAATCGTGATGGCATATTGGAGCAATATACTAGCACATGGACCTAATCGTGATGGCATATTGGAGCAATATACTAGCACATGGACCTAATCGTGATGGCATATTGGAGCAATATACTAGCACATGGACCTAATCGTGATGGCATATTGGAGCAATATACTAGCACATGGACCTAATCGTGATGGCATATTGGAGCAATATACTAGCACATGGACCTAATCGTGATGGCATATTGGAGCAATATACTAGCACATGGACCTAATCGTGATGGCATATTGGAGCAATATACTAGCACATGGACCTAATCGTGATGGCATATTGGAGCAATATACTAGCACATGGACCTAATCGTGATGGCATATTGGAGCAATATACTAGCACATGGACCTAATCGTGATGGCATATTGGAGCAATATACTAGCACATGGACCTAATCGTGATGGCATATTGGAGCAATATACTAGCACATGGACCTAATCGTGATGGCATATTGGAGCAATATACTAGCACATGGACCTAATCGTGATGGCATATTGGAGCAATATACTAGCACATGGACCTAATCGTGATGGCATATTGGAGCAATATACTAGCACATGGACCTAATCGTGATGGCATATTGGAGCAATATACTAGCACATGGACCTAATCGTGATGGCATATTGGAGCAATATACTAGCACATGGACCTAATCGTGATGGCATATTGGAGCAATATACTAGCACATGGACCTAATCGTGATGGCATATTGGAGCAATATACTAGCACATGGACCTAATCGTGATGGCATATTGGAGCAATATACTAGCACATGGACCTAATCGTGATGGCATATTGGAGCAATATACTAGCACATGGACCTAATCGTGATGGCATATTGGAGCAATATACTAGCACATGGACCTAATCGTGATGGCATATTGGAGCAATATACTAGCACATGGACCTAATCGTGATGGCATATTGGAGCAATATACTAGCACATGGACCTAATCGTGATGGCATATTGGAGCAATATACTAGCACATGGACCTAATCGTGATGGCATATTGGAGCAATATACTAGCACATGGACCTAATCGTGATGGCATATTGGAGCAATATACTAGCACATGGACCTAATCGTGATGGCATATTGGAGCAATATACTAGCACATGGACCTAATCGTGATGGCATATTGGAGCAATATACTAGCACATGGACCTAATCGTGATGGCATATTGGAGCAATATAATGGCACATGGGGCAATAGTGTTGGCACATTGGATCATTATGATGTCACATTGGAGCATTGTGATGTCAGAATCGAGCATTGTGATGTCACAGTGGATAACTGTGACGTCACAATGGAATATTATGATGATATATTGGAGCAATATATTGGCACATGGGGCTATAGTGTTGGCACATTACAGCATTCTGATGTCATATTCAAGCATTTTTACATCACAATGGATTATTGTGAAATCATACTGTAACATTGTGATGGCACACTGCAGCATTCTGATGTCAAATTGGAGCATTCAGAAGTCACAATGGAATACTGTGAAGTCATATTGTAACATTGTGATGGCACATTGCAGCAATATAATGGCACATGGGGTGATAGTGTTGGCACATTGGAGCATCGTGATGTCACACTGGAGCATTGTGATGTCACATTGGAGCATTG
>NW_008339953.1:9017-11803 GCF_000622305.1 Nannospalax galili
AAGGGGCAATAAAATAGGCTCATTGGAGCATTGTGATGTCACAAAGGAATACTTAGAAGTCATAGTTTAGCGTTGTGATGGCACATTGAAACAAGAAAATGGCACATGGGGCGTTAGTGTTATATAGGAGCATTATGATGTCACACAAGAACACTGTGAATTCATATTGTAATATTTTGATGGCGCTATGGAGCAATATATAGGCACATGGGGCAATACTATTGGCATTCTGGAGCATTGTGACATCAAAATGGAGCACTGTGCAATGACAAAGGGACATTGTGAAGTCATCTTGTAACATTTTCCTGGCAATATGGAGCAATATAATAACACATGGAGCAATAGTGTTGGAATATTGGAGAATTGTGATGTCACCTTAGAGCATTGTTGTGTCACAATGGAACATTGTGAAGTCATATGGTAACATTGTGTTGTCATGTTGGAGCATTGTGAAGTCACAATGGAATATTGTGAAGTCATTTTGTAACATTGTGATGGCACATTGGAGCAATATAATGGTACATGGGGCTATAGGGATGGCGCACTGTAGCATTCTGTTGTCACAGTGGAGCCTTGTGATGTCACAATGGAACATTGTGAAGTCATGTTGTAACATTTTGATGGCAGCATGGAGCATTTTGATGTCACATTGATAGGTTCAGTGGAGCATTGTGAAGTCATATTTTAACAGTGTGATGGCGCATTGGAGCAATAGAATGGCACATGGGGCAATAGTGTTGGCAAATTGCAGTTTTGTGATGTCATATTTTGAAGTAATATTGTTACATTGTGATGTCACATTGGAACAATATATTGGAACATGGGGAGATAGTGTTGGTAAATTGGAGCATTGTATTGTCACAATGGAACATTGTGACATCATATTGTAATATATTGATGGCACTATGGAGCCATATAATAACACATGGTGCAATAATGTTGAAATATTGGAGCATTGTGATGTCAAAATGTAACATTGTGAAGTTATATTGTAACATTGTGATGGCAAATTGGGGCAATATAATGGGATGTGGGTCGACAGTGTTGGCATAGCAGAGCATTGTGATGTCACATTTGAGCATTCTGATGTCACAAGGGAACATTCATAAGTCATATTGTAACATTGTTGGCATATTGTAGCTATAAACTAGCACATGGATCTATGTTGTTGGCAGAATAAAGCATTGTGATGTCATATTGGAGGATTGTAATTGCACACTGGTACATTTTGCAGCCATATTTTAACAAGGTGATGGCCCCAAGGAGCATTGTGATGTGACAATGAAACATTGTGAAGTCATATTGTAACATTGTGATGGCACATTTGGGACCATAGTGTTAGCACATTGGAGCATTGTGATGTCACAAAGGAACACTGTGAATTCATATTATAACATTTTGATAGCTCTACGGAGCAATATATAGGCACATGGGTCAATACTCTTGGCATACTGGAGCACTGTGACATCAAAATTGTGCATTATGAAATGACAAAGGAACATTTTGAAGTCATCTTTTAACATTTTGATGGCACTATAGAGAAATATAATGATACATGGGCTTGAACTGAAAATAATGGAGAAAAGCACCATGAATAGTTGTGGCTATATTATAGAAAATAGGGTAAATAAAATTGTGTCATAAGGAGCTTTATGACTCTGAGGGCAGACTTCTGAGACTCACACAGATTGTGGAGAAGTGATAGAAAAATAGTCTGACCTTTCACCTGCTAAACTAGAGCAGAAATTCTTTTTAAGACTTCATTGAAAAAGAATTATGGCTATAAATTTTTTTTTACAAAAAATCTTACACATATGTGATTGTTTGAATGAAAAGTCCCCCATAGGCTCCAAGTATTTGGACATTTTGTCCCCAGATGATGGCTCTGTTTTGGGAGTTTTCAGAAGGTGTGGCTATCTTGGAGGAAGCATTTCACTGGGGGTGGGCTTACAGAGTTCATAAACCTGGTGAGATCTCCAGTCAGTCCCTTACTTCCTGTGCCTGCATGATGATGTGAGAGCTTCACTTCTAATGCTCCTACACCAGCCACCTCCAGCCACCATGCCTCCCTGCCATGATGGACTGAAATTCCTCAGGAATTGTAAGTTCAAACAAACTCTTCCTTATATAAATTGATTTGGTCAGTGTTTCTATCACAGCAAGAGAAAAGTGACTAATAATACATACATAGTATCTTCAGCAAAAAGGTCTTACCATTAAGCTCTTACGAGTAACCAAGAGCAATAGCAATAGCCAGTATTGTGTGAGGGTCTAGGAGATCACCCCTGGTCAAAATTTCCCCAAAAGGAAGCCTATTCCTAATATTGGGATTTTTATTTGTTAATCAATGGTGTCTGTGGGGAAATGGCCCCTGTTATGGGGTGACGCCATTTAAATTATTTTTATATGGCATATGTAAATACTTTATGAAGCTTCTATAGTGATAAATTTCCATTTGACTTTTTCAAACGGCCATTAGTGCTAGTTATTCCCCCCTTAATCCCTTTTCTACCCTGCCCTACCATGCATCACCCTATTTAACTCTTCATATCCCATTGCTCCTCTTTCCCCATTTATAAAACTGTATTCTCTGTCCCCTTCCAAGAAGCCACCCCACATGGACCCTTACCAGTTTCTTGACTTCTATGGATTTTTCCAATTGAAACACACCTATCTAAAGATTCAAAGCTAGCATCCAATTTTGAGTAAGAACATAAAATATTCATTTTTCTGGGTCTGGGTTACCTGACACAGGATGATTGTTCCCCGTTCTATCCATTTACCTG
>NW_008339953.1:12114-13106 GCF_000622305.1 Nannospalax galili
AGAATTTTTTGGTTTTTTTTTTGGATCTTAGCCATTGTGACTTGGTAAAGATAAAATCTCAATGTAGTTTTAATTTGCATTTTCCTAATAGCTAATGACATTTATCATTTTCGTTTGTATTTTTTGATGAAATTTTGCAATTTTTCATACAATATACTTTGATGGCATTCAGAGACACTCCTCTCTCCATACCTTACCCAACTGTACTCTACCAACTTTATTGAACTCATGAATGAATACATATATATCCTATAGAACAAGACTTGGGTCCCCCAGTGCCCTTCAGTGTGGATCCATGCACTGGGCCTACCAAGAGTCCCAAACCTATAAGACACAGTTTTTCCACCTCTCTTCAGCCATCAATTCGTTAGGTTGGGCCTGGAGAGATGACTCAGCAGTTAAGAGCACTGGCTTCTCTTGCAGAGGACCTGGGTACAGTTCCCCACAGCCACATGGTTGCTAACAACCATCTGTAACTCCAGTTCCAGGAGGTCTGATGTCCTCTTATGATCTCCGTGGGCATTGCACGACACAAGTGCACTTACACACATGCAGGCAGTAACTCATACACATACAATAAAAATAAATAATTTATTTTTAAGTTTCTTAAGTTGGAATGGGATTTGTTGCCTGCTTCCCCATGTCTATGCTGGACGTTTTTGTTCAGAGTGAGCTCACATAAGACTTGTGCATGCAGTCAACATTGCTGTGAGCTCATATGAGTAAATGACCAGCTGTCTAGAAGACTGTTTCCTTATGGTCATCAACCACCTCTAATTCTTACAATCTTTCTGTCTCCTCTTCCTCATGATCCCAGAGCCTTGAGAGGCAGAGGTTTGAAATAGGTGTCCTATTCAGGAATAAGCACTCTGCAGCCTCTTGTTCTCTGCAAGTTCACCAGTGGTACTTTTCTGCTAACACACTATTTTTATATTTTAGTTTTAGTTACAATAAAACTCAGTAGAACTTAGAATGGCCAGAAGAAATAGCCT
>NW_008339953.1:13253-13431 GCF_000622305.1 Nannospalax galili
TAATTCCAATTAAATATCTGTTGATCCCCCACAAAATGAAAGTGTCGCTACCGTACTAAGAGAAATAAATATATTCCTTATTCCTTTGAGTTTCATCTTTTGAGAACTCTCTGCTTTGCCCCTTGCTCCAAGTTTTAATTGGGTGGTTCATTATTATGAATTTTTTAGTTGTTTGTTT
>NW_008339954.1:0-490 GCF_000622305.1 Nannospalax galili
CCCAGTTGCTGAGTGTTACTCCCAGAATGAGGCCCACGATCATCCAATTAAAGCAGCACCTACGGCTGAACCATGATGAAGAGCCTTCTTCCACAATAGTTTGCACAACAGAACAACTCCCCCACCAGCCAGACCTTTTGGGACCTTTCGAGTCTCACAGATATGTGCGTCATGGGCTATAGGCCTCTTTAAAATCAAAGAGTCTTTAAAACATAAAGAATTCGATGAGGTTTTGGCAACATATTTAATGCTGGAGCGGCGGCCATCCCAGAGGATAACAATTTGGATAACAATGCTGTACATGCTTCCATCTTTCCTGTGCCCCCCCAAAGGGCATAGAGTGTCCCTACCCTTCCCGTGTTCCCTTTGCCCACTGTCCCTAAATTTAATGAAGGGGAGAAGCCTAGTGAAAGTCATGGCATGCCTTACAACAGGGCCTACAGGGACAAAGCTTCTCCCCTGAGGAGGACAGGCACTGAGCAACCTTGCC
>NW_008339955.1:0-729 GCF_000622305.1 Nannospalax galili
ACCCTAACCCTAACACATGTGCTAGGCATAAACCTAATGAAAATTCTAGCCGTAGACCTAAAAACATAGTCCTAAAACTAAATCTCACCAACACTTAACCCTTAACCTAACATTAATCTTAAACTTAACCCCAACTGTAACGTTACCCTAAATCTAAACCTACCTCTATACCTAAGCACAACCCTTGCCCTAACCCTAAAATAATCCTAGACTTGAACTTAACACTAAACATAATCTTATTGCTTAAACAAACTAGCCCTAAACCAAGCCCTATCCCTAACCCTAAACCTAACCCTAAAACTGAACATAACTCTAGTGTGAACATTCACCTTAATCCTACATTTAAGCCTAAACATACACATAAACCTAGCCCTAAAAAAAACTCTAACCCTAACGCTAAGCAGAGCCTTAACCCCAACACTACTACAAAACCTAACTCTAACCTTAACCCTAGCCCTAACCTGACCCAAATCCTAACACTTAACCTAACCATTACCCTAAACCTAACTCTAAACATAGCCCTAACCCTAAAGCTAAACCCAAACCTGAGCCTAACCTGCAAGTAACCCTAACCCTTACCCTAATCCTAACCTTAAATATCACCCTAGAACCAATCCTAAACAGAATTCTCTTAACGCTAACACTAACCCTAGCACTAACCCTAAACTTGACCCTAAATCTAGCTTTAAACCTAACCCTAAACACAATCTTAAAACTAACACTAGACAT
>NW_008339956.1:0-290 GCF_000622305.1 Nannospalax galili
CATTATACTGCTCCAATGGCCCAACACAATGTTACAGTGTGACTTCACAATCAATGTTCTATTGTTTTATCACAATGCTCCAATTTGACATCACTAACCCCCTATGTGCAATTTTATTGCTCAAATGTGCCATCACAATGTGACAATATGAAATCACAATACTTCAATGTGCCATCACAATGTTCCAGTGTGCCAACACTGTCACCCCATGTTCCATTATATTGTGCCAATGTGCCATGACAATGTTACAGTATGACTTCACAATATTCCATTGTTTTATCAAAATGCTC
>NW_008339957.1:0-668 GCF_000622305.1 Nannospalax galili
CACATAGGCAGAACTGGTAAAAGAAAGGAGCCAGGGGCTCCTCTCAAGCCCTTGTGACCCATGAGGAACAGATCCTCAAACAACCTTGAGAGTAAAAATAAATTGGTTTATCTGGGCCAACTGTATTGCCTTAAACACCCAAAACGAAAGTATAACCACATATTAAAGGGGCCAATATAATTTCTTAAGAATCCATATGCATAGCTAAAGGTTATATAACAAGTAACAATGCCAGATAGGAGACACCTTCTTTTGAGCTGTTGGCCAGGGTGGCCAAAGGGACTCCCAGATAATAACCCAGCATAGAACTGGGAAAATGAACAGCAGACCCCAATCTTATCTAAAGGAATATTGACAACTGATTTCTGCTAGATGAGGAACAGCTGACCCTCCTAAAACAAAGACCTCTAGACAGGCTGACTAAATTCACCAGATGGACAAGTAGTGGGGAATGGCTGGGGGTGCCGACAACACAGCAGACAGTAGCAGGGATATCAGAGTATAAGGGCTCTAGTAGGGGAGGGAGGCTATGGGAGGGTGCCATCTGGGAACAGGTGTATAGTTGAATAAGATGGTTTGGGATGTTCTGTGTGATGTACACATACATGAAAAAAATGAACAAACTTTTTAAAATGTATTATATTTGAGGAGGAAGCATGGAAATTTAC
>NW_008339958.1:0-2117 GCF_000622305.1 Nannospalax galili
ATACGCCACAACGCCTGGCCTGAAATGACTACTTTTTAATTCTAAAACATAATCACAAGATCCTAATTGAAAAGTACAATTGTTTAATCAAATAGAAAACAACCAAAAAAAAGTTCCTAGAGGTCAGAAAGTCTCTATTCCGAATTTTGTCATTCTGCTGTGTGTGCCTGGTATACCAAGTCCTCAGGAGTCCTTTTCAAGACAGGAAAAGATCAAGGGCCTAATCTGGAACACCATCCCTTCCTGAGTTTACAGCTCATTGTAAACGTTAACCGGAAGCAATGGTCAGTGACTACACTTACACAAAAACTACAAATGCAACTTGACCATTAATAAAACTTGAACTAATATCTACCTGAACTTCAATCAATTATATAGGAGCTTAAAATAGAAGGGCTGAGAGAAAGGTAAGGTTTTTCAATACTTAAAAACCAGAGTATTTCTCCCAGAGTTTCCCTTTCGTGGTTTTCAGTATCTTACTCATAAGATAAAATTTATGAGCTAATTCAGTTTACTGATGCACTAGTGAGCTTGTGCTAAGAGCCGATAATCTGGTTTCTGAGTGCAGCACAATTCACCAGATTCTCAAGCACGGGCCAGCTAGCCACCAAAGCCCTACCTTCTTCCTTCCCATGTGGGCTGTTTCCAAACACAGTACTGTGTATAAGTTCTTGACATTTTTAACACTGTAAATCTTACAGAAACAACCTAAAGGCAAACTCCTCTGACTCATCCAGAAGAATTCATTTCCAAAGATAGGAAAGAATGCCGATTTTGACCCTTCAGACCCTTCAGTCTGAAATTTTGTTAATAAAGACTATAAAACAAAGGCTCCATTTACAAACCAAATACAAAAATCAAGCCTTGGAGAGTTAAAAAACAAACAAACAAACAAAAAAAAACCTCAAATACATTTCAACTGCAAGTAACTATAATTTTTAACTCTGAAAAACAGTGACCAGTACCCTCCCCAGAAACACCATGATACATAGCTCACATTCTCAGTGCAACAGAAATATTGCATTAAAACCAAGCAGGAGAATAACTGAATCCATGCACCCAGCAGGAGATGGATTTGGTATGATAAAAATATCAGAAAATGAGTGTGAGTAATGTGAAACTGCCAAATGAGTAATCTAAGTGCATTATATTTTGGGACACACTCTTCACCCAAAAGTCACATTTTGGAGAAGGCTACAGTACATAGCAGAGGATGTTGACTATTGGACACTGATAACTGATAACTCTCTAAAAGCATGCGTACTTAAGGTGTTACATGTTGTAAAGCCAGGAAAATACCTGCCAACCACATGCTTTTACCATGTGCACACAAATACAGAACGTTCCATTAATTTAACATTCTTTTCCCAGTGACTAATAGTCACAGCTAGGCTTACCACAAACTAAATTTCACATGCTAATGATTCAGAACCCAATTTTTCTCATTCAGTCCTAATCCCTAGAGATGAGAGTGGCTTACCCTGCCTGTCAATTTCAGAGGAAGCTCAGTAAACTACGGGAGCAGCACGCAAGCAGCATGCAGGTCAGAAAACGAGATAAGGAACAGTTCATTAATTTGAGAGCAAAGTCTCTCCAGTCCTACAAAGCACTCTTCCCAGCATGGAAAAGAAATCGCAGGAACTGAATTTGAGCTTATCTTTAAATCACTGCTTCTTTAAGGCTTGGTTTCCTTTATTCAACCAGGATGATTCCCCAAATCTGTCTCTCAACTAAAGTCTCATCATTTTTGCTTTGTACGCCCTCGCTGTGTGGTTCTGATGTCAGCCTTCGCTCTTCCAATAGCCTTCATTTCATCCATTCTGCCGTCTGCCACTACTTCTTGCTATGTAGGAATCTACACTTAAAATCCAGTTTTAAGTTTTCTCTCCACTGACTCTTTAGTTTCTATTGTTACAAAAGTGAAAAAAAAAGCTTACACTAAACTCTAAACTCTATAACATCATTACAGCAAGCGTTTTTCTGAAAAGTTAACACAGATGATATAAACTGTTTCCTGTGCATTTTTCATGAAATAGTTTGACACTCAAATTAAAATGGAGGTTTCAGTACACATATGGTCCTTTAAAAAAATCATTATGAGGGCCAAGCAGCTGGAG
>NW_008339958.1:3882-4871 GCF_000622305.1 Nannospalax galili
AATCTCGGTAAAAGTGATAGTTTAAAAAATAAAAATGACCTGAACACTAACACGAGATAATACAATATAATACTGACCATCGGTCTTGATACAAACATTAAAAATAACTTGCAGGGTGTGGTGGCACACACCTTTAATCCCAGCATTCTGGAGGCAGATGTAGGTGGATCTCTGTGAGATAAAGACCAGCCTTGTCTACACATGCAAGATCCAGGCCAGCTGGGGTTACAGGGAAACCTTGTCTCAAAAAAAAAAAAATGCAGTTCAGTTAGTAGAGTGCTTGCCTACCATTGTGAGGCACTGTGTTCAATCCCCAGCACTGTAGAAATAAAGAGTAACTAACTCATCCTCAATATCACTTGTATTCCAACCAGTATGAGGAGCTCAAGGCAACAAGACAAAGCATTTCATGGTTGTTTTCATCTCTTCTACACACCCAGCAAGCAGCAGCAACCAACTAGACACCAGAAAATGTGCTAGGTTTAATTTAGACTGTATTTTTGATAAACAGTTTAATCAGATCAGAAACTGTTTAGTTATGTGAGAGAAGGTACACTGTGTGAGTCCGTCTATTCCCCTCAGAAACCTCTGAGACTTCTAGGCTGATTAACCCATTTTATATCAGAGACTACTGAAATACAAAAGAGGTATATGATCATCTCATCATCCCAGATCACAGTAAAACTGGCACCATCAGGATTCAAACACAGGGACTATGGCTCCAAAGTTCACCACCAAGATATACTGCTTCCTGGAAACTTCCAAGCCAAGAAAAGAATTCTGAAAGAAAAATATAGTTTTCAGGGCTTAAAACCCGAGCAAACCAAATACACCCACCTCTCAAGACCAGCCCATATATAAGAGATAAAGATTGGAGGGGCTGGAGAGATGGCTCAGCAGTTAAGAACACTGACTGTTCTTGCATAAGATCTGGGTTCGAATCCCAGCACCCACATGACAGCTAACAACTGTCCATAACTCCAGTTCCA
>NW_008339958.1:5088-10960 GCF_000622305.1 Nannospalax galili
ATTAGAGAGTACCCAGGGACAGAAAACTAGGTAATGGCAATAAAACTCAGAAACCCAATGTCACTGTTGTTGGCTTGTGCTACCTTGAGCCAACAGCTTAAAATCTCCCAGTTCAGTTGCCTGATCTCTAAGTTTATCAATTAGTGTAACACTGTGGTGAAAGTGTGGTGCTATGTAATCTTAACTTCATTACTCTCTAGTTAAATCACCTTAAACAAATTACTTAACCCTTCTAGTCCTCAGTTTTGTCATTCAAAAAATTGGGAATAATAACAGAATATATCTGATGATTAAATAAATTATGCCTACAAATAAAGCACTCAGAATAGCAGGTATATCTAATAAAAGCTCAGCGGTAATTCCTATTGCTAAAATTACCAATAACTGTCATTGCTTGGGGGCAGGGACGTCTCACTAAATAACTCAGGCTGGCCATGAACTCCAGAGAGCTGGGATTCCAGGATAGCCACCATGCCCAGCCCATTTTGGGCTAAAACTGCCAGTCTCTTCCCTTTTCGAAACTGCTATTGTTTTACAGATTGAAAGCAGAAAGGGGAGGCTTTGTTGGCATCATACAAATATTCACCTATCCACGAATCACCAGTTCTTGGTGAGCTGCACCCTGAAGTTGCTGGCAAGCGTTCCAGAAAAGTTCCTTTCAAGGGGAAGAAGAGGAACAGGCACTTTATACCTTTCTGGTCACCGTTAAATGTGGACTATGGAAGAAGGACAAGACCTGAAGCTGCTGTCCTGAAAGGTGCACATCCCACCAGCTAGGGAGGTAAATCAGAAAAAACCCTATAACCAAGAAAGAATCCCACCCCTATTATCTTTCATAATAGAGAGAATAAACCCTTAAACATAATTATTCAATGTCACTTTTCTAGTATATGCACCCGACATGATCTTGACTGATACACAATTAAAGGCCAAAGTTTGTTCCCAGTTTCCAGGGCTGGGGTCTAGGTTGTTTGTCAGCACTTTCCACTGTTAAATTCTCTCAGGATACATCTTTTCTGATGTAAGTCAAACCTTAACTACGAGACAAACGAGAGTGTCGCTTTGAGACCTTCACTTCCGTTTGGTAGGATTTCTATTCTATTTGGCTTCATTCACTCTTGGAGGTAAAGTAATGCATCTTGTCCAGAGTTACCTTGTCTTCTTCCCTGGTTCTATTATCGGAGTCCAAGTTTAGATCTCTACCTTGGGTATATGGCCTGGCTGATTTGACTTCAATTGCTTCTGAACTGACTAATGATTGACAGCTTCCCCCTTTTCCTATGTAATAAGACTCCATCTGATTTCGGTCTTCTCATTCAACAGAAGAGTGGGAGAGAATGAAGCTTAGGGGATAGACGTGGGCTGGACAGTGAAGCCATCGGTATAGAGCCATAATTAAGGTTAATGATACCACAGAAGATCTTCTAATAGAATGTCACTTCATGACTGTCACATGTGACATCTGTCAGTTTCATCTTAAAACAACCTCATGAGGAAAGTGCCTCATTGTTTCCCTACAGTTACTATTTTAATTATGTTGCAAAACTAAATGTGAAATTTTATCTAAAACCTGCTGTAATTCCCAAACTCAGGAAGTTAGGCAGGAGAACGCCATTGGACCAGATAGTGAGATTAAACCCAGCTTGGATTTACATAGCAAGACCCTGTCTTTAAAGAACAAAAACAAAAACAACAATAAAAAAATCTCTCAGTGAATAGAAAGGGCTGGAAAAACAAAGCAGAATTGCTTGCCCAAATCTCATGATTGAAGTAACGGAGCAAAGGCCACCTTGTGATAATGACAACATAATGAGAGAAAAAAATACAAAGCAGACTATAATCAGAAGCAGCCCATGCAGAGTCCATATAGCTTACCCTTGTGGAGGTCTGAGGAAGCACCTAGAAGGGACATGGTCTCATGTCATAAATGGAAAGGAAAGATCTGCACTATACATGAAGGGTTAACTTGCACCTACATACTCAAGAGAGCATTTGGAACTGGGCCTCATTCAACCCCATGGTAGTTTCCAGCTGTAACCCTCCTGTTACACACACATAGCATCTCATCAGTCCAACCCACTATGGTCTTCCTTCTATGGATACCACAATAAGGAGGAAACTGACTGGTGAGCCAGAGTCTCACTAGCCTGTGGTCTGGGGGAGTCTGAAAAATTAGGGAAGCCTACTCTCTGAACCGTGACCTTGTTCCTACTCTCCCTTGGAAAGCAAAGTCTGTCCCCAGAAGCAGAGTCAATTCCTGTCTGGCAGATGTTCAATGTCATACTTTCAACATGTCAAAACCACAGTGATTGTCTTCTCTGAAAAACTAGCTACTGATGGAGAATTCTTATTTGGGATGCATCAATAACATCTCCTATCACTTCACTGCCATACTTCAGCATCTTCATGTCTCCCTGTATCTCATCACCAAGACTATCATCATTTTCTCAGTCTCTTGCATCTATTCCTTCTCTAGAGCACGGAGGAGGATTGCTTTAGAAATTAACTTCTGCTCTTAACCAGCTTACCCACATGACAATTAATTCACATCTTGTATATTTATTTTTCCTACATCTTTAAATCAATCACTTTTTGTGTGTCTACATGCTGTGTACTGAGCCCAAGGCAACATGTATGCTAAGCACACTCTTACGCTGAGCTGCATCTCCACCCCAGCTCTAAAATGTAATACTGAGAGCAACACTACCATCATTGTCCAGTTATGTGCGTCCCTTCCCCCAAACAAAACTAAACAGGAATATTTGTGCAAATTTGCATAAAAGGTCTAATGGCTTATTTTTAAAAAGCTAAGAAAATATCTCAGAGGGTCTCATATTAGCTACTCATAACTCTGACTTTTTTAAATTTCCATTTTAATTTAAGGCATTTAAAGAAATTTCATTGTACTAAAAGAATATGGCAGTATTTTTTTTTTGGTTTTCATATAACAAACTATTATACCCCATTATTTAATGCAAACAATGGAAAGGGGAGAGTTTATTAGCTAAAAGCAAAGAGAAGAGGGGAGAGGAAGAGTGTCCGTAAAGACTGAGCTTCTTTGGTGCTCTCTGGGTTAGCTCTGTTGGGCCCAGGAGAGTGAAAGGCACAGCACAGAATTTCTGTGGGTAACACATGATCCCTGATGGTCCAAGCCTCTAGCATCAGAACTAATGGTGGTTTCAGATTCCAAAACAACAGAACAAATTAAGAAAAATCAACATGGTCAGCTAATTTAAAATTCCTTTCAAAACTCATTTCAAAGGAAAGACCAGGATTGACACAGGAGGTTGTCATCTGACCTCCACACGAGCGCCATGGCAAATGCACACCTGCACTGACACACACAAATGTGCACAAACACACGCACGCACGCGCACACACACACACACACACACAAGCATGTGGGTGTTGTATTCATGTAGAGGCCAGTCTCCTTACATGTCTTCCTCTATCAATTGCCACTTTATTGCCTTGAACCTGAGTCTCTCACTAAACAGGAAGCTCACCATTTCAGTTAGGCTGAGTGTCCACCAGCTTCCAGGATCTTCCTGCCTCCACAGGACCCCCCACCCCCTGCGCAAGCCCCAAATGCTGGCGTTACAGGCATGTGTTCCTGACTCTTTTGGGGGGGTGGTCTCTTGAGACAGGGTCTCCCTGTAGCTACAGCTGGCCTGGAACTCACTATGTAGACCAGGCTGGCCTCAAACTCACAGAGATCTGCCTGCTTCTGCTTCTGCAGCCTCCAAAATGGGTGGTCAAACCAACTGAGATCAAGTGAGGCCCCAAAGAATGGACCCATTGGATCACCACTTTTGGGACTTGATGTTCTTCAGTGATCTTAGCTCAGCTCAGCTCTTTACCTGGATCAATATCTACTCTCCTCCACAGCATTCTATACTCACTCTCAGTGCTCCAGAACAGCACATTCTCTCCACAATCTCCATCCATTCCATCCAGGCAGAGTACACATGAGCACCCTCTCCAAGCACTCTGCCTATCCTCTTCTATACACTATGATGACTCCATGTCCTTGATTTTCCTGACAATCCTGTCCATCCCCTTTCAAAAGCTCAAGTCTGTCTATATGCAGGATCTTAGCATAGAATCAATCATCTGTTCATGAGATTTGTACCTATTTGTGCCTATTTAATCTATTTAATGGTTCCTAGTATGAATGTTGTTAATTTATTAGCTCCTTATGAGTTATGATTAGTAATATAGGACAAACATCAAATACATAAACTATTTGAAGAAAGTAACTAAATATATTGGGAATCAATTATTTTGAGCACTTCTCTTTTCATTTTTTAGTTTATTAACACATATTCTTATATGGGATAATGGATTTCCTTATGACATTTTCATAAGTGTATTTAACATGTTTTGATCATATTCATGCACCCATTACCCTGTCTTTTTGAGACAGGGTCACCCTGTAGCCACAGCTGACCTGAAACTCCCTATAGAGACCAGGCTGGTCCCAGTCTCACAGAGATTCTCCCACCTCTGCCTCCCAAATGCAAGGATTAAAGGTAAGTGCCACCATGCCTGACTACCCTGTCTTTTTTTTTAAGTATTTTATTTTTTATTTTCATTTTATATGTGTGAGTGTACTGCCTGCATGTATATAAGTGCACCCAACTGTGAGCCATCTCTCTAGCCCCCATTGTCCTCTCTTACCCTTCTCCTAATCCCACTGATCCCCTCCTCTTCCTAACTAGCAACTTAAGCAGTGGGTACACCATTGAAGAAAATGTCTCTCCCTCCCTAGCAATCATTAACTGCCTATAAATACTCAGGGAGGGTGGAGACTGAGGAGCCCTTCCTTCTCCTTGATGGGATGCTGGCAGACCCAATCTTGTTCAGATCTTTTGCAAGTAATCACAGCTATTGAGAGTTCAAGAGTGTACGAGCCATGGCGTGCCCAGAAGACAAAGGTTCACAGTAGCCTTCTCCTTCCTCTTATAGTCTTTCCGCCCCTTCTGTAATAGTCCCTAAGCTTTAAATGGGGTGATATAGATATCCTAGTTAGGGATGAGCATTCAACAGTCACTAATACTTAGTACTTTGACCAGTTATAAGTCTCTGCAGGAACTGCCACCTATTACAAAGAAAGAAGCTTCATAGACCAAAGTGGACAGCATCTCTACTCTGGACATAAATATAAATATTTAGAGGGCAGTTTGATAACATGTCCATTTAGGAGAACAACAGTAGCAGGTTCCCCCTTAGACCTCCACAGCCATGGGATTTTGACTGGTTGTATTGACCAGACTTGAATTCCTTCCTGTTGAAAGGGCCTCAAATCCAATCAGAAAGTGTTTGGTTACTCCCAAAGAAGTCATGCCACTATTGTACCAATGAGATCTTGCCTGGGAAGCTGACAGTTTAGCATGCAGCATCCACAGATGAGTAAGAGGGCTGATGACAAGTCTCCCTGGACAGCACCTTCCGGCACTATGAAAGCTTGAAAACAAAAAGGAAGCTTCCAGCTCAACTTCAGTTTGAGTTTTCTATGTTCTGCAACCAAAGAGTGTGCTGTCTTACCACCTAATTCTGGTGAGCAACCAAGAGCTGTAGCAAGAGCCTGTATTGTTTTAGGAGCCTCGGGGGCCTCCCTGGCCAACAATTGCCAACACAGCCCACCTCTGGCACTGGTATTTCCATTTAATAACCTATGAGCCCTTCTTTTTTTTTAAAGCTAGCTAGATATAAGAACTCAAACTATAAATCTCAGTTCCAAACACATTCTAGAAAATATGTTACCACAAAAAGTCTCTAGTTATTTTTTTTCCTTTAACTGGGAATTTAAAGCAAGATCTCAATGTTGAAGCCTATTGATTTTAACCAAGATTAACTCAAAGTTCATCAT
>NW_008339958.1:11222-16477 GCF_000622305.1 Nannospalax galili
TGTTATTAGTTGGGAGACTAAGGCAGAAGGATGGCACGTTTGTCAGCCTGAGCTACAAAGTGAGTTCAGGACTACTCTCAGCTATATACAAGACTCAGTCTTAAAGAAAAGTTGTTTTGTTTTGCTTTGCATTGAGCCAACTCTACTCATATTTCAAGGCTCTGTTATAAACAATAGAAACATTTCCAAATATGTTTTTTTAATATTTTTTATTATTTTTAAGTGTATGAATTCATTGCCTGCATGTGAGTGTACCCATTTTGTGCAATGCTCACGGAGGTCAGAAGAGGGTGTCGGATCCCCTGGAACTGGAGTTACAGACGGTTGTTAGCCACCATGCCAGTCCTGGGAATTGAACCCGGGTCCTCTGCAAGAGCAATCAGTGCTCTTAACTGTTGAGTCATTTCTCTAGCCCCACATTTTCAAATATGTTACCAAGTTCCCTATCTGGGGAAATTAAAGTTATCTGTAGCTTAATATTTGGCCCTGGTCTCATTACACCACTGTCTTAATAAATGACCAAACTTTCCCTAGATACTTCCACTGTTGAGTAGCATGGAAGAAATAATAACAGAGGGACAGATTATTTGGCTATGGGTAAATGAGTTCTGGGTCTTGCTTCATGGTTTTGTTTTGTGTTATTTTTTCCTCTAATTCTGCAGTATTGCAAGTAAACTGTAATGTGCATGTCAATGTTTTGTATCTTTTCCACATCTATCCTCTGACATTTCTAATGGCTGCCTGGCTGGGACACAGGGGTTCTAACTTAGGATGTTGGAAGTAATACTACAAAAAAGTGACAGATGAATAATGTAGACATTTTTGTCTCCTAAAATAGAAAACAATGCTCCATGGAGAACTTGTTTTCTCCCTTAATGGCCCTGTCATCAACTCTAGAATGCTAACAGTTTAAAGCAATCTGTACTAAATAATCTGATGCCTTGGACCATCCGCAAGGACTTTTCCTTCCAAAGGACAAACACAGGGAGCAGCTGTACTGTGCCAATATCCAGAAGGTTCTTGAAGTTTATTTTGGCAGAAGAAAAAATGTTCCTTCAAATGATATTTGATGCAGAATCCCAGTCAGTAATGCAAATAGAAGTGGTGGTTTGGCCTCATACACATACACATAAATAAAAAATAAAATAAATATTGAAAAAAAGGAAGAAGTGGTGGTTTGGGGGTGGACAGATGGCTCAGTGGTTAAGAGCACTGGCTGCTCTTGCAGAGGACCCAGGTTCAATTCCCAGCATCCATGTGGTTGGCTAACTGTTCTTAACTCCAGTTCCAAAAAAAAAAAACACAAGCAGGAAAGAGAGAGAGAGAGAGAGAGAGAGAGAGAGAGAGAGAGAGAGAGAGGATTTGATTGGGGATTTAAGCAGGAACTCATACTCTCTGTTCATATTCCCAAACCCTCAGGAAGACACCAAAACCATGAGTAAAAGACTTCTTTTAAGTGGATCTGGAAAAGTAAAACAGTGGATTCAACATCATATTACCAATTAAAAGTAATGGAAAATAAGAGCTGACATTCATGTGAGGTCAGCAAACTGGCAATGGGGATGGAGCAGTGCCTTGCTCTAGATCTGTGTAGGATGTGGTAGGAAGACTCAGCCCCTAAGTTCACACTTCGGCTAGCATGCCAGTGACATGGCTTACTTGCTATGTGACCTGAAGTAGTAACTTAACCACAGTCTCAGGAACCCTGTATCAAATAGAGAAAGTAGAATTCTATCAGATCTTTTTGAATGTTAAATGATAATGTGGAAAGTACTAGCCGAGTATCTCATATAACTCTAAAAATGTTCACTTTTCTATAGTCTAATAATACAGAAAATGGAAGCTTTGCCTTTGCTTTCCACATAGCATTTTATTTCCTTACCATTCATATGTCAAACATCTAGAGATACAGATATGTACAAATACAGACATAGATACACAGATCACTAGTTGGCTGGAGCAGAGAACTCGGATTAAATCCAAAACTTTATTTATAGATTAGTTTTGTTAATAGACAAAATTTAATACAGAGCAAAACAACTGAAAAATTATCAGCTAATATGCAGCCAATTTAGAAACTTCCATATCAATCTCTCTATCACAATATATTCAACTGTAAGAATTTTCAGAAGCTTTTCAAATAATTTGCACTTGAGAAAACAATTAACACTCCAGACCATGGTTCACATACTGTCTCAATTTCTTTGGAACTCAAGCCCTTCTGTTCTCTGTGGCCTAGTAGAATGTCCATCTGAGAAGAGAGCTGGTTAATATCTCTATCTTTTAAACCTGAGTGGTTTTGCCTTGAAACTTGGAACTCTTTATTTCATGATGTCCTGGACAGATTAAGATATAGCAGAACATTTATACATAACTGGGATTTTATTAAGCTTCAAGATTAACATAAATGGGTGGGGGGAGGAACAACACATTACCTGACCTCAGAACAAATGGTAAAGAGATCTGCTTGTAGGAAAATCAAATCTGACAAGTGAAATTTGTGTGACGAAAAAGCTTTGCAGACTCAGTCCACCAGGGGGGGAGTGTTGTTCAACTATTAACAGTATTCACATGTACAACAATAACTACTTTCTAAAATTTTCATTCCCTAAAGGACAACCTGAATATCTTCTATTGAATGTCATTAATTCAGGTTACAATGACATCACAGGTCACTGCTCACAATCGTTTGTGTCTGTGGTGTGATGTATCTTGCCTCTAGATGAAGGATTATCCTAGGAGGCACTGAAGATTCTTTACATTCAGTTCCACAACCTGGTCAGGACTGTTTGCACCCCAGTGCAACCCCCATCCTCACTAGCAATCTGCTGGTAAATTTCAAAGAAGGTGGTAAGAGGTAGCTACTGCCCTGTCAGTGACAAAAGCCCAAAGTGGGCTGCCAAGGCTCAAGGGGCAGCATGATGCAGACTGTATTTCTAGTCACTTCTGGGACTCAGCATCCTTGCCCCTCACTCAATCATTAAAGACAAATATTTGAACCTAAAACTACTAGAAGAAAACAGAGAAACAGTTCCTTGCCACTGGTGTGGGCAATGATTTTTTTTTTTTTTTTTTTAAGGATTCCAAAAGCATATACAAAAAGGGAGGGAGCCAGGCGTGGTGGTGCACACCTTTAATCCCAGCACTTGAGAGGCAAGAGGTAGGTAGAACTTTGTGAGTTTGAGGCCAGTCTGGTCTACATACTGAGTTCCAGGCCAGCTGGGGCTACAGGGAGACCCTGTCTCAAAAAAGACTAAAGAAAGGGGGGCGGTGGGAACAACCAAACACCACCAGCCTGAAAAGTTTCTCCACCGTAAATTCTGCCTAGCAAAGGTATCAGCAGAGGGAAGACACAACCTACAGAGTGTGGGAAATATGCTATCTAAACATCAGATCAGGAATAAGTTCTATTTATAAATAAGTCAATGGGCAAATGATCTGGATAGAAAAGTCTCAAAAGGAGACAAACACGGCCAATAAGTACATGAAACTGTGTTCAACATCACTAATCATAGAGGAAAACAAATTAAACCACAAGGAGATACCACCTCCTACCTGCTGGAAAGGCTATTATCAAAAAGACAAAAGATGAGCCAGGCTTGGTGGCACTCGCCCTTTAAGCACTCAGGAGGCAGAGGCACACAAATCTCTGTGAGATCTAGGCTAGCCTGGTCCACATATGGAGTTCCAGGCCAACTGGAGCTACAGGGAGACCCTGTCTCAAAAAAAGAAAAAGAAACCAAGATGTGTTGGAGAGGGTGTAGGAAAAAGGCCTTCTGTATACTGGTGCTAGGAGTGTAGATAAGTACAGACCTTATGAAAAATAGAAAGGAGATCCCTACAAACCTAAAACAGAATGAACATATATGATCCTTCCATCCTATTCCTGAGTATACAGTCAAAGCATAGCCATTAGTCAAAGAACATCTGAACTCCTGTGTTTTTGCACGGTTATTCAAAACACCCAAGATACTGATACAGCCCAAGTATTTCTGAAGGGTTGAATGTGTAAAGAAAATGCAAGATAAACATATACATACATAACAAAATTCTATTCAGTGAAACAAAGGAGAAATCTTGTTATTTGCAACAACATGAACAAATCTAAAGAACGTTATGCTAAATAAAATAAGCTCTCCCCAGAAAAACAAGTATCCTCATCTCACATGTCGAATTTTAAAAATGCCAGTGGCCAGCAAGATGGCTCGGTGGGTAAAGACACTTGCCACACAAGCTTAATGACCTGAGTTCAATCCCCTGAGCCCACTTAAAGTTGGAAGGAGAGAACCAACTCCACAAAGTTGCCCTGACCTTCACGCACCACAGAATGTGCACCCCTCCCCCCGCACACAAATAGTAACAAATGAAAAAGAATTTTAAATGGAGTTCAAACATAAAATAGAAAGGTGAGGGAGGAAGAGGAGAAAATGCAGGTGAAAGGGTACAAACATCAGACAAACAAAAATGGTTCATATGTGAGGTGACAGACATGCTGAGAGGCTTCATTTAACCATTTCATAGGCATTAAAATATCACAGTGATACCATTAGCATCACAATTGTATCCTTTGCTTCTTAATAAACAAATCACCCAATGCCTCCATTCCTCCTCATCTCCCCAAACCTACTTCTTCCTTAAGCCTCTACATAATGAAAGTTGCAGAACCTGTTCTCAGTGCCTCACCCTCTCTTCTCCCATATCCATCAGTTACCAGTCTCAACACCACAATCCATCTGCAAGGCCTTTCCTTCCGTCATGGTTCAGATCATCTGCAAGCATCCCTTCAACTCCTGCATTACTGTACGGTAGCAATGCACTTGGTTTAACCCAGTATCCATTTCTCCACTTCCGTTAGTAACAGGACTCCCACCTTCTACCTGGCCCCATGAGCACAGGAAAGATTAATTTTCAGCTTTCCCTTATTCCCAGGTGTTTTCATGGCAACACATGCCAACAGTGGGCTGCAGCTATGAGAGTTCCATGGCATCTCATCCAGAGCACCTTCAAATTACAGCTAACATATGCCAGGTCACCCTCCCAGTTCTACTGTCTCAATTCTACTCTCAAGAATGTTCTGGAATTCAAGCAAGCAAGCACACCAATAGGTGAGAAATTATAGACCAATGAGGTCAAAGTAGCCAGGACTACCCAAAGTCATGTAACCAACATACAAACTCTGAATCACCTGTCTAGATTTCTTTCACAGAAAATAATTTTGGTTAAGCCAGTGTGTGTGTGTGTGTGTGTGTGTGTGT
>NW_008339958.1:16818-17552 GCF_000622305.1 Nannospalax galili
TTGTGTGCAAGCACGTACCACACACCGACTTTCTTCAACCTTTCATTTCTATAATGCAAACCCATATCTTCATTGTTTTCATACTGGTTTCATAAGACCCAAGTGTAAGAATCAATCTACTATTTTTAATTAATTTATTTTTTCATGTATTCTATGCCTGCATGTATGCTAAGTGGATACCATGTGCACATAATGCCCGCAGACACCAGAAGAGGCGTCAGGTCCCCATTGGTTTTACAGAGGGTTGTTAGTCAACCATGTGAGTGCTGGGAACTAAACTCAGGTCTTCTGCAAGAGCAGCCAGTGCCCTTAACCACTCAGTCAGCTCTCCAGCCTCAATCTATTATTTTTTCATCAATGAAGTACATGTTAGTATGTTTTAGTATGGAATATAATCTGGTCTCCACTTGCCCCAAGTCTCTCTTACATGCCCTCTGTAGACACTAACTGCTCCTTTAAGCCATGGTTTGCAGAGTACCACAGTTTTGAATATGCTTCTGCAACTGACAAATAGCTTTTCTCCAGTACCCATGCCAGCAGATCTTCAAAAACTTGGCTCAGACAGTGTCCTCTTCTAGGAAGCCTTCCCTCCAGTTTAACTGGCATGTGCCTTCAACAGCCTGCCAAATCCCCCTGTTCTTACTTCAACTATAGTAGGAATCATGTTAGAATCATCATAGTATTTGTCTGTTACTCCAATCAGACTGGATGCTCATCTTTCTCCAGCTGAGCAA
>NW_008339959.1:0-1107 GCF_000622305.1 Nannospalax galili
AAAGATATAATTAAGGATTTTTCTCATATTTTTTAAAGTTTATTTTTTTTAAATTTAGTAGCCACATGATTAGAAGCATTTCATTACATCTTTAACATATTCAGTAACACATCAGAGCAAGGATATATCTCTTTCAAAAGTGGCTGTAAATTTTTAGATTCATAGTTAAATTAATTCAGTTATACAATTTTGAACTCAGTATAGACCCTGTAAGACATAAAATTGAGTAAGCTTTTACCCTTTAAAGAAGATCTCCATTTCATTTTAAAATATGCTGTTTCCCATGTTTTTAACGTTACTAACACATGTTTGCATGTGTCTTTAATCTCTATGTATCTGGTGATTACTAGTCACAGTCGGTTACACTCGTATCCTTAGTACCTGTATGATATACACACACATTCTGGACCCAGCCACAGGCACTTAGGCCTCTCACCAAAACAGTAAAATAAGGTAAGAGGTTAGAAATCTGCAGGCTTTGTTTAGAAGACTTTATATTCAAAAGAGAACTGAGTAGGAAGAAGTACATGACCATTGCACAAAAACACTGAATTCCAGGAGCATGAACAAATCTCTGAAATTCCTTCCACTAGCCCAGATCACTGACTTGCTGGAAGAGAACACAGATGGAGATCAAGAGAGAGCACTTCAAAACTCCAGGAAAGTAGAGATCGGTTCTTGGCTTTCGTTGATAGAGAATTGTAAATATTTTTGAATTTCAAAAATCTTCAATCTTGCATAAAAGATGCCATTCTATTACATTACCTTCTGTCTGGTTTTTTGTGTGCCAAAGCAATTGACTTTTTAATTGCTCAATATTCAAAATTCATGTCTTTACTAGACATGTTACTTTGTAATTTTTGAACACCGCATATGATCTTTGAGGACAGCATAAACTGTCTTGGGGAAGTAATGGCTGAAGTCAGACGAAACTACTCACAGAAGAACTAGGATTGCCATATCTTTGATATCAAAAAAGCCAATGCCATATCTATTACTTAAAAATCAACCTTATTTCAACACTACAGACACTATGAGCTTCTGTTCTATGCCACCAAGGCCTAGATGGATTCACAGTAGAATTCTACAAGACATACAAAAATTACA
>NW_008339959.1:2517-3177 GCF_000622305.1 Nannospalax galili
CAGATGTTTACAGTCATTAAGAAAACATTTCAGAACTCCATTTCCCTTTTTTCTTCTATATTTAGGAGACACTTATGTGCGCAGAAAAGTCAGACGGAAGGTGCAGAGATAGACTGCCTTCTTTATTAGCCATTGTCTTTGTGTTTCCTCCAAGTTAAACAGAGTGATAAAAGGCCCTTAAGGGAAGGATAGTGAACTTTCAAGAGCTAGCCTGTTCCTAGACTCCTACGGGATTAACAGAAGCAGGACCACGTTTCAATACTATATGTGACTGTCGCGCTGATCTAAGAGCTCTGGACTCAGAACCTCGTGACAATCACAGCCGTGCTTCATCTTTAACTCTGCAAAAAGCTAGCCCACACCCATGATGGCAAGTTTCTGAACTGTAAGCAGAGGACTGGAACAAGTATAAACACCTTCCATTCAGTACCCAGTTCATACGTGAAAATAGCACCAGCCATGGTGGTCAGTGGCTGCCAAACACATAGAGAAACCAAACATCACTGGCTTCCTAATAAAATTACAGAAAACCTTCCATGAAATGTTCCAGCCAGAGCTTTTTGCTGCTAAAGATTCTGGTGGCTTCTCTCCTACTGTTATTTCCTGGGTATAGGGAACAGAGAAATGAGCATCGAGGTGTCATAGGGATGTGATGAGCAA
>NW_008339960.1:0-354 GCF_000622305.1 Nannospalax galili
CTTCAGATTCCCTAGAACTGGAATTATGGATGATTGTTAGCCTCCATGTGCATGTTGAGAATCAAACCCAGATCCTCTGCAAGAGCAGCCAGTGTTCTTAATCGCTGAGCCATCTCTCCAGCCCCAAGAGTGAACATTTCTAAAGTTCTTTATTCTTTTTCTTTTTGAGACAGGGCTTCATGCAGCTCAGGCTGGCTTCAAACTCACTATACAATTGAGACTTTTCTTGGACTTCTGATCCCCCTGCTGAGTGCTGGGATTGCCAGCATACATCACCATGTCCCCCTACTTGTTTTTATTTTCATTTTCATTTTTACTGCTAGCATACGGGAATACCCACCTAACTTCATCATC
>NW_008339961.1:0-257 GCF_000622305.1 Nannospalax galili
AATGAGTCACATCCCCAGTCAATGTGCATGTGTGTGTGCGTGTGTGTGTGTGTGTGTCTGTGTGTGTATGAATGGTACTTATGTGTATGTGTGTGTATAAGAGCAGGTGTGAGGTTCTGCTTTGAAGGTCTCTTGTTTCTGCTGCTGTGCCGCATACTCAAACTTCATTGGCCCTTGAAATACTAGGGAATTTTTCTTTCTGTCTCCTATATCACTGTAGGATTGCTGGTGTTTACACTTAGCACTACTACATTGGA
>NW_008339962.1:0-736 GCF_000622305.1 Nannospalax galili
GTTACATTTTTGTAATGAATTACATAATATCTATATATTTGTAAATGTGTACCTATGTTTGTGCATTTTGCATGTGTGCATGTGCACGCACTCATGTGTGTGTGTGTGTGTGTGTGTGTGTGCGTGTGTGTGCGTGTGTGTGTGTGTATACACCAAGGCCAGAAGTCAATGTCAGTGGTTATCTTCAATTGCTTTTATGTGTGTGCTGGGCTGTAAAATCAGGCATCACACATGCGCAACACATAATTTCTCTACTGGAGCATCTCCCCAGCCCATATTTATGTATTATAAAATGGGTGTCAATAAGTTTGAGTCAAGATTTGTGTGTGTTGTATGAATTCTGCCTTTACAATCTTAATAACGCATCACAATTCAGCCAATGATCTAATAACAATGTGTTGCTAAAAAAGAAAAATAGGTTATAAATAGGAAAAGGAGATTTTCCCCATTCTTCTGAAATGAAGAATTTTACGTTATATACCTTAAATTTCTTTTCTAAAGTTTGGTATGAAATAATTCGTAGAATAACATGGCAGGCATTGTAGAAAATAAACATTGTCAATAAAAAAACACATAATGACTTCATGTAATTTTAAATATAAGAAAAAAAGACAAAATAAATGAGACAGACATACAAAACAGAAAGTGCTGAAATGAATACTACAATTAAGCTGAATATATTTTATGCTTATGACTCTCATCATGTGAAAAAAATATAATTTTCACTTTTAAGATA
>NW_008339963.1:0-218 GCF_000622305.1 Nannospalax galili
ATTATTAAGCCAAATGTACCCAAAGGCAGACCTCCTTTAACAGAGGTCTCTTTTAATTGGGTCCCTTCCAGAAGGGAGAGTACATAATCTTTATTTGCTGCCAAATCCAACCTAGCACTTCCTGGAGTGGCTCTAGGAAGATCATAATAAAAAGTTCAGTCAATGGATTTAGTTCAAATTGTTTGTCTTTTTCCTTACCTGAATCCACCATCTCTATC
>NW_008339964.1:0-268 GCF_000622305.1 Nannospalax galili
AATGTCTGTAAGTCATTTTCTGTTCTGGGAACGTTCCATCTGAACAATTGTACCTGTGCAGGACCTGTAATTCTGTATTCTGGAAACCAGTGGGAGTGGCAGACGTGCCCAGAGACCCCTGGTTCTGACACTCTGGCCTTAGGGACCGGAGTGGTCTGGAGTGGGAAGGACGGTGAAGCTTTCCTTCCCCTGAGAGAAGAAGGGAGCTTGGCTTGGTTTGGCTACTCCCCTCCCACTCTGTACTTTCTGTTCTTGAGTTAAGGGACGT
>NW_008339965.1:0-915 GCF_000622305.1 Nannospalax galili
AGCAAGAGATGTAGTGGGGTTGGGAAATATTCATGATTTATTCTTTCAGCAGAAGTCGATGGCTGGAGAGGAGGAAACACAGGGACAGGGAACGACATTAGGGAGGAAAGAACAGGGTGTGGGAGACGGAAGAGGGAGAGAGGGTAGCTGTGGAGGTTTGAATGAGAATGGCACCTATAGGCTTCAAGTATTTGGACAATTTGTCCCCAGGTGCTGGCCCTGTTTTGCGAGGTCTTAGAAAGTGTGGCCACGTTGACAGAATCATATCACTTGGGGGCAGATCCAATTTAAGAATTCTTAAGCTTTGCCCAATTTTCAGATGCTTTCTGCTTCGAAGTGCAGCAGTGGCGGGAGAACTTTGTGGACCACTGAAACAACTTAAAGTTCATCCCTCAGCTGCAGAATTAAATAAAAGTTCCGGGACTTGAAGATCCAACCTTGGATTAGCGAAGACCAGAAGCAGCGAGTCCTCTTTACCAGACTAGACTACTTACAGCACAATTTTTCAGGCAATGAAGTGTTAACATGTACCACCTACGCTCATTAGAATTTTATTACGGTTTCCATCAGGAGTGGTGAGGGTAAAAGTTAGAGATTAGCTCTGGAAGAAAGCAAAGTATAAAAGTTGCCTCTCTAGACGCAAGGTCCACGGTGGCTTGGTGTGTCTCAGGATAATTGCAGCTTTAGACTCAATTTCTACTGAAAATAATAATACACAAAGTCATTTCCTTAAGGAGAAGAAATAGAGATTAGGAAAAAGACAGGAGAATGAGTCAGTCTCAAGAACAATGGGACTCAATCATGAAAAATAAGTATTTTGATAAAATTGGGCTAGATCTATAATTTATATAATTATGAGTATTGGACTAGATGTAATTTCAAGAATTTTTAAAAATTCACATACATGAAAAATGA
>NW_008339966.1:0-367 GCF_000622305.1 Nannospalax galili
CACCTGATTTATTTATTTATTTACAAAAAAATTATTGAGAATTTCATACATATAAGGTATTTTAATCAAATCCATGCCCGCTCCCTCCCCTCCAACATCCCCCCTTCTGAAGAGGTAACCCTAAAATATTTTAAGGATTAGATACAAGCTCCCAAATACTTTTGACATTTTTGGCATTTGGGAACAGAGTATGTTGCTAACAGGCCGAAGGACATATTGATTTTTAGCCAAGCAACTGACTACATTTCTTTGGGGTCTTGTTTAGCCTAACTGCCTAGCCAGTTCCTACCTTCTATTCTTATCACGCCATCCTCCAAAGGGGTTACCCAGATTGCCAATATGGAATAGGGATGCCTACCGCTCTGGC
>NW_008339967.1:0-277 GCF_000622305.1 Nannospalax galili
CAGAGAACCAGACTTCAGTTAGTAACAACATCAGATAGCTCACAACCACCTAGAACTCAACCTCCAGGGAGATCTGACATCTTTGCACTCACATTCATATGCACATACCCACACACAGATATGCACACACAGATAAATAAAATCATTTTAATCTAGTGAAAATTTGAAATTCTGTACCCATAATGCATTTCCATACAGCATTGTTTTACAACATTATAAGAGTGTGTTCTGCAAAAACACATTTTAAGCCATTTATTCTAACACTTGTGAAAGAAAC
>NW_008339968.1:0-217 GCF_000622305.1 Nannospalax galili
CAGGGAGAAGAGGGATGTCCCTCAGGTAGTGTGAGGAGTAGGTGAATGATACAGGATGAGAACTGAGTTATCCAGCCAGGCATGGTGTTGAGGCCAGAGGATTGACACAACTTTATGGTCAGCATGGTGTACACTGTGAGTTCAAAGCCAGCCAGGGCTACATATGTGAGACCCTGTTTCAAAAGAAAACAAAAAACAATTCATTTATCCAAAAGGC
>NW_008339969.1:0-296 GCF_000622305.1 Nannospalax galili
TTCTATTAAAATATGTATACAGGGGGCCTTTCTTGTCAACATATAGATAAACTGGAGACGAGTAGCTTCTGTAAAGTCATGGGCAGAACCTGGGATCAGAAGTCAGCAGGTTGATTTGTCTGCCTCAGCTCTGCCTTTTCTTCACATAGACCTCAATGGGACTGCTTGCTTGTGGCTCCCTCCCCAGTAATTTACAATGTAACAATGCACAAAACACCTAGAGGTTTTGAGATATAATTTTTTTTAATAAAAGGCTGGGGTATACAGTGCTTGTCTAGTAAGCACAAGACCCTGGA
>NW_008339970.1:0-182 GCF_000622305.1 Nannospalax galili
TCTCTGTTTTTTTAGTTTGTTATATATTCTGGATATTAAACCTCTGTCAGACATGTCACTGGTGAAGACTGTCTCCTATTCTGTGGGTTTTCTGTTCACTTCCCTGGTTGTCTCCTTTGATGTACAGAAGCTTTTTAGTTTAATGAGGTCCCACATGTTAATTCTTGCCCTTGTGTCCTGGG
>NW_008339970.1:264-444 GCF_000622305.1 Nannospalax galili
GAGTTTCAGGCTTTACATTGAGGTCTTTGAGCCATTTGGAATTGACTTTTGTGCAGGGTGAAAGATAGGGGTTTAGTTTCATTCTACAAGTGGAGATCCAGTTTTGGTAGCACCATTTGCTGAACATGTTGTCTTTCCTTCAGTGAATATTCTTGGCCCCTTTGTCAAATATCAGGTGGC
>NW_008339971.1:0-216 GCF_000622305.1 Nannospalax galili
CCCCAGCTGTCCTGGAACTCACTATGCAGACCAGGCTGGCCTTGGACTCACCGAGATCTGTCTGCCTCTGCCTCCTGAGCACTGGTATTAAAGACATACACCACCACGCCCGGCTCAACACTTTTTTTTTACTGAATATTTAGAGTATTAAACTAACTTGAAATGACTTATTGTTATACCCATAGATTAATGCATCTCACATGGTGGCTAAAAACT
>NW_008339972.1:0-311 GCF_000622305.1 Nannospalax galili
GATCATTTTTTTCTTCTTTTTTGAGACAGGATCTTCCTATAGTCCCAGTCAACCTGGAACTCCCTGTGCCTATCAGGCTGGCCTCTGTCTCACAGGCGTCCCCCTGCTAAGATTAAAGGGGTGTGCCACAGATTAACTGTGTCCCAGGAAAGTGCTGGATGGGGGTGGGGGTGGGGCAGGAGAGAGGGCGTGGCCTGGTTTCCTGTGGCTGTGATTCCAGTGGGCCTGGGATCTAACACAATCCTTAGGGTGTCTAAGTGGAAATCCACAGGCCTAGAGGACATCCGGCCCTCAGTCCAGTACTAGTGTCA
>NW_008339973.1:0-466 GCF_000622305.1 Nannospalax galili
GAAGTCATCCTGTAACATTTTGATGGCACTGTGGAGCAATATAATAACACAAGGGGCAATAGTGTTGGAATATTGGACCATTGTGATGTCACCTTGGAGCATTGTGATGTCACAATGGAACATTGTGAAGTCATATTGTAACAATGGAATGGAACAATCGAGCAATATAAAGGCACATGAGGAGATAGTATTGTTACTTTGGAGCATTGTGATGGCACATTGGAACATTAGAAATCCTATTGAAACATTGTGATGGAATATAGGAGCAATATAAGGACACAGAGGGCGATAGTTTTGGCACATTGGAGAATTGGGATGTCATATTGGAGCACTGTGATATCACAATGGAACATGGTAAAGCCATATTTTAACATTGTGATGGCACCATAGAGTATTGTGAAGGCACATGGGGCCGTAGTATTGGCACATTGGAGCATTCTGATGTCACATTGGAGCATTGTGAAGT
>NW_008339974.1:0-490 GCF_000622305.1 Nannospalax galili
CTAACAAGGTCCTATTTGTCCATTGTTGACCTTAATTCCTGAGTGAATGGAGTCCAATTTAGAAAGTCCTTGCCTGTACCTTCATCTAGTCGGATATTAATGCATGCTTTCTTCTCACAGTTACAGAGTTTCAGGTTTCACATTGACATCATCGATGTACTTGGAATGGATTCCTGTTCAGGATGATAGATATGGGTCTACTTTCATTCTTCTATGAATAGTGATCCAGTTTTCCCAGCACTACTTGCTGTCTTTCCTCTAGTGTATATTTTGGCATCTTGGTTCAATATCAGGTGACTATAGTTGTGTGCACTTATGTTTGTACATTCTGTTCCTTTAATGTAGATATCTGTTTTGGTGCCAATACTAATCTTATACAAATAGAGCTCTGTATTATAGTTTGAAGTCTGGTATGGTTTGGCTATCCAGTGTTTTTTTTTGTGGTTCCATACAAATTATAGACTTTTTTATATTTCTGTGAAAAACATCG
>NW_008339975.1:0-294 GCF_000622305.1 Nannospalax galili
TGAGCCCTAGCCCTATCTCTAAACCTAACCCGAAACCAAACTCGAACCCGATCCTGAACCCTAGACCTAGGCCTAGCCCTAACCTGAGCCCTAACCCTAACCCTAACATGTAACCCTAACCCTAACTCTAACCCTAAACCTAACACCAACAATATCCCTAAACTCTAACCTTAACCCTACCCTAACCCTAAACCTAACCATTAAACTAACCCTAACCATAACCATAACCTTAATCCTAACCCAAACCCTATCCCTAACCCTAACCCTAATCCTAATGCTAACACTAAAACTAAT
>NW_008339976.1:0-439 GCF_000622305.1 Nannospalax galili
GGGTTACCCAAATTGCCAATAGGGAATAGGGATGCAGACCGCTCTGGCTTCCTCCATGCTGAACAGGGACGCAGGGTGAAGCAATTAGAGTACCCCTTCAGTGGGACTATCTAAAAGACTCCCAAATTGCATAACTTTTGTCTCTAAGGGGAGAAGAGAGTCCTTGAATCATGAATGGGAGATGTGAAGGAGAAGTAAAGGCAAAAGTAATTAGCATTACAAGTTCTAGACAAGGAACTAGAAAAAAGTCAGAACAGGGCAATTTTCAAATGTTCATATGAGAGCATTGGAGTTTCTTGACAAGGGCTGCCAAAAGCATCCCTCTACTGGGTTCTTCCTCATTTTTCTTTCGTCTTCCAAGGCTGGACTAGTTGACTGGGAAGAGTGGCTGGATATTTAGATGAGGGTCCAGTGACCCTGCTTGGCACTCCTTTAATGA
>NW_008339977.1:0-318 GCF_000622305.1 Nannospalax galili
TGGTCCCCTCCTGTGAGCTGGAGCTGTGGTACTCTCCTGTGAGCTGGAGCTATAGTCTGCCCCTGAGAACAGGAGCTGTGGTCCCCTCCTGTGAGCTGGAGCTGTGGTCCCCTCCTGTGAGCAGGAGCTGTGGTCCCCTCCTGGGAGCTGGAGCTGTGGTCCTCTCCTGTGAACTGGAGCTGTGGTTCTCCTCCTGTGAGCTGGAGCTGTGGTTCTCCTCCTGTGAGCTGGAGCTGTGGTTCTCTCCTGTGAGCTGGAGCTGTGGTTCTCTCCTGTGAACTGGAGCTGTGGTTCTCCTCCTGTGAGCTGGAGCTGTGG
>NW_008339978.1:0-227 GCF_000622305.1 Nannospalax galili
AGACAGTTGTTAGCTGCCATGTGGGTGCTGGGAACTGAACCTGGGTCTTCTTCAAGAACGGTGTTCTTAACCACTGAGCCATCTCTCCAGCCCCCATTGTTGAAGTTTTCAGGCAAAGTCATACTTGAGTTTTTTTGAATGGATGACTAGAATGCACTGAGTTGCTATGCAGTGAAGCAGAGGGATTTGCTGTGAGGTTGTGTTCAAATTAAGCATGTCAGGTGAAT
>NW_008339979.1:0-748 GCF_000622305.1 Nannospalax galili
CCATAACCCTAACCAGACCCAAAACCAAAGCCGAAACTGAACCCGAACCCGTACACGAACTGTAACCCTAACTGTCACGCTAAAACTAAACCTAGACCTAGCCCTAGCCCAAGCCTTTCCTCTTAATCCTAGCACTAACCCTAACCCAAACTCAAACCTAACTGCTAACCCTATTCCTAAACCTTACCCTAACCTGAAACCGAAACATAACCTGAAACCGAGCCCTAACCCTAACCCTAACCCTAAACGTTATCCCTAACATTGAACCTAACCGTAACCCAAACACTAATCGAAACCGGACCCCGAAACCAAACCCGAAACCTAACCCAAACCCTAATCAGAAGACGAACCAGAACATGAACCCGAAACAGAACCCCAAACCAAGGCCCTGCACCGGCAAGAACTCGAACCTGAAAATGAACCAGAACCCTAAACCTAAACCAAGCCCTAGTCCTAGCCCTCTCCTTTGCCCTAGCCCTTCCCCTACGCCGAACTCTAACTCTTAACCTTTAACCTTAACCCTAGCCCTAGCCGTAGACCTAACCTTAATCCGAACCATAACCCTAATCCCTAACCCCACCGCTAATCATAAATTTAACCCTAACCCTAACCCTAACCCTAACCCTAACAGTAACCCTAACGCTAATCCTAACCCTAACCCTAATCGTAACCGTCACCCCTAACTCTAATCCTTAGTCGAACCCTATCCCTAAGCCTAACACTATCGCTAAACCCCTAACACCTAATT
>NW_008339980.1:0-955 GCF_000622305.1 Nannospalax galili
CATGAAAAACGCTGAGATACAACAAAAGCGTTCCTAAGAGTGAACATTAGCGTTCTGAGTGCCTACATTAAAAATAAGAAACAACAAAAATAAATGACTTAATGGTATAACAAAAGAACATGAGAAAACAAGAACAAATCAAATGTAAACCCAGCAAAAAAGAAGAAAAAGAAATTCAAAGTAGACGTTAATGAAATAGAAAGAAAGGAAGCAATATAATGAATGATGAATCCGAGAGCTTGTTCTAAGATATAGCATAAATATCCCTTTTAGGACTGACCACTCATCCATCATTTATTCTCAGTATATTGAACAGATTTTCATCTCTTTTTACCTTTGATTTGTGGTAAAGAAATTTTTTGATTTAGGGTGAAAGTAGTATTGTTCTAAAAGCAGATGTTTAAAAGGCAAATTGATTTCCTGACAAGTTAGTCTAGGAACTGCAGTAAATTTCCCCTAGGGCCCAAGATCTACATTCCCATGGGTTTTAAGCAACAATAATTTGTGAGAAATGAATACCTTCTTTTAAAGCAGGCTTCATATCCAGAAGGTTGATTATCCTATAGCAATTAGGTCACAATCATATCAGTGGACATATCTTGCCCAGAACTTTTTAAAGTATTTTTTAATGTATTTATAAGTTATCTTTGGATTTCCTTTTTGTAAGACAAAAAAAATATCAAGGTCAGCACATTCTTCACAAATTACAGGCCTGTTCTTTTTCAAATTCCTTGAGTAGTTTCGTCTATTACTATTGCTTCATGTTATATTATGTTTAGAATTTTGCCTTAAAAATTCATTTATATACATGCACACTTATACATCATTTATTTATGCATAATTAGGTCATGTCAACCCAAGTAAGGCTCACAGCTTCAATGTATCTGTATAAAACACAGAACATGCCTTAGAATCTAAAATCAAAATGCTAACACAAAAAACAAAAACTAATTTT
>NW_008339981.1:0-450 GCF_000622305.1 Nannospalax galili
TTTTTTGATGCATTCGTCATTCAGGAGTGTGCTGTTTAATCTTCATGTGTTCTTGTAGTTGCTAGAGTTTCTTCCAGTGTTGATTTTAAGCTTTATAGCATTGTGGTCTCGTAGAATGCATGGAATTATTTCCATCTTTTTGTATTTGTTGAGGATTGTTTTGTGTCCCAGTATGTGGTTGATTTTGGAGAAAGTTCCATGGGGTGCTACGTAGAAGTATATTCTTTAGTGTTTGCATGGAATATTTTGTAGATGTCTGTTAGGTCCATTTGGTGTATGGTATTGTTTAACTCAGATGTCTCTCTATTAATTATCTGTCCTGTTGACCTATCTAATGGAGACAATGGGATATTGAAGTCCCTACCATTAAGGAGTTGGGATTAATCTGGATTTTAAAGCCTGTAGTACTGCTTTTATGAAGTTGGCTGCCACAGAGTTTGGTGAATTTTT
>NW_008339982.1:0-348 GCF_000622305.1 Nannospalax galili
AGTGTACACACACGTACAGATGCAATTTTCACACACACAGACACAGACACACACACACATGCACATACTAAATCAGAGTCTCATACTTCATATTAGATGGGTGTTCATTCTCTGGCTCATGTCCTCCATCAATTTCGAAATTCAGTAGTTTATAGTACTACTGAAGAGCACATAACAGAACAGAGGTTTCCATGACCTTTACCACAAAGTGTATTTTAGGAACATCTGGAACTTAGTGTGGGGAGTCCAGATGCCCCCTTTGTCTCTGGGGGTCAAGATAATAAACTTTTAAATCACCTGAAATCACTGTAGTCACAAGCTGTATTTTCTTAAGTTCACTTTACTGAG
>NW_008339983.1:0-283 GCF_000622305.1 Nannospalax galili
TATGCTCTTATGATATTATGTTGGCCCCTTTAATCTTTGGTTATACTTCACCTCTTTTTAATGGTAATGCATTCACCTACACCTACCATTCCACTAATATTTATGTTTCTTTGGAGGTCACTGATTTTTTTTTTTTTTTTTCCCCAAAGACAAGGTCTCCCTGTAGTCCCAACTGACCTGGAACTCACTCTGGCTATACAGAACAGTTTGGCCTTGATCTCAGAGATCCACTTGCCTCTGCCTCCCTGGTACTGGGATTAAAGATGTGTGCCATGCCATGATG
>NW_008339984.1:0-483 GCF_000622305.1 Nannospalax galili
GGATGAATGTCAATGACTCTCTTGTTCACCTCCCTTACATCTTGTACCGGTGTATAGTCCCTGGATTGGGGCTTTGTGACAGGCAGGAGTAGGGTGTTCCAGGCAGACTGGGTCCTTCTCAGCAGCCCCAGTTCCATTAATCTTCTGACATGTTTTGTAATTCCATGTTTTGCCTCTAGTGGCATAGGATACTGGCGCACTTTAACAGGGTCCACCCCTGCTTTGAGTTCAATATATACAGGAGGCCTGTGTCCTGCCAGACCCATACCCCCTGTTTCTGCCCAGGCTTGTGGAAATTTTTGGAGCCAATCTGATATCAGGGTTTGGTTGGATGGGATCCTGATGGAGTCTATATTCCTCAGTCAGGTCATTGGTGACTAGAACCTGAACCGGTGCCCCACTGTGAAGCAAGGTGGCTCCTTTAGCTGTGACGTGGATCTGTGCCCTCATTTTTGGCAATAAATCTCTGCCCAGAAGTGGGTA
>NW_008339985.1:0-344 GCF_000622305.1 Nannospalax galili
GGTCTATATAGTGAGTTCTAGGCCAGCTGGGGCTACAGGGAGACCCTGCCTTTAAAAAAACAACCAACCAACCAACCAGACAAAAAATAACAAAACAGCAAATTAATAAATTTTAAAAGACTTAGAGACTATGTTAAGGAATTTTTTTTTTTTTTTTTTTTTTTTTTTTGGAGACAGGGTCTTATATCCCCAACTGGCCTAGACCATCTCAAGCTAGTATCAATCTCATAGAGATCCACTTGCCTCTGCCTCCTGAGCGCTGGGATTAAAGGCGAGCACCACCACCCTTAGCCCAATTTTGTTTTTTTTGTTTTTGTTTTTGTTTTTTTATTTTTGAGACAGGG
>NW_008339986.1:0-227 GCF_000622305.1 Nannospalax galili
TGTTGAATATTTGTGCCTCTATGTTCATTAAGGATATGGGTTCACCATGGTGTTTTTTGTTGTATCTTTACCCTTTTTTTTTGTTAGAGTGATGCTTATTTTATAGAAGGAATTTGGAAGTTCTCCCTCCATTTATATCTTTTCATAGAAATTAAGTTGCCTTGGACATAGATTTTCTTAAATGTCTTGTAGAATTCTGCTGTAAATCCATCTGGTCCTGGGCTTTT
>NW_008339987.1:0-12281 GCF_000622305.1 Nannospalax galili
CTTTGTGGTTTACTTGTTGGTCCTGAAAAGCTGGTTGGTCTAGGCTTCAGGCTCTCTCTTTTGATTTTGTATTGGAGTGACCAAATTGCTTCTGTCTTGCTGCTCAGGAGCTCCCACAAAGGCCCAAATCGGATGAGTAACAGATGCTCTCAGGCTTTCTCCTAAGGTCTCGATCCATACAGGAAAGATGCTGGCCTCAAGAATTTGAGGGCTGGGCTGGCCTGGGAGCAAGGCCTGGGAAAGATGCTGGCCCCCAGGGATGCAAAGGGAGGTAGGGGTGAGAAGAGGCTGGAGGGCTCCTGGGGACTACAGGGAGGAATTGGGTTGGTCTGGCTGCAAAGGATCAGGAAGCAGTATGAATTCTGGGCTGAGGTCAGTCCACGGGTCTGCGGTGTCACAACAAGAGATGGCTCAGTGCCCGTTAGGAGATATGGGGTCGGGGGAGCTGGGAGTGTGAATGAGGCTGGGGGAGTCAAGGCGTAGTGGGCGCAGCCAAACTTACCCAGGCAAGCTACTAGCTCCAGGAAGCTGCGGGGCTGAGCCGCCCAGAGATGCAAAAGGAGGTGGGGACAATAGAGGGGAATTGGGGAATTGTGTCGGTCTGTGTTGGGAAACCCTGCTGTTAGGGTTGCAGTCCTTCTTGTCCGGATAGCTCTAAGGGGCTTGGTGCCAAATGGAAGGACTCCCCTTTTCAGCAGGGGGCCTCCTGCTCTCTTCCTGACTCACCTGGAAAGTGCCACCAAGCACGGATGCCTGACCTTATTTGGAACATGACCTTTGGCATAGTTACCTGGAGTAAAAACTACCCCCAGGTTTTTTTCTATATGATAATCAGGCATTGCCCGGTAGTCGGACGATAGGAGCCCATTACCACATATAAATAAAGCATACTATGAGCACCTATCAGCTGAGGCTTTGGCTACTGCCTCCACACTATATTTCCCCCAGTTCTCCCACTGAATAAATGGAGCTGTCTCACTGAGTCTGGAGCTGTTTGCATCATTGAACCTGCCTCTCCGGAAGGGCTTTCTTCCGTCAGTGCTCACTGGCCGTCCTGACCCCACTCGTCGCTTCTGCTCCCCCATCCTCGTGGACTGGTGGCCAACTACACGCTCACGACACGCGAGAAGAGGGAGAGACCCCACAGGTCTGGATGCAAAGGATCAGGAAGCAGTGGAGAGTTTGGGCCAAGAGGGTCAGTCCAGGGTCTGGGGTGCCAAGACAGAAAATGTGCCAGGCCCCCTGCTAGGAGAGATGAGGTAGGGGAGCTGGGAGGGTGAATGAGGCTGAGGGAGTCAAGACTCATTGGACGCAGCAGCCAAGCTTACCCAGGCAAGCTTCTGGCTCCAGGAAGCTGTGGGGCTGGGGCGCCCAGAGATGCCTTTTTTTTTTTTTTTTTTTTTTTTTTTTTTTAATGGGCATGTGTGTATTTTTTTTTTTTTTTAATGTGTGTATTGCCTGAATGTAGGTAAGTGCACCCATGTCATGCAGTGCCCGCAGAGGACAGAAGAGGCTATCAGATTCCCTGGAACTGGAGTTATGGATAGGTGTTAGCTGCCATGTGGGTGCTGGGATTTGAACCCAGGTCTTCTGCAAGAACATTCAGTGTTCTTAACCGCTGAGCTATCTCTCGAGCCCCAAAATAGTACTTTTTTACATTAAAGAAAGGAAAGAGCCAGGCATGGTGGTGCACACCTTTAATCCCAGCTTAGTCTACATAGAGTTCCAAGCCAGCTGGGGCTACAGGGAGACCCTGTCTCAAGAAGAGAAAAAGAGCAAAGGGAAAAGTGAAGGCAATAGTTAATTGTATATTTTTTATTGTATCTGTGTCTTTTGCCTGCATGTATGTAAGTGCACCAGGTACATGCAGTGCCTTCAGAGGTCAGAAGAGGGTGTTAGTTCCCTTGGAACTGGAGTTAAGGATGGTTGTAATGCCACCATATGAACCCAGGTCCTCTTAACTGTAGAGCCATCTCTCCAGCCCCAATTGTTACATTCTTACAATGTTACTTAAATAACTAAAATTAAAATTTTTATGCAAACTCCAGACCAGCAGTTCAGAATTACTTGTATTTTCATTAAATAATAAGGAAAGAATGAATAGAGTAAGCCTATGTTTAGATATGATAAAATGATGGACACTGCCATTTGGAAGGCAGTATCAGAATCCATTTTGAAATTTAGTAGGTCCATAACAACAGTGGTGTCTTTTTCAAATGCTGATTAGTTTTTTATCACTTTCCTGGTTGGCTCTTGTCTGCCCTGGCTGCTTTCCTAGCATTGGTCATTTACCATCCTTTTAGACACCCATGCTCTTAAATTTCTTTTTTTTTTTTTTTTTTTTTTTTTTTTTTTTTTTTTTTTTTTTTCTAGGCTAGCCTCAAGCTCACTTTGCAGCCCATATGTAGACTAGGCTGGCCTCGAACTCACAAAGATCCGCCTGCCTCTGCCTCCCGAGTGCTGGGATTAAAGGTGTGCACCACCACACCTGGCACAAGTTCGTTTCTTAAGCACCTCCAACCTGGGTTTGCTTCCGGGCCACTAACTGGAAAACTGTTCACATCTTGGCACTTGTTTTTCAGTTCAACAATGCCTTAACTGAAAGAAAACTAGGAGATAGTGCTATCACTGTCTTAAGCCAGCTAATTCTTAAATTTCATCTTACTTTTGTTTCTGTTTCTGTTATAAACAGATTGTGCACATTGTAGTGTGTTTTGCTTGTTTTTCCTGTTTAATACATTAGAATCTAAGAAGGCTTTTTCTGGGGCTGGAGAGATGGCTCAGCAGTTAAGAAAACTGACTGCTCTTGCAGAGAACCTGGGTTCAATTCCATGTGGTGGCTATGAACTGTCCTTAACTCCAGTTCCAGGGGAATCCAAAGCCCTCTTCTGACCTCTGTGCCACTGCATGACACAGGTGCACTCATGTACATCAGGCAATATACTCATACACATAAAATAAAATAAAATATTAAAAATAAATAAAAGAATACTTTTTCTTGGAGCACTTCTAAAAATGTATGAAAGAATCTGCTGACATTAGAAATAAATCTTTTTTTCTCAGGCTATGGCCATAAGCTGGTTTCTTTTCATTGCTGTAGGAAGATAAAATAATTAAGAGCCAGTGTGATGACTCTGTAGATAGAGGCACTTGCTACCAATTTTCATGACCTAGGTTTGATCTCTGGAACTCACATGGTGGAGAAAACTGACTGCCATATGCTATCCTGACTTGCACTGAAGTGCTGTGGCACAGAAGCTGTGGCATATGTGCCACATGTAAAAAATTACAATTTAAAGTTTAAACATTTAGGTGTTTTTAAGATGTATCACTCCAGTCCAGGCCTGTTGGTGCACGCCTTTAGTCCCAAAACTTGGGAGGCAGAGGCAGGCGGATCTCTGTGAGTTCGAGGCCAGCCTGGTCTACATAGTGAGTTCCAGGATAGCTGGGTCTACAGGGATACCCTGTCTCAAAAAGACCAAAAATAAATAAATAAAAGATAAATCACTCCTTTTAGAATTTGAACTATAGTCCTCATTTTGATTGTTAGAAAAGTTTACTTTCATTCAAAATACATCAACATATTTAGACATATTGTATTCTGTGTAAATCATGGGATGAATGGAAATGCTGGAAGCTTAGAAGAGGAAGAACTGTCAAGTCATCTGGTCTGTTTTCACTTTACAGATAGAAAACAGAGCTTCTGTCTGGTTAAATGACCAGGCATCTATGACCGAACCTCTGTGTGACACTACCTGCAGCTGTGATTATCCCAGCCATTTGGTTCTTAAGTCTTTGGAACTAGGTAGAGCATGGAATTTGGAAGCATTTGTAGATACGGACTAGAGAAGCCCTAAAATACTGATGGGAACTCAGAAGATAAGAATGCCCCTAGAGCTGGGGCGTGGTGATACACACCTTCAGTCCCAGCACAGTCCCAGGACAGGTGGGGCTACAAGGAGACCCTGTCTCAAAAAGACAAAAAAAAAGAATGTTCCTAGAAATTCAGACAATGAAGGCCAAGCTTAAGAGGTTTCAGATGGGAACAGTAACTGTACAGGAAATGAGATTGGAAGACCATGTGTGTTCCTTTCTTTTTCATATTTTAAATTATTTTCTATTAATTTTATAAAAATTTTGGTTTATAACTAGTGCAATATAAGTACTACATTGAGAAAGTAGTGAAAAGAAAAATGTCCACATTCAGTACAAATGCAGACTTCCCCCACTGTTCCCCTTCCCCTGTCATATCCCAGGTGTTCTGTTGCCTGCCTTTTCTCTCTCACTTCAGGATATTCTATTCTGGCAAAGAATATATCTATATATTACCCATGTCCTGAAACTTTGAAGCTGAATGTAATGTAATTAATTTGGTAAAGGAATTTTCAGGATAGCACAGTATTCAGGAAGTGGCATGGTTATTGCTTGCTGCTTTTAGCTGGGCTTACAGTGAAAATTAGAAGCAGAAAGCAGATCAGAAAGACTAAGAAAGTGCAGTTTAGCCAGAAAGCATGTTTAAAGCTGTGGACAGGAGAGCATAGTTGTTAGATTAGTGCCATTAAAAAGAAGCCAGTAGTTGCCAGGCGTGGTGGCGTATGCCTTTAATCCCAGCACTCAGGAGGCAGAGGCAGACGGATCTCTTAGAGTTTGAGGCCATCCTGGTCTACATAGTGAGTTTCAGGACAGCTGGGGCTACAGGGAGACCCTGTCTCAAAAAGACAAAAAAAAAAAAAAAAAGCCAGGCGGCTGGGGGGGGGGGGGCATGCTTTTAATTCCAGCACTTGAGGGGTTGAGGCAGAGGCAGGCGGATCTCCTGAGTTCAAGGCCAGCCTGGTCTACATAGTGAGTTTCAGGACAGCTGGGGCTACAGGGAGACCCTGTCTCAAAAAGACAAAAAAAAAAAAAAAAAATTTTTTTTTAAGTGTAATAATGTTGAGTGAGATTGAGACTAACACTTTGTACTGGGAAAATTGGGAAGCCACCCTGAAGCATCTCAGGAATTTACCAGATCTCATCTTTTGAAAGCTCCAGGATATAAAATGACAAACTCATTTGAAAGATTGTTGCTGTTGAGGTTTTCTGTGCACACAGGGCCACCTAGGGATGTATTTTCTCAGCATCGGCTACCCAGGCACAGTGGTCCACAGGGCCCCAGATACTATTCAAATTGGTGTTAGACCTTGGCATTTTCCACATGATGCTGTTTTGTAGACATAAAGATGGAAGAGTTAAGAGGTAACAGAGGTGTCCAGTGAGACTGCAGAGAGGTCTGGCAATAGGTCAGCATCTATGCTGGCAGCCTCTGAGAGAGTGATGCATGAAACCGGGCATGAAATCTAAGCTGCAGTGGACTCCCTAGGTTGGGAAGCTTGAAGTTTTAACTAAACATGTCTGTTCTTAGGTGTTTGAGAAGCAAGTTCAAGTTTTGGAAAGAATCAGCTTCTTTGGGCATCATGAGGCAGTGCTGTCTTGTGATTCAGTCAGTGGCTTTAAAAAAATGGCTTTACGGCTGGAGAGATGGCTCAGCGGTTAAGAGCACTGACTGCTCTTGCAGAGGACCCAGGTTCAATTCCCAGCACCCACGTGGTGGCTATGAACCGTCTTTCCAGTTCCAGGGGAATCCAAAGCCTTTTTCTGACCTCTGCAGCATTGCACTACAGGGGTATTTGAATTCACATACACGCAGGCAATACACTCATCCACATAAAATAAAAATAATAAAACATTTTTTTAAAAAAATGGCTTTAGTCTGGGTGTGGTGGTGGTGCACGCCTTTAATCCCTGGAGGCAGAGGCAGGTGGATCTCTTGAGTTGGAGGCCAGCTAGGGATACAGGAAGACCCTATCTCCAAAAGACCAAAAAAAAAAAAAAGGCTTAAAATGTATGCCTTTAAATGTCAGCTGATCCTTTGTTTTAGTTTTCTCTTTTGAAGTACAGGTGATGCTTAATGCTGGTTATTTCATTGGACTCCTATGTCCTTAGAATCCTATTTTAAACTTTATACTTTGGGGGTGGGGGGTTGTCTCTGCCCAAGGTCATCATCCTAGTCTAAATTTCTCCATGTACTGAGTACTCATAGAGTTCCTGTCAGGGCTCTTGCTTTGACATTGCCCTTATGAGCTAGTGCTTTGCTCCTTTGTAATCATGTATGTAATTTGTGTGATTGCTTGATACAGCTCTCTTGATATACCTTAGGTGCAGGGATTTGTTGTTATTTTGCTTTTGGCTATATTTGTAGTACCTGTTGTAGCAGATACTTAATAAATACTGATAATGGTGACTCACACTTGTAATTTCAGTACTCAAGTAGAGGAAGGCATGAATCTGACTGCTGAGATTAAAGGTGTGTGCCACCATGCCTGGCAATTTTTTTTTCTAATTTATTTATAACCTGACCTGGTTTACATAGTGAGTTCTAGGCAAGCTGGGGCTACAGGGAGACCCTGTTTCAAAAACTAAAAATATAAGTAAATAAATAATGCATAGAAGAACTTTTTAAAAACTCATTGGGCCTAAGGATGTAGGTCGTTGATAGAGAACTTAGCTAACATGCACAAGACTATGAGTATGATCCCCAGCACAGCAGGAAAAAAAAAAAGATGCTTGGTATCATAGCAGTATTGGTTTTTTGTTTTGTTGTTATTTTTAATTTTTAATTTTATGTATATGAGTGTATTTCTTACATGTATATAAGTGCACCCATGTTGTGCAGTGCCTGCAGAGGCCAGAAGAGAGTGTCAGATCCCCTGGAACTGAAGTTAGACAGTTGTTAGCCACCTTGTGAATGCTGGGAACTGAACCCAGGTCCTTGCAAGAGCAACCAGTACTCTTAACCATTAAGCTGCCTCTACAGTTCCTGGTTTTTGGTTTTTGGTTTTCTTTTTTGAGACAGGGTCTCACTGTGCAGCCCAAGTTGGCCTAGAACTCACTGTGTAACCCAGGCTGTCCTCAGACTCATGATCCTTCTACTTTAACCTCTCAAGTGCTGGATTACAACTATGTGACACCATGTCCAGTTAGTATGATGGCAGTTCTCAAAGCCAAACAGTTGCATTGGTTTAGGAATCCTGCCTATGATTATATACATTGCTGTGGATGTTTTTTTTTATTTCCTTTCCTTTCCTTTCCTTTCCTCTCCTCTCCTCTCCTCTCCTCTCCTCTCCTCTCCCCTCTTTTCTCTTTTTCTATCTCCTCTCTCTCCCTCTCCCTTTCACTCTCTCTTTTCACCCTCATCTGAAACAGTGCCTCATGCTTTAGCCCAGACTATACTGGGACTCACTGTGTAGCCCAGGCTGGCCTCAAACCCATGTCCACCCTACTGCTTCAGCCTCCTAACTGCTGGGATTTACTGGTGTCCTCCCCCCCTCCCCTCCCCTCCCCTCCTTTTCTCTTCTCTTCTCTTCTCTTCTCTTCTCTTCTCTTCTCTTCTCTTTCATTCTTGTCTTTTTGAGACAGGGTCTCCTTGTAGCCCCACCTGGCCTGGAACTCACTGTATAGACCAGGCTGGCCTAGAACTCACAGAGATCTGCCTGCCTTTGTCTCCTGAGTGTTAGGATTAAAGGCATGTGCCACCATGCCCAACCATGGATATTTTTTTTTTTTTTAAAACTCCTTAGCAGTTGGGGCTAGGGACTTTTAGGTCTGGGAAATTAGTTTACTTTTTTTTTTTCCTGGGTGGTAGATACCTAGATTTTTCTTCTGTTACTATCAATATTTGTTAGAAAAATTTCATAATACAAATGAAATTCTTAAATACACATATATATGTATATTTTACATCTTTAAAACAAATTTCTTATTTTATGTATATGAGTGTATTGTCCACATGTATGTGAGTGCACCCATGTCGTGCAGTGCTACGGAGGTCAGAAGAGGGCTTCGGATTCCCCTGGAACTGGAGTTAAGGACGGATCATAGGTGCCATGTGGGTGCTGGGAATCAAACCTGGGTCCTCTGCAAGAGCAGTCAGTGCTCTTAATCTCTCCAGCCCCACATCTTTTATTTATTTATTTATTTTTTTTTATTTTATTTTATGTTGTCCTGTTTTTTTTTACATCATAGACTTACCCAGATGTCAGTGATCCTTGGTTTTAAGAGTCAGGCTCTTAGATACTGGTGGAACAGTCAGTGGGTTCTCATGGTCTTATTTGTCTCCTGCAGAATAAGGAAGTGTTTATTGCTTAGATGTATGGTGCTAAAGGAGTGTGTGTCTCCTGCTAATGCAGACTGTTAGTATGTTTCCCATGTTCTCAGTCCTTGTCTGCATGATCCTGGTATAGATTCTGGGCCTATCTGATCTTTAGGTGATGAGTCTATTTGCTGCTTCTTAGTGCCTCTGTCTGTAGCATTTAGAGATCTTCGTTTGTTTGTTTGTTTGTTTTTGTCTTTTTGAGTCTGGGTCTCCCTCTAGCTCCAGCTGTCCTGGAACTCACTATGTAGACCAGGCTGGCCTCAAACTCACAAAGATCCGCCTGCCTCTGCCTCCCAAGTGCTGGGATTAAAGGTGTGCACCACCTTGCCCAGCCTTTGTTTGCTTTTTAACATTATCCCTTGGTGTCTGCATTTGTTTCTCTGTCATTCATGACTTGCAAGTGACAGTCTCGCCCTGCACATTCCTCTCTGGTCATTAGACTTGTATATTAATTATCTACTTAGTATCTATTTGCATATTTGGTAGCTTCTCAATTATAAACAAAACTGGTGTCATAATTGTTTCACACCTACTGGTTCTACCCTTGTCTTTTCCATAGAATTAATGGAATCCCATCTTTCTAAGTTTCTCATTTACTTATTCACTATGAAACCTCTGAAGTGATGGGATCCTCCCTCTAAGGAGCTATGGGGAAACACAGTACATCAGTACATTCCTTGCTTATCTCAGTTTGTGTGGAAGGACACGGGAGTGGGGAGAGGTGTGGTTTTTTTTGTTTGTTTGTTTTGTTTTTGTTTTTGTTTTTTTGTTTTGGTACATAGGATCTTACTGTGTAGTCCGCCTGGAACTTGCTCTGTAGACCAGGTTGGCCTGGAGCGCATGGAGATCTCCCTGCCACTGCCTTTTGAATGCTGGGACTAAAGGTATGCATCACAATGCTTGCCTCCTTTAAAGAAAAAAAAAAAAGGAAAAAGCACACAAAATAGTACATGTCTAGGGAATGGATTCTAGAACCCCATCTTTTAAGTTGCTTATATTAGAAACCTTGCTTTGGAAGTCACTCCCCACCCCTTAATCATGTAATCAATACATCTTGTTGGCTGTCCTTTCAGAACACAATCATACTTTACTATTCCTTCTACTATCATCCTGGTTTAAGCTATTGTCTAGCTTCTGTTAGGTCTTCTTCCATTCATGATCCCCTCCTCCTGTAAACGGGGTTGCCAGAAAAAAAAGAAGTCCATATCTAAATGGCTAAATTTTGTTACTATGGACAGTTAAAATGTTACAGACCAGAGCCAAATTATCTAGGGCTATTGGAAGTCAATGATTGTACTCCCCTGTATCTGACCTAACATCCTTGTGACTTTCAAGACCTTTAAATTGTGTTCTTTTTTTTCTTTTTCTTTGCCCTTTTGTTTCAGTGTTTAATTTTGAGATAAGGTATCGCTGTTTAGCCCTTGTTGGCCTGGGACTCTCAGAGATCCACCTGCTTCTGCTTCCCAAGTGCTGGGATTAAAGAGGTGCACTACCTGAATAAAATGTATTCTTGTCAGACCACTACCTTTCATTACTCCAAAAGCTAATAATATCATCAAATAGCATCTGAATCCTGTAACAGAGCTTCCCCCCTGCTTTGTTGTAACCTGCCCACCTATGATCCCTACCAGTGAATTTGGTAAATACCTTGATTTATGACTTTGTTCTGTAGCTAATAAAATCTCATGTAACCACTTCCACAGTGGAACATGTCTTCTGGGCAACCTGAATCTGTGGTCTCAGGACATGGTCATGCATATTTGGCCCAACAATAAACTCTCTTACTGCTTTTCAGGTAGGAGTTGTGGTTTTACTCCTCTGCACAGAGAAATTTCTCTACAGGGGAGAAATTTCTTATATTGAGCCAGGGTTTCATGTCGCCCAAGCTGGCCTTGAAGTTCCTGCCTCAGCCTCCTAGGCATTGGGATTGCAGGTATTTGCTACCACAGCTACCACAAAAGAGATTTTACAAAGTTGTTGGCAGATCCTGTCTTAGTCCTCCGGTCCCTGTTCTCTGTCTTCACTCAGAGTAAAGATCCGGATAACTAGAGTAACTTGCAATATCCTAATGCCATCAGCCTCCCAGCCCTTCTCTAACACACGACCCCCACCCCCATCCACTGTTCCCCTACTGCCCTGAGCTCCTTGGTGGTCCTGGAACATGCTGGCATTCTTCCTCTAAGGGCTTTTCCCACACCATACCTTCTTCAGGTCTTTGCCTATTATACTGTGCCCCTCCCTCCCACATCTCCATAGCACCAAATCCCATTTCTGCCTATGTTTTTCTCATAGTTTTCTTCACTGTCAAGTATGCTGTATATTATCCATATATTTTATTATTATCTGCTTCCTTTGACTAAAACATAAAACTTCACAGAGGAGGGACTTGTTATTTAACTTACTGTGTCTAGACCCTAGGGGAAAAAAATAGATACTTTAGAAATATTTGTGTGAGTAAATGAATTATACTTTATTTCCTGCCTGATATGGGTGCCGGGAACTGAACCTGCAAGAGCTGTAAGTGCTCTTAACCACTGAGCCATCTTTTCAGTCCCTAAAGACACTTACGAAGAAGAGTCTTACTTTTACTAGCATACTTAACTATTTTTGATGTTCATTCTATTGTGGAAGCCCAAGCATCTGTTGCTGTCTTCTTTCTGAGGAATTTCTGAGGAATTACTCACATTGCAGGTAGACCATGAAAAAGTCTCTCATCTTTTCCCCATTTATAAAAAAAGTCTATTCTTCTGCACATGCCTTTAGTCCCAACACTTAGGAGGCAGAGGCAGGTGGATGTCTGAGTTCCAGGACAACCAGAGAGACCCTGTCTCAAAAAAAAAAAAAAAGACCAAATTAATAAAAACAGTCTGTTCTACCCTTAAGGAAATACTTATTTTTATGTGTGCTTGTTTGTGCCAGAGTATGCATGGTCAGTGGATAACTTGTGAGGTTCTCTCCTATCATGTGGATCTTGGGGCATAGTTGGGGAACCCTGCTGTTAATGTCAGCTCCTTTCTCAGCAGGGACTCCCTGCCTGACTTACCTGGAAAGTGCCGCCAAGCACTGATGCCTGACCTTATTTGGAACATGACCTTTGGCATAGTTAACTGGAGTAAAAACTATCCCCAGTTTTTTTCTATATGATAATTAGGCATTGCCCCATAGTTGGATGATAGGATCCCGATACCACATGTAAATAAAGCATACTATGAGCACCTATCAGCTGAAGCTTTGGCTGCTGCCTCCACACTATGTTTTCCCTGACCCCCACTGAATAAGCAGAGCTGTTTCACTGAGTCTGGAGCTGTATCACTGAATCTGCCTCCCTGTAAGGAAGGGCTTTCTTCCGTCAGTGCTCACTGGCCGTCGTCGTGACCCCGTTCCCTTCATTGCTTCTGCTTCCTTTGTCCTCGTGGACTGGTGGCCATTGACCCACGAGGGGAGGGAGTGCCTGACAACAAATCCTGAGTTCATCAGTCATTCCAGCCTTGGCAGGCAAAAGAAAAATGAGAAAAAACCTGTTAGATGGATGCTTTTGGGAGCCCTCATCAAGAAATTCCAGTGGACTTTAATTTGGACATTTTCTAGTTCCCTGCCTAGAAATTGTAATACTAACTGCTCTTGCCCTTACTCTTACCTTTACTTTTCCTTCACATCTCCCAGGCACCAGTCAAGCACCTTTCTTTTCTCCCTATAGTTAAGAGATATGTAATTTGGAAGTCTTTTAGATAGACCCACTGAAAGGGGTACCCCAATTGCCTCACCCTGCGTCCCTGTTCAGCACGGAAGAAGCCAGAGTGGTCTGTGTCCCAATTCCCTATTGGCAATTTGGGTAAACCTTTTCAGAGGGTGGTGTGATAAAAATAGGAGGTAAAAATTGACTAAACAGTTAGGGTAAAAAGAACCCCCACCCAAAAGTAGCCAGTTTCTTTCTTGTTTAAAAGTCAAATTGTCCTTAGGTCTTTTAGCAACATACTCTGTCCCAAAGGCCAAAAATTTTATAAGTATTTAGGAGCTCTTATCTAATCCCTAAAAGATTTTAGGGCTACCTCTTCAGAGGGGGGAGTGTGAAAATATCAGTAAGCCCAAA
>NW_008339987.1:12334-57677 GCF_000622305.1 Nannospalax galili
GGATGACACTTCCATTTATAAAACAAAACAGGGGGAGATGTTGGGGAACCCTGCTGTTAAGGTCAGCTCCTTTCTCAGCAGGGGCTTCCTGCCTGACTTACCTGGAAAGTGCCTCCAAGCACAGATGCCTGACCTTATTCAGAACATGACCTTCGGCATAGTTACCTGCACTAAAAACTGCTCCCAGGTTTTTTCTTTATGATAATTAGGCATTGCCCTATAGCCAGATGATAGGATCCCGCTACCACATTAAATAAAGCATACTATGAGCACCTATCAGCTGAAGCTTTGGCTGCTGCCTCCACACTATGTTTTCCCTGACCCCCACTGAATAAGCGGAGCTGTTTCACTGAGTCTGGAGCTGTTTGTATCACTGAACCTGCCTCCCTGTAAGGAAGGGCTTTCTTCCGTCAGTGCTCACTGGCCGTCCTGACCCCGTTCGTCGCTTCTGTTCCCTTTGTCCTTGTGGATTGGTGGCCAATGACCCATGAGGGGAGGGAGAGACCCCACAGGGCATGAACTCAGGTCCTTAGACTTGGTGACAAGTGCCTTTATTTGTTTAGTCATTTCTGCAGCCACTGTATTTTTTTCCTAGATGAGAAAATTTTAAGATTTTAAGTTGAAAGAGTTTTTTTCCTTTCAACATTTCGAAGTCACTAATCTCCTGTCTTCTAATTTGGATAGTTTCTGATAAGTCTGTGGTGACTTAATAATATTCAGTTTTTACCCATATGGCTGGCCAAAAGATTTTCCTCTTTTCTTTTTGTTCATAATTAATTATTATTGTTTGTTTTTGTTGTTCTTGTTGTTTTGAGACAGTGTCTCCCTATAACCCCAACTGGCCTGGAACCTACTGTATATACCAGGCTTGCCACGATCTCACGGAGATCTCTCCCTGCCTCTGCCTCCCGAGTACTGGGATTATATATGCCACTATGCCCAACATCTGCTTTGCTTTTGTTTTCTTAATATCATATCCAGGATATCATTCCATAGCTAAACATGGAGACTTGCATTCTTCATAGTGGCAAAGTGCTGCCTTTTTTGGATTTACCATTCTCTGCTGATTAGAGCACAATCCACAGTGTTAGAGAGCTATCCTTCCTGTCCAGGAAAGTACAGAAATTAGTCTATATTGAAACTTTTGTAGTAACTTGACATTGTTTTAGATCTGAGCATGATTGTTAGAATCATCTTTATTCTGGATCACTTTCAGTATTTTTCTTCTTCGTTTTTTAATCTTTACAAATCAGATGCCTTTATTTTTGCTTCCTTCAGTAGCATATGAAAACTGGCAATGACCTTGGCAGCAAGCTTGGTGTCTTTTCTGAATTGAGAGGCCTCTCAACGTACCTAATGGGTCCTTTTCCAGAGTGATAAAGATGATTGAATGTGTTGTGGGTGGCACCATCCCATGGGCAAGGAAAAGCAGAGAAACCGTCTGGGCACCATCATTCCCCTTTTTCTGCTTCCTGATCTGTTCAAATGTGAGTCTATACTCTGAAACCCAGGGGCCAGGATAGTCCTTAAGTTGCTTTTGGTCATAAGGAAAGTGACTTAATACACTTCTTTTTTCCTGTCTCCATCTACACCACCTCCCCTCCCCACTTCCAACCAAACCCTGGTGGTTTTAACCCAAGCTGTCCTTGAACAACAGCACTAAACTCTGTTGAGACAGGGTCTCCCTGAATCCCTGACTGGCCTGGACCTCATTGTGTAGACCAGGCTAACTTGGAACTCACAGAGATCCCACGACTTCTGCCTCCCAAGTGGAGTGATGGAGTTAAAGTTGTGTGCTGTCATGCCTGGTTTTGTTTCATTTTTTGAGGGAGGGTCTCCTGTAGGTCAGGCTAACCTCATACTTATTATGTAGCTAAGAATAACTTTGAGCCTCTAATCCCACCTGCTGCCATCTCCCAAGACCTGAGATTTACAGGCATGCACCTCCAAGCCTAGTCTCTTTTTCTTTTTTTTTAAATTAGATTTTTTAAATTTTATTTTTATGTGTATGAGTGTGTTGCCTGCATGTATTGTGCAGTGTCATGGAGGTCACAAGAGGGCTTTGTATTCCCCTGGAACTGGAGTTAAGGATGGTTCGTAGCTGACATATGGGTGCTGGGAATCAAACCCGGGTCCTCTCCAAGAGCAGTCAGTGCTCTTAACCCCTGAGCCACCTCTCCAGCCCACCTAGTCTCTTCTTTATCTTGTTATAGTCTGAGGTTTTTCTTTCAGACCAATATTACAATTCACTATTATTCAGGTTTGAATGAACATTCAGGCTTGTTACATTTTTATTTCTAGAGTTTATGATTCTCTGTGAAAGCCACCTTTTTTGAGATCTGCCTGCCTCTGTCTCTGGAGTGCTGGGATTAAAGGCATGTGCCACCACGCCCAGCTAAAACTTTTTATTTAATATGTACAAGTGTTATGCCTGTATGTATGTAAGTGTACCCATGTTGTGCAGTGCCCATGGAGGCCAGAAGAGGGTGTTGGATTCCCTGAAACTGGAGTTACCCACAGTTGTTAGCCACCATGTGGGTGCTGGGATTCCAACCCAGGTCTTCTGTAGGAATAGCCAATAGCCATCTTTACAGCTCCCTGTAGTTTGTAATTTTGATTTTGATGCTTAGTACCTTATGAAATTTTCTTTCCTTCTTTACTTTTTTACTTTGAGACAGATTGTCATAGCAGGCTAGCCTTCTAATCACTATATAATCAAAGATGATCCAAAACTTTGAACTTCTAATCCTCCTACCCCTACATCCCCTTAAGTGCTAGGATTATAGATGCCTGCTGCCACTCCCCATTTTATATGATGCTAAGGATCAAACCCAGGGCTTTGTGCATTCTGAGCAAGCATGCTACCAACTGTGCTGCATCCCCAACCTCAGAAGTCATTTTTTTCAATGAGTGTATTGTGGAGGTTTTCCATTAGGAAAGTGATTTAAGTTTCAGCTGAGCCTGTGAGGTTTCCTTGTACTGCACCTGATTTTAGGCTGATCTCTTGGACCACTTGAGTAGAATAACTTTAGAATCTTTGAAATGGAGTTTCAGTTTTTCGGAGATGATTCTTTCAATTCTGACTTCTGACAGCAGCAGATAGCTTTATTAACATTTTATTCCTGAGCAGTTTTTTTGTTGTTTTGTTTTTTAGTGTGTGTGTGGCTTCTGGTGTTATACATCTATCAGCTTCTGGAGGCATCAGAATCCTGTTGGCCTCAGTGTCCTCTGGTGTTAGTAGCTCTTTGAGGTACTGAGCTTTGAGTAGTTTCACTGTTTCTGGCATCAGGCTTTTGGGCCAGCCTATGTGTATGTGTTGTATTTTACTTAACTTATTTATATATTGGGGTATAGAGGTAAGTGCTTTTGTGTGAGGCCTGTTAGCTCTATTTGGTGGCAGATCTGTGTTACATTTGCTCATTTTTCACATCTTGTAAAATAGGTATAACTCACTAAAACATAAAAGTTTTTGAGTTATGTACAGTGGATAGCACATTGCATATAATAGAGATTGTTTCATCTTGCCCATAAAGCAGTGTGTCAGGCTACAAGGATGTTCATGGTGCCTTAGAGTGCCTTGAGCTTTAGCCACAATTCTCTCTCATTAGTTCTTAGAAGAAAGGAGCTCCCTTTGAGAATCACTGCAGAGGAATTTGGATATAGTCATGAAATAAAGACAGAATTCTCCATCTTTTTTTTTTTTTTTTTTTTTTTTTTTTTTGTGGGAATTGAACCCAGATCCTCATGCTTATTGAAACAGGGTCTCCTGTAGCTCCAGCTGGCCTGGAACTCACTATGGAGACCAGGCTGGCCTTGAACTCACAGAGATCCACCTGCCTCTGCCTCCCAAGTGCTGGGATTAAAGGCTTCATTTTTTTTCTTAGAAAGATCTAATCCTTGTGTGTGCCAGCTTAATTGGCAGATACCCAAACTGCTTCTAATTCTAGAGTACCAGACCTGCATATTAAGTAAGACATTCACTGAGTGATGAGAAAAGGTCTTGCTGTGTAGTCCGAACTGGCCCTGAATTCATGTAGCCCAGGCTGGCTTCAAATTTGTGATCTTCCTAGCTCAGCCTCCAAATATTGAGTCACAGGCAGATACTGCTACACCGTCTCCCATGATCACTCGTGTGTATGCCATCATTATTCTTTCAGTAATTCTGAAATTTCCTGACTCCTTTTTCTTCTCATCTATGTAAACAGCTGCTAAAAGCAGTGATAACCACTTCCTTATAGTATATTGTCAGGTTTCTGTCACTATATCAAAATACTTGAGATAATCAGCTTACAAAGACTAAAGGTTTATTTTGACTTGTGGTTCTGGAAATTCTAGTCCAGCATTGGCTGGCCCTGTTCTTTGGTTCTATGAAGCAGCATATCTTTGCAGCAGTATGTGGCAGAGAAAAACCACTCATCTCATGGCCCGGATGCAAAAGAAAGAAGAGATGTGGCTTCTATTTTCTCCTCCTGAGCATGCTTCCAGTGGGCCAAGACCTCTCACTAAGCCCTACTTCTTTTGTTCCTGTCCTGGTAGTACTATACCAGGGACCAACCCTTGACTGGGGTTATGGGAAGGGTTAGGATCCAAAACAGCAGTCGTATCCAGTTTTCCCATGACAACATCAGAGTGATAAATTCTTATCAAAATCTCTCGGTCTCTAATGTCTCCGTCTAGGTCTCTAATGTTTCCTTAACGTCTACTTTATCTACTTAGTGTGAACTAAAATACCGTCTTCTTATCCCCCCCCCCCACACCCATTTTGTCTTTTTTAGGGTCTTACTGTGTAGTCTAGGCTGGTCTTGAATTTGTGGTCCTTCTGCTTCAGCTTCTGACTGCTGGGATTACAAGTGTGCATGTCCACTTTCACCCTAAACCTTTAATGAGACTTTCACAAACTGTTCATGGCATATTTTTCTTTAGGCACAACTAGAAGGAAAAACTAAAAGTTTGCCATTATGAAATTCTATGTGTGGTGGCTCTAGCATCTTTAGTTGTAAATTGACAGAATGACTCTTTACATAAATGACCCTAGATTTTTTTATCTGTAAGTGGTGATTATTATAGCTAACAGAACTGAATTCACAGCTTCTCATGTATTGTCATTTTAAAAAAGCTTCCAGTTTGGAAATAATTCCAAACTTACAGAAAAGTGGCAAGGATAAATTCAGTGGTACAAAACACCCCCTCAGCCTATTTAACCAGATTTATCTATTGTTAACATTTTGCTATTGCTAGGGTTGAATGTTGAAGTTTTGAGAATGTTTTCCTGCATTTGCTGAGATGAATATGTGGTTTTAAAAAATTTAGTCTGGGGCCTGGAGAGATGGCTCAGTGGTTAAGAACACTGACTGTTTTCTTACAGAAGACTCCAGGTGGCATCCTGGTACCATTATGGCAGCTAACGATCATCTGTAACTCCAGTTCCAGGGGATCTAGCGCCCTCTTCTATCCTCTGAGAGCATTGCATGACACTGGTGCACTGACATAAGTGCAGGCATAACACTCATACATATAAAATAAAAATAAACTCTTAAAAATTTAGTCTAAATGTCAAGCTAATCTTTTATTTCCGTGAGAAACCTCATTTGATTGTGATCTATTCTTTTTTACATATTGTTGATTTGAGTTGCCAAAATCTATTAAAAATTGCTCTAGCTATCTTAGAGATATTGGTCTGAAGATCTAATATATTTGTATGATTTTTTTCAGTAAGAGCAATAATGCTGTCCTCACAAAATGAATTGGGAAGTATTTCTTTCTTTGAAAATTTCAGGTAGCGTTTTGTTTTGTTTTTTATAGGAATTGGTATTATTCAGAGTTTGGTGGAATTTACTAGTGGAGCCATCTCAGCTTGAAATTAATTAATTAATTAATTTTTAAGGCAGGGTCTTGTGTAGCCCATACTGACCTGGCACTCAACTTGTGACTGAGGATGATCTTGAATTTCTGATCTTCTCGCCTCCACCTCCCAGTTGCTGGGCTCATAGGTGTGTGCTACCCTGCTGGGTTTATGCAGTTCTGGGGATCAAACCAAGGGCTTTGTGCATGCTAGGCAGGTATTCTACTAGCTGAGCTATATCCCCAGTTCTGCTTTCAATTTTAGTTTTGAGACAAGAGTCTCTCTTTAGCTCTGGTTTGCTTCTAATTTATATATATATAAATATATAATACATATACATACATACATGCATACATACATATATATAGACCAGGGTAGTCTTAAACTTGAGAGCCTAGAGGTTTTTAATTAACAATTCAGATGTAAGCTGGGCATGGTGGCTTAATACCTATATTAATAGCCTTTGGGAGGCTGAGCAGGAGGATTGCTGAGAGTTTAAGGCCAGCCTGAGCTATGGAGTTAGACTTCTCAAACAATATTTAAAACCCAAGTATTACAGCCAGGCATGGTGGTGTATGCCTTTAATCTCAGCACTCAGGAGGCAGAGGCAGGCAGATCTCTGTGAGTTCAAGGCCAGCTGGGGCTACAGGGAGACCCTGTCTCAAAAATAAGAGTAAAACAAAACAAAACCAAAAAACACAAGTATTACATAAGTCTAAGCTGTTCATACCCTTCTCTCCTGCTGGGAATGAACCTAGGGCATTGGACATGATTGGCAAGTACTCAGAGTACTCACCACTGAGATAAAAACTCTTTGATCTTTGTTGTTTTCTTTTTTTGATCTTTTTGAGACAGGGTCTCCCCACAACCCCAGCTGTCCTGGAACTCACTATGTAGACCAAGCTGGCCTTGAACTCACAGAGATTCACCTGCCTCTGCCTCTTGAGTGCTGGGATTAAAGGCATGTGCTACCATGCCCGGCTTTGTAGTTGTTTTTAATTACACATATGTGCATGGGTTTGGGTTTGTGCACAGGAATTCAGTGCCAGTGGAGATCAGAAGAGGGCATTGGATCCCCAGAGGTGCAGTTACAAGTGTTTATAAGTTGCCTGTCATGGATGCTTCATTTCTTGTTTCTAGATTAAAAATGTGTATCTGTACATTACATTTTGAAATTATTGGCTCTACCAGTAGAGATACCTCGGCCTGATGATCGAGACTCTCTTGATTCTATATATAGTGAAAATTTTTGCGTATTTGGTACTGGCTTCCTCCTCTCCTTTTGTTTTTTATGGTGTGTTTTGAAAGTGTTTGAAGAAGTTTAGCTAGAGAGCCTAGGCCAGTATAGGATTCATGGTCCTCCTGCATCAGCCTCCCCATTGGTGGAATTACAGGCTTGTACTGCCTCACTTTGCTCTTAGCTTTAGCTGTGTAACAAATCACCCTAAACTTTATGCCTTGGAACAGCTTGTTTATTTTATTCACAGTTCTTTTGGTTTGCATACTCTGGTTCCCTCGCTACACCATCTTAGATTATCTGAGATTATGGTCAGCTGGAGACTAGAGCTGTCAGGCAGATTTCTCAGATCTCTGATAACCCACATATCCTTGTATAATCTCTTTCCTGGTGTGAGCTATAATTTGTTTTCAGCAGTAGGATAAGCAAAGGTGAAGAGATTTTTCAGATTCAGTTGACTTTAGTCCAAAGAGGTTATCCTGGATGACCTGAACCAGTTAAGTGAAGGTCTGAAGTTCTGAGTTCTGCTGGCTTTCGAAGAAGCATGTTGGCATGTGTGAGAGGCCACATGGCAAAAATTGGAAGTACCACTGTGAGCAGAATGCCAAGTCTAAGCTGGCACCCTGCAACAAAGTGACCGTAGTCCTACAACAGCAGAAATAGTTTCCTATAGTAGCAATGTAAATTTGCAAGAGGCCCTGAGATCCAGAAAGGAAAGGAGCCCAATTGACACCTTGATTTGAATTTTGTGGGATGCTCAGCAGGACATCTAGCTATGCTGTGCCCCCAATGCTCACCCTTAGAATTTAAGATGATAAATGCATGTTGTATGTCAGTTTTTGTTGTGCAGCAAAATGAAACAAATACACTAGCATAGGATGGCCTTATCCCCTTGTGTGCTGTTTGGTGCTACTGGGGAAACTGCCACATGAGCCCCAAAAGGTTCCCAGCAGAAGTAAGAGGGAAAAACCCCAATGCGTAAGTGCTTTGTAAGCCTCTGTCACATTAGCATGGTTCTCAGCCAAGGACTGTTTTGGCTCCCCACATTTGGCAGTCTGGCAATTTTAGTTCTCACAACTGAGGTGGGGAGTAAGAGATCTTTGCCATGCACCGGGGAAGCATCTTGGCATTGTACATAGCCTCTACAACCAGGAATTAGCCATTTGGTCTAAAATAAGTTCATCAAAGTTGAGTAACCCAATTAACCCATTGGTCAAATCACCTTCCAAGAGCAACAATAAAATTGTCATATTGAAAAGAACTACAGAGTCATTACAGATTGGTATGCGTACAGAAATAGGAGGAAATTGATGCAACCATTCTTAGGGCCTTACGTGTTCAGTGACTTACAAAAGAAATCTGAAAATGGGTAATACTGCAGCTTTTTTTTTGTTTCATTTTTTAATTTTGTTATTTTTGTTTTATGTGTATGTGTGTATTGCCTGCATGTAGGTAAGTGCACCCGTGTTGTGCAGTGCCCGTGGAGGTCAGAAGAGGCTGTCGGATCCCCTGGGACTGGAGTTACGGACAGTTGTTAGCTGCCATGTGGGTGCTAGGATTTGAACCCGGGTCTTCTGCAAGAACAACCAGTGTTCTTAACCGCTAAGCATCTCTCCAGCCCTACAAGTCTGTTGATTTTAAAAAACCACAAAGGGTTGTGGCTTAGTGGTAGAGCATTTTCTTAATCTGTATAAAGCCCTGGGTTTGATCCCTATCAACACAAATTATTATTTTATAGAAATGTGTCCGTTTTTTGTTATTGTGAAACCAACTACCCCCATCCCCTGGGCTGGGGATGTGGCTCAGTTGGTAGACTGGTTGCCTATCATGTGTGAAGCCCTGGTTTCAATTTCAAGCACCGCATAAACTGGACATAGTGGTGCATGCCTATTTGAGAATTGTCAGAAGTTCAAAGTCATCTTAGTAACAAATTGAGTTCAAGACCAGCCAGGATACATAGACCCTTTCTAAGCACCCCCCCCCCCAATAATTAACTTAAAAGGTGTGTTTTGACTGATAGAATTAGTGGTTTCAGTTCATAGTCAGTTGGTTCTGTTGCTATTAGGCTTGTGGTAAGACATATGGCAGAACAAAAGGGGGTTTACCTTATGTCCAAGGATTAGAAGGGGCAGGGTCTTCCTGTCCCCTTCAGGGGCACCACTCTGCCTCCTCATGACCAGAGGACTTCTCAGCTGCTTCCACCTCTTCATCTTTCTACTACCTCCTAATAGTTCCATGCTGGGGACTTTAATTTACGGGCCTTTGGGGTGAACATTTCAGATCTGAACAATTGAAACAACAAAAAAAGTGCTTAGAAATTAATATAACAAATAACTATGAGACTACTACCCTGAAGGGAGCATGATGGATGTTTTCTCACACCTTTAATTCTAATCTTTTTGTTTATTTAAAGGGTATAGGGACTGGAGAGGTGGCTCAGCGGTTAAGGGCACTGACTGCTCTTGCAGAGGACCCAGGTTCGATTCCCAGCACCCATATGGCGGCTACAACTGTCCGTAACTCCAGTTCCAGGCGAATCTGAAGCCCTCTTCTGACCTCCGCAGCATTGCACGACACGGGTACACTCACATACATGCACACAATACATTTATACATATAAAATAAAATTATTTATTATTTATTTTTTTGTCTTTTTGAGACAGGGTCTCCTTGTAACTCCAGGCTGTCCTGGAACTCACTGTGTAGACCAGGCTGGCTTCCAACTCACAAAGATCTGCCTGCCTCTGCCTCCCAAGTGTTGGGATTAAAGATGTGCGCCACCATGCCTGGCCAAAATAAAATTTTTTTTAAAAAGGGTATAGAAACCGAACCCAAGGCCAAAGGTGCTAGACAAGCACTCTGTCACGGAGCCATCCTCAACTCTCTCACTTCATTTTTATCAAAAATTTAAGAAACAGACATGACAGTGCACACCTGCAATCCCAGCTAAACAGTAGGATTCCTACAAGTTTAAGGCCAGCCTATAATACACGGCAAATTCTAGGCCAGCCAGGGCTATATAGTAAGACCCTGTCTCCAAAAAAAGAGAAAATTAAGGAAATCGAATACACAATGAATGTCAAATGACAATAGTCTCTGCCCTCCTTCCGTCATGCCATTGCCACCTGAGGCAAGTCAGCATACAGTTCTTTCATCCCAAAAGGTGTTTTTGTTTCTTTGCAGTCCATCTCAGTGCATCTATTGAATTGTTCTCTGTCACTCTGAAAGCCTTATCTTTTCTGTAGTTTCACATAAATGGAACTATATATGTGCTTTTTCCTCTGTGTTTGAGGTTTTTACCCAGTGATACCCATTGATTTTGCCATTTATCCATTGCTGTTCATAACAGTTCATTTTCATTGCTTAATAGGATTCTATTTAATGACTTTATGTGTTGATCTACTCACTTGCTGACGAATATTTCAGTTTTCCAGGTTTTGGTTTTTACTAGTATATCTTCTGCCGTTACTCTACCTTTTTTTTTTTGTCTTTTTTTTTGAGACAGGGTCTCCCTGTAGCCCTAGCTGGAATCGCTATGGAGACCAGGCTGGCCTCGAACTCACAGAGATCTGCCTGCCTCTGCCTCCTGGGATTATAGGCATGCACCACCACGCCTGGCTACTCTACCTTTTTGAGGCAGGTTTTCTCATTTGAACCTGGAGCTCAGTGATTCAGTTAGGCCACTTGGCCATTAAGCTCTAGGGATCCACCTGTCTCTCCCAGTGCTGGGATTACATGCCAGGTGTTTTTTTTATGTTTTTGTTTTTTGGGGGGAGCATCTTTTTGAGACAGGGTATCCTTGTAGTCCCAGCTGGCCTGGAACTCACTTTGTAGACCAGGCTGGCCTTGAACTCAGAGAGATCTGACTGCCTCTGCTTCTGAGTGCTAGGACTAAAAGCCTGCGCCACCACACCTGGCTTAGGTCTTCAAAGTCCTCATGCCTACATAGCATACACTTTACCAACTGAGCCCAATTCCCAGACCCTACATTTCACTTTAAAAAATTATTAATTCTGGGGGCTGAGGAGATGGCTCAACAGTTAAAAGCACTGATTGCTCTTGTAGAAGTCCAGATTCGATTCCCAGCACCCACATGGCGGCTACTAACCGTCCTTAACTCCAGTTCCAAGGGAATCCAAAGCCCTCTTCTGACCTCCATGGCATCGCACGACACAGGTGCACTCACATACATGCAGGAAATACACCCATACACATAAAATAAAATAATAATAATAATAAAAATAAAATATTTTTTAAAAATTTATTAACTCTGCCAGGGGTGGAGGGGTGGTGCATGCCTTTAATCCCAGCACAGAAGCAGAGGCAGGGGGCTCTCTGTGAGTTGAAGGCCAGCCTGGTCTACATAGCGAGCTTCAGGCCAGCTGGGGCTAAAGGACCAAAAAAAATTAATTCTGTAGAAGAATTTTAATGATAGTACAGAGTTCTGTGCATTCTTTATGTAGTTCTCTCCAATGTGAATGTCTTCAACCTGCAGCCTGCTGTTAACAAAGCTCAACACATTTGTGGACCACAGTGTCAAAAGTTTCAACACCCCTGTCTTGTATAATCGTGATACATATAGAACTAAGAAAACAACATTCATACAGCACTACTACTGACAGAAGAGGTGTTAGAGGTTTCACCAGTTTTACCATTGTTGCTGTTTCTCCATTAAGGACTCTGCAGGATATAGTGCTGCCTTCTGCTGTCAGGTCTTCTTAGATATGAAATAAATATAACAATTGCACATCCTTTTATTTGTAGCTCTGTAATATTCAATCAAAACTTTAAAAAATTTTTGCTTATTATTTTTATTTTATGTGTATGTGTGTATTGCCTGCATATAGGTAAGTGCACCTGTGTTGTGCAATGCCCATGGAGGACAGAAGAGGCTGTCAGATCCCCTGAAACTGGAGTTACAGACAGTTGTTAGCTGCCATGTGGGTGCTGGGATTTGAACAGTGTTTTTAACGGCTGAGCCATCTCTCCAACTTCCCAAACTGTTTCCTTTCTACTTTATTATGTGTGCACACCTGTGCTTGGGTGTCATTGAATGCTCGTGGAGATCAGAGGATGACTTGAGGAGTCCATTCTTTCCTTCCACTTTGTGGGAATCAGTATTATACTCAGGTCATTAGGCTTCGTGACAAGTATCTACCCACAGAGCCATCTTATTGGCCCTCAAAACTCGTTTTTAAATCACTATTGTGTACCTTTTAATTTTATTTTTAGGGGGAGAAGGAAAGGGTTTATATTAGCCTGCAGTTCCAAGTTACAGTCCATCCCAGTAGGGATGTCACAGCATCAGGAGCTTGAAACAGCTCGTCCCATCACATCCACAGTCCAGGACAAAAGAAAGGAATGTGTACTCACTTTGCTTACTCTCAGCTTGACTTCACTCTTCTACAGCTCTGGACTCCCTACCTAGGGACAGCTCCCCAAACTGTCTCCAGTTTGTCCACAGTGGGCTGTCTTCTCACATCAGTTAAGACAGTCACCCATAGCCATGCTCTCAAGCCAATTTATATCTTTTTTTCCCCACTTATAAATAATACATTTAAATTTTACTTTTAGGTTGGGAATAATGGTATATACCTGTAGTCCCAGGTCTTTGGAGGCTGAGATTAGCCTGGGCCACATAGTTCCAGGTCAGCCTAGTATACATAGTGAGACCCACCCTGTCTTAACAACAGCAAAACAAATGCATTTATTGTTGCATGAATTATGTTTATTCATTGTTAAAAACTATTGAGGTGAGTCAGGGCGTGGTGTTCCATGTTTTTAATCCCAGCATAGCAAGTTCCAGGCTACCCATCAGGGCTACTACATAGTGAGACCCTGTCTTAACAAAAGTAACCCATATACATAAATAAATAAATATATATATATATATTTATATGGATCAAAAGTGAAATTAATGTAACAAAACTAATGTTTTAAAGTTCAGCAGTTAAGCAGTCTTTAGTACATACTTTACTATGCAACCACCTCTTTTGTGATTCCCATTTAAAATTTTTTTCTTTGTTTTTTATTTGCTTCTCAAAAGCACAGTCAGATTTCTGTTTCTCTGGTTTTTCCTAGTCTGGATATTTCATGTAAATGCAACTTTGTTTTTGAAATATATTTTTGCCAAATTAAAGACTGCAGCAGATGTAAGAGCATGCCTTTGACAGTACCTTCCTTCTGTACTTTATTTACCTTGCTTCCTGTGCTGGATAGCTTTAGTGTCAGCTTGACACACCTGGGTTGAGGGAGCCTCAATCAGGGAGTTGCCTCTATTGGCCTGTGGCCATGTCTGAGGGGCATCTTCTTGATGAGTGATGTGGGATGGCCCAGCCCACTGTGGGTGGTGCCACCCCTGGGCAGGTGGGCCTGTGTTGCATAAGAAAGCAGGCTGAGCAGGGGCCCAGGAGCAAGCCAGTAAGCAGCATTCCTCCATGGCCTGTGCTCCAGCTCCTGCCCCCAGGTTCCTGCCCTGAGTTCCTACCTTGGGCTCACTGATGAACTGTGACCTGGGAGATGTAAGACAAATAAACCCTTTCCTCCCTAAGTTGGTGTTGGTCAGAGTATTTTGTCACAGCAATGAAGAACAAACTAGAACACTTCCAAAGAGAAGCCTGATTCCATCCTTACCTTTGTGCTGTGTTTACCATGCCTCCCTGCACACTTACCTGGTAACTTTATTTTTAACTTCCTCTTACTGGTTTTTGCAGTTATACTGTGATATGCCTTGATGTGGCTTTCTAGTTCCTTTTGCTTGTGTTTCATTGGCATTCTTAGGTGTGTGGGTTTGTAGTTCTTTCAAGTTTGGGAAATATTTAGCCGTTATGTTTCGAGTTGTTTTCTATCATTTTGTTGGGTACTCTGGTTATCTATAAGTACATTAGGGTGCTCAAAGCTGTCCCTCAGCTCACTGATTCTCCTCAGTTTTTTGGACTCTTCTCGTGTCTAATCTGAAAAGTGGTTTCTGTGCCTTCAGACTCTCTGTCTTATGATGTCTAATCTGGATTTACTTTCATCCTTTTAAAATTTCACATTTTAGTTTTTCTTAGAATTTGTATTTGAGGCTTAAATAACTACTAAAGCTTGATGGTGATGATGCATTCCCATGATCCCAGCTGAGGAGGAGGCTGAGGCAAGAGGACTGTTGAGTTCAAGTGCAGCCTGGTCTATATAAGGAGAGCCTATCTCAAAAACAAAAAACATACTCCTGTTTAACTTTTCTAATACGTGGAATATAGTTGTAACTCTGTAACAGTTCTTTTCTACTGTTTCTAACACCTGTGTCATTTCTGGTTTGATTTCAATTGATTATTCTAGTACGACTAATCCCCCCACCACCACTTTCTGTATACATGATGATCTTTGATTTCTATACAGTGTGAATTTTACCTTTTTGAGTGCTGGGTATATTAGCATTCCTACATACTTAAAATTTTGTCATTGGGTCATTTAAGTTACTTGGAAACTGATTCAGGTTCTGTTTTCAAGATTTTTTTTCGGCAGCAGGGCATGGTGGTGCATGCCTTTAATCCCAGAATTTGGGAGACAGGGGCAGGCAGATCTCTGAGTTCAAGGCCAGCCTGGTTTACATAGAGTTCCAGGCCAGCTGGGGCTACAGGGAGACCTTGTCTCAAAAAGACCCAAAAAAGAAAAAAATTAATTTACCTTTTTGGTTTTTGGTTTGTAGAATTTTAAAATGCATACACTCATAAACTCTGTTCTTTGTCAGATACATAGATATTGTACCACTGTAGTTTTAATTGAGATTATGTTCAATCTGCAGATCAGAGGAGTATGTTCTCCTCTATTATTCTTTACTTAACCCTTGAGACAGGGTCTCACTGATCCTGGAACTAGGCTGGAGGCCAGCAAGTCCTAGCAGTCCTCTTGTCTCTGCCCTCTGTAATACTAGGTTACCAGGTGCATGTGCTAGGACCAGAAGAAGTCAGGTCCTCATGCTTGTGTAGCCCGTGCTCTTACCCACCGAACCATCTCTAGGTTGTAGTTTGATTCACAGAATGTATTTTAAAAAGCAGAGTACAGTCAAGAAATACTATCTTTGGTAGCCAGTTGTTTGGGGTTTTTTGTGGGTGGTGGTAGAGGGTTTGTTTTTTTGATTATTCTATTTTGGTTTAAGAATGAAGGGAAAATGAAATCGAGTATCATTTCTGCACAAAGAAACACAAGAAGCCAGAAATCAATGAAGTGTGGGCTGCCTGGCAGGGGATACATAGGAATGATGAATTGGTGAGATGGTGAAGAAAGGGAAAGGAAGCAGTGTCACTTCTCTTTCATTTTCATGTGGTTCTTTTTTTTTTTTTTTTTTTTTTGAGACAGGCTCTTGCTATAGCTCCAGCTATCCTCGAACTCATAGTGATCCACCTGCCTCTGCCACCACGCCTGGTAGTTCTGACTTTTATATTATGTATAATATATTATTATAATATGTAATATATATAATCACCTAATTCAAAATAAATATCAAAGATTAGGAATAAAAGAGCAAAATAGGGAGTTGGGTATGGTGGTGCATGTTTTTAATCCCAGCACTTGGGAGGCAGAGGCAGGCAGAGATCTCTGAGAATCAAGGGCAGCCTGGTCCACATAATGATCTAGTGAGTTCCAGACCAGCTGGACATACAGAGAGACATGGAGAAGAACTGAAGTCAGCGCTCCAGCATATTCTCTTTCTCTCTCACTCTCGCTCTCGCTCTCTTTCTCTCTCGGTCTGTCTCACTCTCTCTTGCTGTCAAAGACTTTAGCCCTGGCTTGCCTGAACTCACTGTGCAGAAGACCATGGCCTCAATTCAGAAGGAATCCACCTCCTCTGCCTCCTGAGTGCTGAAATTAAAGGTGTGTACCCCCATTCTCAGTTTAAATTTCTTTTGATATGGTCATTATGTTGAATTCCTTCTTCCTGAAAGTTTGAGCCTTGGGCTATCATTTCACCTGTTTCCAGTATGGACTTTTTATAGGTTAGCTAGGCATCCTAGTGTTCCCAGACTGAAGGAATTTCCCTGGGGTAGGACTTTCAGTGCCAACCCCAAACAATCCAGCACTTTGAGTAGCTGTTTTTCCCAGGCTCTCTTTATCTGCATCTTGGAAATTTTCTTCATCTTTGTCCTAGTCTCGCCTAGATCTCATGAGACTCATTTGGTTGTAGTTTATGCACACATTTGAATTGAGTTTCTTTTCCTGAAGCAGGAGGTGCATGGGAAATAACTGAGGCCTCATCTGCCCTTATTTCATTCATTGGATTGAGTCTTTTCATTTAGATACAGTTTTTTACTACTACTACTACTATTATTATTATTATTATTATTATTACACTTAGTGTGTGTGTGTGTGTGTGTGTGTGTGTGTGTGTGTGTGTGTGTGTGTACTGCAGCAAGTGTGTGGAAGTCAGAAGACAAGTTGTGGCAGTCAGTTCTCTCCTTCCACCATCTGTGTCCCAGGGATTGAACTCAGGATATCAGGCTTGGTGGCAGACGACTTTACACTGGCCATCGAGCTGGCCCTTGAGTGTAATTTTTTGTGGATTTGTCTTTCAGGTTTTTTTCTTTTCTTCCTGGGCTTTCTCTTTATCAGATGTGAAGCTTTCTTTAGTCACCTCTCTGGGAGGTAATCCTTTGTTTCTGGTGTCTTCTTTTTACCTTTCCAAGGTGATTGTATTTGCTTATGTTCCTGTATTTTTTTTTTTTTTTTTTTCCAATAGTGCCCTGTGATTGTTTGGGGCTCTTAGAGAGTGTTTTCTAATACCTTTATATAACTCTTGCCTTTTAGTTCCCTATTGTTTGTTTATTTGGGGTATCTTTAATATCATAGCTGTGCTCAAATATCTGGCAGTCCTTGGTGGGTCCTTCATCTTGAGAGAACTGACAAGTTCTGTGCTCTGGGTACTTTGTGTGGCAAGGATAGAAATGAAAACATGGTTTGGGGGAAGTCCTCAGTTGTCTGGACTTGAAGGTATGCCCCATGTGGCTATCACTGTTTTTAAGAGGAGGAGCACTCTGTCTCTGGCTGTCACCCTCTATCCCTTGTTCTGGGGAATGAACCTAAAGCCTTAGGATTCTCCTGCCTTAGCTGGATATACAGGGTAGGCTACTGGGCCTGAAAGTTCTTGCCACCCATCTGAGAACATGCTGAGTTGTTTGGGGGAGCTTTGGGAGCTAAGCTGAGGGAGAGAGCTCGTGACATAGTTGTTTTGTATAGTGTTTTTGCTCTTAGAGCAGGGCACCTTACTCAGTCAACTGGAGCTGTACCTGCTGTCTTCTGTTGCAGAATCTCTCTGGTTCAGCTGAACCAGAATATAAATCTTCCAGTTTTTTCACAGCTGGGAAAGAGCATTGCTTGAATTTATGAGGACAAGGAAGTGACCTGAGCAATCTGTCCAGTCTTTACAGCTAGTTCTGCTGGCAGCCCTGTGCCTCTCTACTTCTTCTGTGGTACGTCCCGGTCCCTGTGCCTTTAGGGTTTTGTACTTCTTTTCTGTTTTGTTTTGGATTTTTGAGGTAGGGTCTCCCTGTTAACCCCAGCTGGCTTGAGACTTGTTGTGTAGACCAAGCTGCCCTGGATCTCATGGTGAGTGCCACCATGCCTGGCTGCTTTTTAATGGCTTTTCCTCAGTAGCCTTAGCCTCAGCTTTTCTTTCCTTGCTGAGTCATTTACCTTCCTGCTAACCAGCCTCTGGAATTCTATTCACATCCCTCATTTGCTACTTTTGCCTCCGCTTTTCTTTTTGTGCACTTAAACCTTTATTATCTCCTTGTAGCTTGTTCTAAGGATGCTTCAGGGGTTGCAAAGAAGCATGTGTTCTTTTGCCATTTTTAAACATAGGAACCCGAGCCTTCCTACAGAGAAGGTGGGGAATGACCTTGACTTTACCAATCCCCACACCTCTATCCCGGTCAACCAGGCCTGTGGTCCTCATTCCCTCCCAGTAGCTCCTACTGTCATTAATGTGATTCATCCTCCCTGTTTATGTGTGCCATGAAAAATGTGTAGTGTTTGTCTTGCTAGGTATGTTTTACTTCCTTTTTTTTCTTTTCCTTTTTCTTTCTGAGACAGGGTTGGTCTGGAACTCACTATGTAGACCAGGCTGGCCTTGAACTCATAAGAATCCGCTTGGCGTGTTTTACTTTTGTTTAATAATACTATACGGGTCTTAACTTCATCTTTATTTATTCAGTACAGATTATTTAGGTTTTTTACTCTTCTTCCAGTTTTCTATGAAAAAAAAGACCTGTTTCTACAACAGTAATCCTTTAACTTGTGTTCCTTACATGTGAGTTTCTCTAGTGAATGTTTCCTCACCTTTCCATATTATAGCATGCTTAAGCAAAGTGGAAGTGACTGCAGGCTGATTTTGGCAGAAATAGTCCATTAAATTTTCTTCATATTTTAAAATTGATGAGAAAATTGGGCTTTTAAGACCTCAATCCTTTTAAATTTGTTGTTGATAACCATGGCACTGTTGATTGTAGCTCAAGGTGGCCTTAATCACAGCAGTTTTGCTGCCTCAGCCTTCTAAGTGCCGAGATTACAGGTATATAACACCATGCCTAGCTCCTTATGAAAATTTCATTGAGAAATATGTTTTAAAAGATCTTACCAGATTTTATGGTAGAAATGTCTTGAAATTCCTTTTTTTTTTTTTAACAAAAATGGATGTGTTGGGGCTGGAGAGATGGCTCACAGGTTAAAAGCAGTGACTGCTCTTGCAGAGGGCCCGGGTTCGATTCCCACCACCCACATGGTGGCTACGAACCATCCTTAACTCCAGTTCCAGGAGAATCCAAAGCCCTCTTCTGACCTCCGTGGCATTGCACATCATGGGTGCACTCACATACATGCAGTCAATACACTCACACACATAAAATAAAAATAATAAATGAAGTAGTTTTTAAATGGGTATGTTTTGCCTTCATGTGTGTAGTGCACCATGTACCTGCAATGCCCATGGAGGTCAGAAGGTGGTGTTGGGTCCCCTGGAACTGGAGTTAGGGGTGGCTGTTAGCCTCCATGTGGGTGCTGGGAATTGAACTCAGGTCCTTCTGCAATAGCAACCAGTGCCCTTAACTGCAGAGCCATCTCTCCAACCTTAGAATTCCTTTATAAAAAATTTTAAAAGACCTTGTTTTTTATTACATTTAATTATGTGTCTATGTTTGTCTGTGTTTGGGTGTGTACACGTGTGAGTTCAAGTACCCATAGAGGTCAGAAGTGTCAGATCTTTTGAAACTAGAGTTAACAGTTGTGAGCCACCCAATGTGGGTGCTGGGAACTGAACTTAGATCCTTTATAAGAGCAGTAAATGTTCTTAATTGCTGAACATCTCTCCAGCCCCTAGTTCCTTGTTTTTCTTTCCTTTTTTTTAATGCTGTTTTAAAAATATTTTATTTTTATTCCAAAGAGAGGCAATTTTTAACACATTTTTCCAGAAATAACTTAAGCAGGTTACCTAAAAATATATATACAATGAAGTTTAAAGGGGGTAGGTCGTTGTTTTTCAAATGAAGAGTCCTTTAGGCTCATGGTAAAAGTCTATAAAAATTTGGAAATTCAAAATATTTAGAGTGCCCCCTTCTTCATTTCTCAATAGAAGCTGATCTGTCTAAACTCATTTGGTAGCAAAACTCTGCTCTTGATTAACAAGACAATTAAAAATACTCTGAGTTTCTCACTCTCACAGAAGGGGATGGGGAAGGGGGTTGGGGAGAGATAGATAGATGTGTGTGTGTACAGGTCAGAGGACACTTCTTTTATCAGGTGGATCCTGGGATTTGAACTCAGATCATCAGGTTTGGCTCGGTCCCAAGTGCCTTTAGTAGCTGAGTCATCTCACTAGCCCGTTTTTTAGCCTAGTTATTCTACTTGGTATCTTTAGACATGTTACTTTTAAAATACTCAAATGTGTTTGATTTTCTTTGAAGTAGGGGGTGTGTGTGCGCGCGCGTGCGCGCTGTGTTACCATTCCAGAATTCAAGAAATTATGAATTCTAAGACAAATCAAGACCTCAGGTTTACTTTGCTTACAGAATATGGGTGGCAAATCACAGAGGAGAATTTTATTTCTGGGTAATGAGAACTCACACAGTTTCTTCTCTTTAAATCAAGGGGTTTTTTTTGTTTTTTTTTTTTTAAATGAAGTCTTAAGTATAAATGAAGGTTGCTTTGCTGGTTTTAATTCTTTATGGCTTATATAACAAAATTAAACATCACTAATCACCTTAGCTTCAGTTTCCAAAGTTGAATTTTGACTTCAAATCTGTATGGTTTATGCATATTAACATTTTTATGAGTATTGTGTTAATTTAGCCACCTTCAACCAAGTTTTGCTGAGGTACAGTCACAGATGATACAATTTACCCTTTTGGGGCCAGGGGGGTGGGGGGGGGGCATGACCCTGCCCACCCAGCAGGCAGCACAAGTGCCAATTTACCTTTTTTTTTTTTTGTCTTTTTGAAGCAGGGTCTCCCTGTAGCCCCAGCTGCCCTGGAACTCACTATGTAGACCAGGGTGGCCTTGAACTCACAGAGATCCGCCTGCCTCTGCCTCCCAAGTGCTGGGACCACCGGCGTGCGCCACCACACCCGGCAATTTACCCTTTTTTTTAAAAAAAAACAAAACAATTTACTCTTCTAAAGTGACCAACTTAGTGACTTTTAGTTTATACGTAAAATATTCATCACCCCCAAAGAAACACAAACTCTTTAACAGAATCACTGAGTGTCCCCTCCTCTTCACAGCCTACTCACTTAATTGCTAGAGCTTTATTTAAAAGAAGCATTTGTCTGGCTAGGTATGGTGGCACAGTAGGCAGAGGCAGGTAGTTTTTTTTTGTGTGAGTTTAAGGCCAGCCAGGGCTATATAGTGAGATCCTGTCTCAAAACAACATATTTTCTCCTCATTCTGTTCTTGATGAATATGTTTGGTCTTCGTGGCCCTTTAAAAGGAAATTATGTGTTTTGCCCTCCTATATGTAAATATACCTGCATTTGTGGTGCCTATGGAGGCCAGAAGAGGGCATTGGATCTCCTAGAACTGGAGTTATTGGAGCCACCAGTGTACGTGCTGGAAACCTCTGGAAGAGCAGTAAGTGCTCTTAACCACTGAGCCATTTCCAGCCTCTGAATTTTCTTAAGAGCATGATATAGCTCTTTATTTAGATTTTAAACCTCTCTTAGAATTTTGTATTCCTAAGATTGTATTTCTCTTGTAAAATTTATGCCTGGATAATTTATGGTCTGTGTTAGTGTAGTTCATGATGTTACTTTTGCTGTTAGGGTTGCTTGGTGTCTTTATTTTTGTTTTGTTTTCTGTTTTAAGACAGGGTCTTCCTATAGCTCCAACTGGCATGGAGCTCACAGAGCTTCACAGAGGTTCCACCCCTGCCTCTGCTTCCCAAGTGCTGAGATCAAAGGTGTGTGCTACCACACCCAGAATTTGGTTTATGAATTTATTTATTTGTGGTCTTTTTGAGACAGGGTTTCCCTGTAGCCCCAGCTGGCCTGGAACTGATACTTAAAGGATTTGAGTCTCTAGGATATTCAGATATGTAGATAAATTTACATACTGTTCTAGAAATTATGGCATGACTGTCTCTTCTAATTTCTTTTCATTGTGCAAATTGGTTAGGAACTGTAGTATACTGTTAAAATGTCTTTGTTTTTAGGTTTTGATTTATAGTAAGCAGCCTTCAGATTAGCCATTTAAGAGTACTCATTTCTTGCTAAGGAAAGGTTTAGCAGACTCAGGAGGAAAAGACCTACCTGAGGTTTTGCTTATCTTTTTTATTAGAGAACTTGACTTGGGCTGTTTAAACTTTGTCAGCTTAAATTTTAGTTCTAATTTTTCACAGTAACATTTGTGTTTTAAAACATTCCACTTATGGAAGAAATTTTAGGTTTATTACGGATGGTTCCTTTTTTTCTACTTGCCTTGGCATATTTATTTTTTATTTATTTATTTTATTTGGCAGGGTCTTGCTATGTTGTAGACCAGACAGATCTTGAACTTGCAATCCTCCCACCTTAATTGATACTCAAATATTTAAGATATTTAAGTATTAAGTAGCTTAATACTTAAGGTACTTAGGGGCTAGTAAGATGGCTCAGCAGATAAAGGCACCTGTCATCAAGCCTGATGACCTGAGTTTGAGTCCCAGGGCCCATGTGGTAAAGGAGAGAACCGAATCCTGAAAGTTGTCCCTTTTACCTCCACAGGTGTGCCATGGCAAGTGTGCACCACACACACAAAATAAATTAAAATTACTTTTTTATTTTATGAAATAATACTTAGGTAAATAATAGGTGAATGTGGGTACAAAGAACATGGGAGGTATTTGTATTCTTTTACTTTTTCAGGTTTTCTGCAAAAATCTTGAACAGATACTTCCAAAGAAAAATAAGAGCGTGAACCCTAAGCATGGGTGTGTCTTCTGAAAGTAGCATGCTCACCTAGAGTTGAGACCCTGGGTTCTCTCTGTTGCACCATTGTTGGGGTGGAAAGTATGCCTCAGCATCTTTAGTTTACAGGAAGACCAGAATGAAAGCCCTGAAGCTTCACTAAGACTGTCAACACCAAGTGGCGTTGACTTATGTGGGCAGCTGGGACTTGTCCAATGGGTGCTGTTGGGAGTGTTTTAGATAGCTCTTAGAGTTTTTGTTTTTTTTTTTTTCCCCCCCAGGCTCCAGAACAATAATGATCTCACTTCCCCCACACAGTATTTTATCATCTGTCTTCTTGTCTCTAGCCTCCTGTGTATGTGTATCCGGTTCTCCACACTCTACTGAAATCATTTCCTGAGTTTGGCATATTTCTCAACATTTGATCATCCTAGTACCTAGAATTTACTAATGTTCCCCTCTGCATCTGCCTACAGCTGGCTTCTTTTAAAATTCAGCTTAAAGGCCAGGTGTGGTGGCTCACGCCTTTATCCCAGCAGAGGCAGAAGCAGATGGGGTTGGAGGCCAGCCTGGTATATATAGGGAGTTCTAGGTCAGGTGGGGCTACAAGGAGACCCTGTCTTAAAAGATCAACAACAATAAAATGTTGCCAATGAATTTAAATCCCAAATAAGTTCAGTTCCCAGAACCCATGTACAAGGTAGAATGAGAGTGAGCTAGAGAGATGGCTGAGTGCTTAAGAACACTGGCTGCTCTTACAGAAAATCCACTCTAACAATTGTCTGTAACTCTAGTCCCAGGAGATCTGATGCCGCCTTTTGCCTACCACAGGTACTGCATGAGCAAGGTACAGGCAAAGCACTCATAAAATAAAAATTTCTTTTAAAGGCAGGAGGGGAGGGCTGGAGAGATGGCTCACAGGTAAGAACACTGGCTGCTCTTACAGAGGACCTGAGTTTGATTCCCAGCACCCACATGGTAGCTAACAACCATCCATAGCTCCAGTTCTAGGGGGAGCCAACTCCTTCTTCTGACGTCCATAGGCATTGCATGACATGGGTGCACTTACATACATACAGGCGATATACTCATACACATAAAAATATTTTTTTTTTTAAGGTGGAGGGTGAGAACAGTTGCCACAGAGTTGTCCTCTGGCCTCCACATGTGTATCATGGTATACATCCCCATAATTATAAATGGAAAACATTTTTTTTAAGATTTGTTTTTATTCCAGTGGATGAATTTACACTAAAGGACATTTGGGTACATGTACTTGATTGGATAGGACTTAACATGTATGGCAGAATACATAAGATCTAGTGGAGGGATGGGGGAGGCATGGCTAGGGAAGGGGTCCTAAATTTGATTAAAAACTGTTGTATGGCTGGGCGTAGTGGCGCATGCCTTTAATCCCAGCACTTGGGAGGCAGAGGCAGGCAGATCTCTGTGAGTTCAAGGCCAGCCTGGTCTACATAGTTACAGGACAGCTGGGGCTACTGGGACACCCTGTCTCAAAAATACCAAAAAAAAAATAAACTGTTGTATAAAATTACAAAAGCTAAATTAGAAAATATTTTTTAAAGATTTTTAAAAATTTTATGTGTATGAGTATTTTGTCTACATGTGTGTAGTTGTACCATATGTGTGACTAATGCCCAAGGAGACCAGAAGAGGGTATTGGATACCCTAGAACTGAAGTTAAGGTCTGGTGTTGGGTGCTGTGAACTGCACCTGGGTTCTCTGCAAGAATGTTTTTTAACTTTGCTTAAGCAACATTCTTGAAATCTTGGCCTCTCTAATCCTTGTTGATGATCTGTATCCCCCCTTCCTCTGACGCAGTGGGCAGGTGCCTCTTCTTGGGTGCTCTCTATGCACCTCTGTCACTGTCCTTTGTATTAATCCATCTGAGTTTTCTCTGTAGTCAGGTGAAGTTCTTGAGGATGGTTGATTCCCTTTCCTTCCCACTCTTCCAGGAACTAAGGGTAGTATCTAGAAGGTACCCTGTGTGTATTTAATGAATGTATAAATGCAAAAAATATGTAATATATTTGTGAAAAGAACTTGATGAGAAAGCTCAGAGGGACAGTAACTTAGATTTCAAATCTGGAAAACAAAGAACAACAGTAAAAAGAGAAAGTGTGGATAAACAAATAATATTTTAGAGGTCTGACTTCTTGATTTGTGATGTCAGTCCCACTAGCGTCAAATTAAACTCCCTCTCCTCACCTGATTTCGGCTGTTGATCTCTGATTAATTTCCATAACATTTCTGGAGGTCCCCAGTGAAAACAAGTCACTGTACCCTTGTTGGTAATAGAGGCTGCTGCTCCTGGACCCTGCAGCCCCCCTCAGCCTCTGAAACAGAGAAGTGCGTACCCCCAAAGAATTTCCTCTGGGGTCTCCTTCAGGAGGCCAGAGAGAGAGCTGCATGGCCCCGGACCGGAGCCTCTCATCAGGTGAAGTGAGACGGAGACCCAGAATGGACGTCCAGACCAGGAAATGGCTTCCCCCGCCCCCAGGTTAGACAGGAGGTAGCATACAAAATCTTGATGTGATTACAAGGTGACACTGCCTCCAGTCAGGAAGGAAAGGGGACCACAATTACACCTCAGTGTGATTCCAAGGTGTTGGCCTCATTTAGGTAAAACACAAATCAGGTAGGAAAGAGGACCACAATAATACCTTGATGTGATCTTGAGGTACCTGCCCCATTTAAGTAAAACAGGGTATTAGTGGGAAAAAGACCTTAAGTCACCGAGAGGTGGCCGGCCAGGAAGGCATCTGAATGAGGGAGACTAACACTCTCCACCCCCTCCTATGCACACATTACATATATCCTAGGCACATACAGAATTTCAGATGGGTTCCTCCCAGTCCAGGTGTCAGGCCCAGGCTGTCCTCCAGGTGATGCTGGATAACTTTAAACTAGGCTATGCAGGAAATTATGGCATTAAGATAAAACTCTCTAAATTAAAACTTTCTGTGAAATCCAGTGACTTGAAATCAGGCCGTGCTGGACAAGAATTCCTGAGTCTGGATGGAGGCTACCTGAACCTTAAAACCCAGCTCATACTTACCAGAAAAGGAGGGAGAACGTCCTCATAGCTATGAGGAGATTATGGAGGAAGTGTTCTCTGATCCACCTTTAAAGGATGAGTGCCTTATATGCAAAGGACCATCCTAATCAAACTCCTTGATTTTTGTGTTATGGGTGCACCTAGTTTGTATGGAATTATGTCATGTGTGTCTATGATAATTGTTTTCCATGTGTTTGGGATTTCATGGAATTATGTCATGTATGTCTGTAAGTTTTCTTATGTGTTGAGATCTCAAGTAATTCTGTCATGTGTGTCTGTGATCATTGTCTTCATGTGTTTCTGTTAAACTGGTCACTTCAGTTACTATTTTCATTCATTTATTGTGCACAAGATTATTGGTTTTATTTTGCTTTATTTTGGCATGCCTAATTAAAATACATGTGTAGATTTATAAATAAGGATATTTTGAGAGTACATTCAAAGACCTTATAAATTTGGGTACCCTAAACATCTTTAAATTTATTGGACAAAGTCCCTAGGTCTATTAAGTGTTTCATAGTTGTTTATACAAAACAGTATCTGAAGCCAGGTGTGGTGGTGCACACCTTTAATCCCAGCGCTCAAGAGACAGAGGCAGGCGGATCTCTGAGTTCAAGGCCAGCCTGGTCTGCATAGTGAGTTCCAGGCCTGCTGGGGCTACAGGGAGACCCTGTCTCAAAGACAAAAACAGTATCTGAGCTGGTTGTACAAAATATCAAATGCTGGAGAAAAAGAAACATGAGCTTTTAGGTTTGTTTGGTTGGTTGGTTGATTTGTTTTTGTTTCATGAGAGGAAGTATTTTGGTTTTGACATTCTCGGTCTGGTTTGTGTTGCTTTCAGACCTCTAAAGGCCTGAAAATGGTTTGAGAAAATTGAACTCCTGTTGTTTATAGGTTTGATTTAATATATTAACTCATCTTCATTGCTGGAGATGAATTCTGGGACTGATCTTCCTGTCCTTTTGGCTTTGTCCTTTTCTCTCTTTCCTGCAGCATGGCTTTGTTTGTAGGCAGATGTGGCCTGTTTCGGGGAGGGGCACTTTTAGTCCCTGGAAACTCTACTGGCCTAGATATAACTCTGTACTTTTCTCCCTTGGAGCAATGCTTTCCTTTAGCTCTCATGTTTAAGTCTGCATTGAACTGCCTTTATATTAGATAGTCCTAAAATTCCTACCAGTAGTGGAAACCAGGAATCTTAGTTTGGCTTGAATGGAGGTCTCTGATGTCTGAAAGAGCTCTGCCAGGCTCCTGGAGATGTGCTTTTGTTTCTCTGGCTAGAGGACACCTGAGTTAGACGCAGTAGCACATTGCTTCTTCTGGGATATCTTGTAAGAACTGATCCTCAAGATGGCTTGAGCCAGTCTCTTGCCTCTAGAAGAGCCTGAGACAAAAGAGACAACTACAATGTGTTAAGAATAACTACTTATAGACATTATGATTGTCTTATAAAAGTTACCATGTACTTTATGCATACACTGAACAACCTCTAGACATCTCTGAGAATTAGCTCATACTGTTTGCTACAGTGTGTCTTCTTAGACTCTGGCAGTGATATGATTTTGTGCTTATTTCCTTAAGTGTCCCCCTGCCCCATGCATACCTTTTCCTCATAGGAAGCAAAGGACCACCCTGAGTCTGAGCTGTTGCTGTCACAGACTGCCAGCCCTGCAGACTTGGCATGCTGGCTCCTGACCCTGTGTGCTGTGCTCTTGTGCTTTCACCTCTCATTCTAAGTTCCTCCATGCTACTACGGGAAAGAGTTAACTGTAGACAGCTGTCATTGAATCATACTCATGAAAACTGTTTTCTTATACTCTAGTTTTTAATGAAAACTGTTTAAGCATTAGCTTATTTTAATACTGTAACTTCTGGCTCTGGTTAGTTTTGAATGCAAATGAAATGTATAATTCTGTTTTCCATCACTTACTGAGTCTGAAACTCAGAAGTAATTTACCATATTAAAATATAAATGATAGCTTTGAAATGCTTTCACTTCACTTATGTCTAGCATCAATGTGTATGGCTTTGTTCAGCACAGCCACTTTGAGATGAGATGTGAGAGAGATTCGTGTGTGTGTGTGTGTGTGTGTGTTTGTATGTATGTATGTATGTGTATGGATGTATGTGTACTGCTGGTTTTTAAGAGTTTCTTTTATGTACATCCGATCAGAATTTCATCAAGGTCTTGGTTTTAAAAACTGGTTTGTCATGACATTGTAGTATTTATTGTATGAGACGGTTGTGACTGTATAGACTTATGTTTAATACTAAGGAAACTGTTAGTAAATAATGATTTACTAGATATCAAATTGACTTGTATGTATGTGTACTGCTGGTTTTTAAGAGTTTCTTTTATGTACATCCGATCAGAATTTCATCAAGGTCTTGGTTTTAAAAACTGGTTTGTCATGACATTGTAGTATTTATTGTATGAGACGGTTGTGACTGTATAGACTTATGTTTAATACTAAGGAAACTGTTAGTAAATAATGATTTACTAGATATCAAATTGACTTGTAAGTAAGTTCTCATGTAAACTGAAATTGTTAAATTACAACATGATTCCTATTAAGAATATAAGTTTTTTAAATGAAAAAAAAATATTTTAGAGCTGAGGTTGGTAGAGTGCTTGCCTAGCATACACAAGTCCCTGGGTACAATTTCCAGTGCCATATGAAAACAAGCATGGTGGTACATGTCTATGATCCCAATACTTGGAAGGTAGAAGCAGAGGTAGAAAGATCAGGAGTTCAAGTTCAGGATTACCCTTGGCTACATAGTGAGTTTGGGGCTAGTCTGGGCTACATGACACCCTGCCGCAAAACAAGAAAAGAATATTTTAAATATTGGCCTGTGTATGGGGAGTTGTGCTCAGTGGTAGAACACTTGCTTAGCATGAGTCCCTGGAGGCCCATCCCCAGTGTGGGGGATGTGGGAGGCTTCTAAGTCTGTCTTCTTCAAAAACAAATATTTAGTAATGACTGTTGTACTTAAAGGATTTGAAAGGTTTTTTTTTGTTGTTGTTGTTGTTGTTGTTTTTAAATTATTTTTATTTTATTTGTGTTCATGTATTGCCTGCATGTAGGTAACTGCACCCGTGTCAGATCCCCTGGGATTGGAGTTATGGACAGTTGTTAGCTGCCATGTGGGTCCTGGGATTCAAACCCGGGTCTTCTGCAAGAACAACCAATGTTCTTAACCGCTGAGCCATCTCTCCAGCCGCAGGATTTGAAAGGTTTTATTCACCTTAAGTTTTAACTTGCTGTCACAGAAGGATGCCCTACAGTGGTCTCGAAATGTGGCTGCAGTGGATGGGGAAGAGCCAGAGGACTCTGCTGATGTGGAAAGCTGTGGATCTAATGAAGCCAGCACTGTGAGTGGTGAAAATGATGGTAAGTACCAGAACAAGGCCGGGGGGGGAGACCAAGCAGTCCCTGGGGACTAAACCTTCGTTTTCCTGTCTTTCAGTATCTCTTGATGAAACATCTTCAAATGCATCATGTTCTGCAGAATCCCAGAGCCGGTCCCTCTCCAGTCCCAGGGATAGCTGTAGAGCTTCCTCACAGGTAAGGAGCAGCGTTGGTGACCATGATGGGAGAGTAGATGTATGAAGGCAGGCACAAGCCAGGATCTTCCCTCTTCAGCAGATGGTCAGGGATGTTTTTAAAGAGTAGAAGAAGTAAATTTGTTGTCACCTTAGAGCATTTAAAAGCATCCTGTAGGAAACTGTATATTAGGTCTGCAAGCAGAAAGACTTGTTTGTTTTTTTTTCCATGCCTGGGTAATTCTGTTTCTCCTTCCTTTCTTCTCCTCTCCTTTCCTCCCTCCTTCATGTAACTCAGGCTGGCTTCTAATTTGCTGTGAAGGCTAGGCAAGCACTCTACCACTGTTAACCATATGTTAAGCCCCCTTCTGCTTATGACCGTAGCAAGTTCCTTATCTGTAGAATGGGACCAACCAATGCGTGATTTTTTTTATTTTTTATTTTTTTTTCCAGCTGAGGGGTTGCTTGACTCATTGATGCTGGTCTATATAGGCCTTTCCTAACATTGCCTGGCAGATCCAGCTGCATCCAGCTTCATCCAGCTGAAGTCTTTTTAAATTTATTATCTGGGTCCTTTGTGCTTGCTACAGTGTGTGCATGAGGTCAGGGGACAACTCTGAAGGTCATTTCTCTCCTTCTACCATGGGTGCCAGGGAGTGAACTCAGTCAGGTTTATGCAATGGGTGCATTTACCCTTTGAGCCATCTCACTTTTCACGTGAACTCTTACAGGAGAATGAGTAGGGCACAGCTAAGGAGTGTTGTAGTATTCTTACAGATGACTCTGGTTCTCCATTTTATCCTTTCTGGGAACCCAGGCAAACAAACAAAAGAAAAAGACTGGGGTCATGCTGCCTCGTGTTGTCCTGACTCCTCTGAAGGTAAACGGGGCCCACGTGGAATCTGCATCAGGTATGTGTAGACTCATGGTTGTGGTGCTTTTTTCTCAGATCCTGGGGACCTGACTCCCTCTGTCAGCAGCCTCTGACCTAGCAATGTGATACCAATAGAGCTGTTGAGTGAGAGTCATGAGACCCAATCATCTGGAAGGCAGCATATTGAGAGGGTGTGTGCTGGGCTCTGCCGTGTGCTGGGCTCTGCCATGTGCCCTCTTTTCCTCCAGGGATAGCTAGGCACATCTGATGGTGGCTTGATTGTGCCAGTGCTTTGTAAAAGTTGTAGTGCTGTACAAATGAAAGCTATGGTTTGCATTCTTTAGCCAGACCATGAAGTAGTAGTCTCTGCCAGCTGAGGGCTGGGAGACAGAAGCACCCCTGTATTGTTGACAACCTACCAGGGATATCTGGGAGAAGTCAACTTGTCTGAGAGCCGTGGGTACAGCGTGTGATACTTTTGACCAGTGGAATGCTGTGCCTTCAGGGTTCTCAGGCCACCACACTGATGGTGAGAGTGGCAGCCCATCCAGCAGCAGCAGCGGCTCTCTGGCCCTGGGCAGCGCTGTTATTCGTGGCCAGGCCGAGGTCACCAGGGACCCTACCCCGCTCCTGAGAGGCTTCCGGAAGCCAGCCACAGGTGAGTGGCTTGGCACTCATTTCTCTGCCTTTAAAAGGGGGCCCTGCAGGCCTGAGGAGATGGTATCTTCTATTCCAGTTCTTTTTTCAGTTTATTTTTACTTCTTAGGTGACTCTCTGTTTCTTGTTTGTTTTTGCCTTTATTTTGCTTATTTCATGTGTGGAAACTCCTGTAGGCAGAGAAGATACCACCCTGCTCCTTGTCTGTCTCTGTAGAGCCTGGCCTGTGCCTGCCTTGGTATTGCTTCATAAGTGTTTGAGAGACTGAGTGAAAATTGCTTTCTTCTCAGTAAAGGATCCCCGAGTCTGTTTTTTTCTCGGTAGCATCCTGCCATGCTTTCCCTCAACATGCATAGTCTGTCAGATGCTCCCTTATTTTAACCCAAGAATTATGTTGAGTGGAAACATATGTTAAATTTGGTGGATACAAACAATCTCAGTGCTGGTCACAGTGGGTCACTTGCTATTTCAGGATTTATTTCTTAAGGCCCACATGGTAGGGGTTCTTTTGTAGTTGGGCCATATGAAACCATTAAGAAGACTAGCTTGAGAAAGTCTGAAAATTAGAATAAATCATGTACAAATGAGATTGGGGTTTTCTGTGTTGATGCTTTTCCAATTTAGCAGCAGTGCGTAATCTCAGATCTCAAAGTCGCTTTGTAGTGTTTTGTTTTGTTTTGTTTCAAATAAAAGAAATATTTGCTTAGGCTTCTGAGAGGTATGACATTTCAGGTGGCTTTGAATAACTCTTAATACATTTTTGCCTGGAAATCATACCTTGTTCACAAAGGCCATCTGTGTAGGTTTTTCTACACTATAATAATTAGTTTTGCTTTTAGACAACTTCCATCCTTTCTCCAGTTGGGCTTTGTGGTGCCTATTCTGCAGTCTCAAAAGGAGGCTTAGAACCTGCCCTGTCTGATTCTTTGGGTAAGAATGTTCTCCTCAGGCCAGTAAAACAAGGCACAGTATTGTCCCAGAGGAGGCAGACTTGAGTGCTCTCTCAGGTTCGATGGCAATCATAGCCTGCTAGAAAGAGCAAGAGCAGTTCTAACATGTAGATTAGTATGGACTGAAAGAGCAGATGACATGTGGAATAAAGTCTGGATAGCTTGGGTGCTGCCATCAGAGTTTATTGAGTAGTTGACTTTGGTTGTTTTTGGTTTGGTTTGGTTTTGTTTTTATTAAGAAGCTGAAAACCTATACCCTTACTTCTTCTTGCTTCCACAAAAAAAAAAAAAAAAAAAAAAAAAAAAAAACCAACCCACAGGTCAAATGAAGCGCAACAGAGGGGAAGAGGTAGATTTTGAGACGCCTGGGTCCATTCTTGTCAACACCAATCTCCGGGCCCTGATAAACTCTCGGACCTTCCATGCGCTGCCATCACACTTCCAGCAGCAGCTCCTCCTCCTCTTGCCTGAAGTGGACAGACAGGTGCCTGCGCACAGCTCCTCTTGGTCTCTATCTAGGCGGGTTCCTGTTCTCTCAAGTTACCTTATTGTTTTCATTTCATCCTTTGATCCTCCTAGGTGGGAACAGATGGCCTGTTGCGCCTTAGCAGCAGTGCACTCAACAACGAGTTTTTCACCCATGCGGCTCAGAGCTGGCGGGAACGCCTGGCTGATGGTATGTAGACTTCATCACACACGGCTTGAGATGCCTATCCTGTGTGTTTGTGTATCTCCTCGTATTTAAAATCCAAGTACTCATTGAATCTCAGCCTTTTGGCTAAGAGTAAATATAAAATCAAAGCATTCTTTTTTTTTGTAACTTTTTCCCCCAAGTAAGGTCAGACAGGCTTTGCGCCAGTACTAATAAACATGGTGGTTATTAATTGGACACACAGATCTGAAAACGTGATGTTTGGACTTCTAACTGCCTTAGGTGTGGCTATCCATTCTGCAAGTCCTGTTCCTTGAATAATGGCATTGTAATAATAAATAATAATATAAAATAATGGCATTGCAGACTGGACGTGGTGGCACACGCCTTTAATCCCAGCACTCAGGAGGCAGAGGCAGGTGGATCCCTGTTGAGTTCAAGGCCAACCTGGTTGGTCTGCAAAGCAAGTTCCAGGCCACCTGGGGCTACAGGGAGACAGACCCTGTCTCAAAAAGATAAATATAAAATAAAATCAATGACATTGCTTGGATGCATGAAAGAAATCGCACCAGAACAGTGGCATTTAGTTCCACTGTGCTGTCTTTTTTGGCATAGTCACTTAGAATAAATGCTAGCTTCTCTGAATTTTAAGATTTTTTGTTGTTGTTGTTATTTCAGTTGTTTTGTTGTATTTTGCCTGCATGATAGAAGTGCACCATGTGCATGCCTGGTACCTGCAGAGGCCAGAAGAGAGCATCAGATTCCCTGCAACTGAAGTTACAGATGGTTGGGAGTCATGTGGATGTTGGGTCCTCTGCATGACCAGCAAGGGCTCTTAGCCATTGAGCCTTCTTTCCAGGCCCATGAATTAAATTTTTTATTGAAGCTACCTGGGTAATGTGTAGAGAGGATTCCAAGACCAACTGTTTGATTACAGTTTACATATAGGGCTTTGATTTATTATAGCAAAAAAATAAAAAGTAGAACTAGCAATGGGAGAAGACGTGGGCTAAGATTGTGGGGCAGGCACAAGCTTCTGAGGGTCTTTCTTTGGAGTCAAACACAACATACATAGTTATCCCAGAAGTCGGTTGTGACAATGTGTATGAACTGTCTACCAGAGAAGTTTGTTAATGGCTCAGTGCCCAGGATTTTTATTGGGAGCTGATCCTGTTGGAAGCATTGCTATTTCAGAAAGGAAACCAAGCACTATTTTTCACCAGTCTTTTTTTCCCTCCAGGGATACTAATATAAGGCATCAGTTCCTAAAAAGAAAGGCAGGTATTTTTTAGCATGAATTAAATTGTTAGCACCAAGAGTTTAGGCACACTATTTAGGGTAGTGGAAATGTTTGAAAATCCAAGTTCCCAGATGTCAGCAAATGGCCATCCTTGTGCATAAGCCTTTCACGGATAAGCAATCTGGCCTGCTGTGGTAACCTTTTTTCTACATAAGCAGTAAGAATGGTTCTTTTGGTTCACTGTTGTGACCATTGTGTTTTTTGCTATTGACTGATTATAGGAGAGTAAATCTCCCTTATAGTAGATGTGTTCACTCTGTCCTGAGTTAAGAACATGCTGTGAGAAAGCCACTGCAAGAGGAACATGTTCTTTTTACAAGGGGAGATAGCTCAGTGCAAGCATGAGGACCTGGTCGGATGGCTCAGAGGTTAAGAGTGTTACCTGTTCTTCCTGGGGAACACCACAGAAGGATGTCCTCTAGCCTCCACATGCCAACAAGCTGCTGGTTATAGAGCCACCCAATTTGGCTGTCTGTAGGGCGGACATCAGTATCCCAGATTCAAAAGTCGTCTTTCTCTCTAGGTGAATTCACTCATGAGATGCAAGTCAGGATACGACAGGAAATGGAAAAAGAAAAGAAGGTGGAGCAATGGAAGGAAAAGTTCTTTGAAGACTACTATGGACAGAGGTAAGGCGCTTGCTGCTTGTGAATCTTGGTATGGGCATTTGAAGGGACAGAGGCAGTTAGTGTTCAGACAGTTGGCTTTCCATATCTATGGGTTCTTGAGGCATAGATTCAAGCAACTATAGCTTGAAAGTACTACAGAGGGAAAACTACAGCTGTGCTATGCATGTATAGGCGTTTACCTATCATTCCTCATCAGTGTAGTATAATAACTAAGCATCACATTCATGTTATATGGGTGTTCTATCTGGGGATGATTGAGAGACCTAGCTACTCAGGAGGTAGAGATGGGCTTGAGCCCAAGAGCTCAAGGCCAGCCTGTGCAATATAAAGAGATCCCTTTAAAAAACAAAACAAAACAGAAAAAACCCTGTGGAAAGAAGGCATTTACCTCAGTGGCAGAGCATTTGTCAGGCATGTGGGAAGCCCTGGGTTGGCTGCTTAGCACTGCAAAACAAAAAACTAAAGTATCTAGGAGCATGTGCAGAAGTTATGTACACATGTGCCATTTTATCTTAGGGACTTAAGCATCCATGGATTTTGGCATCTGCAGGATGTTGTTAGATACCAAGGGATGACTATAGTCTACTTTTGTGGTGGATAAGAGCCTGGAGATTATGGAGGCTCTGCTCATTTCTTAATGCTATTCACAGTGAAGCTGTTATCTGTTTTCTGCAGTTAGTATTATACTCCATGCAGGTAGAGCTCATTCTAGCTATATATCTGAGTGCAAAACTAAAAATTTTTACAAAGCTTTCTCTGACCTTTAACTGATAAGAATTTGGTTTGCAGATTGGGCTTGACCAAAGAACAGTCATTGCAGCAGAGCATTGCCCGGGAGGAGGCCAAAATCAAGAGTGGCTTGTGTGTCCCAGGACAACCAGCACGACCACAACGTGGTCCAGCTACCCGTCAACGGGATGGGCATTTTAAGAAACGATCTCGGCCAGATCTCCGAACCAGATCCAGAAGGAATCTGTACAAAAAACAGGAGACAGAACAAGCAGGGACTGCTAAAGATGCAAATTCTGCACCAGGTACTGCACCCTCCAAGGATGGGGAAGCTAAGACTGACTCAGCCGTGGTGAGCAGTTCCTCTGGGCCAGGTGTGTTCTCTGTAGCACCTGGCCCAGAAGGTCCTAAATGTCACAGTGAACCTGTGACTTCCCGGATCCAGACAGAACCAGACAACTCGGCATGTGCCTCTGCATCTCCAGACAGAATTCCCAGCTTACCTCAGGACACTGTTGATCAAGAGCCAAAGGATCAGAAGAGGAAATCCTTTGAGCAGGCAACTTCTGCATCCTTTCCCGAAAAGAAGCCCCGGCTTGAAGATCGTCAGTCCTTTCGTAACACAATTGAAAGTGTTCACACCGAAAAGCCACAGCCCACTAAAGAGGAGCCCAAAGTCCCGCCCATCCGGGTAGGAAACTGTTTGATTCCCAGGGTCCCTGGTGCCAGATTTCCTTTGAGGTTCTTGAGATTGTAGAGCCTCTTGGGGGAGGGCAGGGCAACAGCCCCAGGTCGTGGTATGAATTACATGGGAATGCAGCGCTTTTTTTTTTTAAGAACTGCTCTTAGCTGGGCGTGGTGGTGCACGCCTTTAATCCTAGCACTTGCAGAGGCCGGCCAATCTCTGTGAGCTCAAGGCCAGCCTGGTCTACATAGTGAGTTCCAGGCCAGCTGGGGCTACAGGGAGACCCTGTCTCAAAAAGACTTTAAAAAAAAAAAAAAAAACTGTTCTTGACTGACTTAGGTACGGTAAGACAGTTTTTCCTCACCTTCCCCCCCTCCCCATTAATACAACCTTGAAGTCAAAATCCTTTGGAGTTTTTCATGTTTTTTTAGATATTGTTAGAGTATTTACTTCATGACTTACAATTCCATTAGAAATTAAACATGAAAGCCAAGTATGATGGCTCACCCCTGTAATCTCAGTACTGGGGACACTGAGGCAGGAGGATTGCCACAAGATTAAGGCCAGCATGAGCTACAGTGTGAAACCCTGTATCAGTGGGTAAAGGAGCTTTTGCTGCCAAGCCTGATGACCTGAATTTGGGACTCAACCTAGTGGAAGAAGGAGAGAACCAGCTCCCACCAGTTGTTCCTACTGCCACATGTGGGTTATGGCATGCATGCATTCGTGCATACAAACACCAAATAAATGTAATGAAAACTTGTTTTCAAGGAAGGCAGGCAGGGAAGGAGAAGAAATTTGAAGTGCAGTATAAATGGCCCTTCAGCAGAATCTACTCAGAATGAAATGGTGTCATGGACAGCCATTTTACTATGAGTATTTTATACTCTAGGAAAATGATTCTCTAGACCGTGACCCCTAAGGTACTCGAGTTCCAGTTTTGCTTTTAGTTTCCAGGTCTGATCACTCTCTTAAAACTGCTTTCTTATGTGCTTTTCTTACAGATTCAACTTTCACGTATCAAACCACCCTGGGTGGCTAAAGGTCGGCCCACTTACCAGATATGCCCCCGCATCATCCCAGTCACGGAGTCCTCCTGCAGGGGTTGGACTGGTGCCAGGACCCTTGCAGACATTAAAGCCCGTGCTTTGCAGGCCCGAGGGGCGAGAGGCCACCACTGCCATCGAGAAGCGGCTACCACTGCCATCGGAGGGGGGGGTGGCCCGGGTGGAGGTGGCAGCAGGGCCATCGATGAGGGAGGTGGCAGAGGCAACAGCAGTGGTGATGGTGGTGAGGCCTGTGGTCACTCTGAGCCCAGGGGAGCCCCGAGCACCCCTAGAGACTGTGCGTCAGATCTACAACGAACACAACTATTGCCGCTTTGTTCTCTGAATGGAGAACACACTCAGGCTGGAGTGGCCATGCCCATAGCCAGGAAAGAGGACCCAGCATCTCTCAGAAAGGAGGAGAGCTGCCCACTGCAGAGGGTTCCAGATGCGCTTACAAGTGCACTAGAGGATGCCTCCCAGCCCCCCATTGCTCCTACTGGAGACCAGCCATGCCAGGCTTTGCCGCCACTGTCTTCCCAAACTTCAGTGGCTGAGAGGTTAGCAGAACAGCCTAAGTTGCTTCTAGATAGTAAAACTGATTATGAGTCTGGCACCACTTCCTGGGAAGCTTGTAATGAGCAAGGAGCCACTGCTGTGCCAGAGAATGGTTCTGTGCAGTCTCTAGTGGGAGATGTATTAGAAAGAACTGACCAGGCTTTTGATATTACTCCTACTATGAAAGCTCTTGTAAGCATAGTACCCACTTCTACACCTCAGTTGTCATTGGCTGGCTGCCTGCTGGACAGACATGATGATGGAGTAGGACTTGATGATTCAGGCCCCATCATGAGGGAAAGTGATAGACAAGAAGCTTTGAAAACTGAGACTCTCGCATCTGACAGTGCTGCTCCTTGGATACCCACCCTGTCAAATTATGAAGTAGTCAAACAGTCTGAGCCAGAATCCAGAGAAAATGCACAATCTGCAGAGCCCCAGGATGGAGACAAGTGGGAGAGAGATGCTCCCCTCGTTGCCATCAGGCCTGGGGAGTTAGCCAAGGAGGGAATGCCTTTCCCTGAGAGCAGTGCTTCACTCTGGATTGCACCACCTGGTGGAGGTATAGACAGCACTGGCAGTGATGTAGACACTGAAAGGCTAAAAATTAATGGCAGCTCTGAAACACTGAGTCCTCACAGTGAATCCACAGATACTGCCTCTGACTTTGAAGTCCACCTCATTGAAGACGGCAGTGAAGCTGACACCAGTGAAGCCACAGTGATAAAGGAATGCTTGGTGGGCAGGGATGAAAAGCATGACTGGAGACAGTCCACCTCACCATCCAGGGTAAACCGTGACCCGAGCATGCTTACAAGGACAGAGGGGCTGGTTGCTTCTCAGAGCTGGGTGTCTAGAGTGTGTGCAGTCTCCCAGAAGATCCCAGACTCCTTGCTTTTGGCCAGTACTGAGTGCCAGCCGAGGTCTTTCTGCCCACCCAGACCTAGGTCTTCAGTGGAGGCATCACCGCTTGTGATGCAGTTGCTGCAGGATAACTTGCCCCTAGAGAAGGTTCTTCCTCCAGACCAAAGGGGCAACAAGCCAGAATCCCCACTACCACCTCTTGGAGGGCAGAGCCAGGATAGGAGTACCATACATAATCCTGGGGAAAATGAGCGTCTAGTTGCCAGAAGCAGCCCTGGTTCTGTACGAGAATTGAATGAGCCTCGTCTGGTTCAAAGCTGTGTAGGAAGCACTGGTCTTGGCAGGGCAGAAGCCTCCCAAACTTGTGGAATTCCTCAAATCTCCAAGATGTTCCCAGGTTTAGACTCCCAGCATCCAGTGACAAAACTGACACCCTCCTCCAGTAACCTGGAAGAAGTGGGTTCCAAAGAGCATTTCTCTTCCTTTCTTAGTGAGGAGCAGAAGGACGCTGGGAGGGTGTCCCAGGGCAGTGATCTAGGTGCCACTCAAGGCCAGTGTCCAGGAGATCCCACTACCTCACAAGTGCCATGTTTCTCCTCTCCAAATGTGCTCTCCTTTGATGCTGGACAGACAGGAAGCACCTTGGATGATCAGAACATTGCTGGAGGTCAAGAAAAGCTCTTTGGTCCTAGGAATAATGCTGCCACCCTTCAGAGCCCCAGGCCTGCAGACCAGACACCACTGCCTGCTGAGGGCCCTCCAGTTTTTCTCAGTAGGAAGTTAGGGCCAAGCAAAAACTCTGTATCTGATGGTGTACAGACTGCAAGGAAAGACTGGGCTCCAAAGCCACCGCCAGCCTCTGCTGGCAGTGTCAAGACGGAGAAGGTTTCCTCAAGGGGCCCCTTTAAGGCAGATGCAGAGAAGAGAAAAACTGCTGGGCACAGCCCTCTGGAACTAGTAGGTCACCTGCAAGGGATGCCTTTTGTCATGGACCTGCCTTTCTGGAAATTACCCCGAGAGCCAGGGAAAGGGCTCAGTCAGCCTCTGGAGCCGCCTTCTATCCCTTCCCAGCTCAACATCAAGCAAGCTTTTTATGGGAAGTTTTCTAAACTCCAGCTGAGTTCCACCAGCTTTAATTACTCCTCCAGCTCTCCTACCTTTCCCAAAGGCCTTGCTGGTAGTGTGGTGCAGCTGAGCCACAAAGCAAATTTCGGTGCAAGTCACAGTGCATCACTCTCCCTGCAAATGTTCACTGACAGCAGCACAGTGGAAAGCATCTCTCTCCAGTGTGCGTGCAGCCTAAAAGCCATGATCATGTGCCAAGGCTGTGGAGCGTTCTGTCATGATGACTGTATTGGACCCTCAAAGCTCTGTGTATTGTGCCTTGTGGTGAGATAATAAATTACAACCATTGGAAAAATTGTATATTTAGTGTGTGTATTTTGATAATGATTGATCTTAAATCTGTATACAGAATATCATTGCTATAATGGGCTCTCTCTAGGCAAAATAAAGTTTGCCTCCCCCTAAAATTTATAGTGCTAAAGCCTTGTTACTTGTCACCCTTCTGGTCTTGGCTAGAAGGAGTTTGTGGGGAGGTGTCGGGGGCGCAACCCAAACCCTCTTGCAGTCAGGCAGTATGGTGTGGCAGGACAGCCTGCCTGACATCCAGATGAACTTGAAACTGAAGCAAGAAAGTTGGGTTCTCCACTGAGAGAACTTACCTCCTGAACTGAGCAGAAATGTCAGTCTTCCACTGCCCTTCCCAGCCTTTTTTTTTTTTTTTTTTTTCCCTTCTGCTACATTACCTGGACCTCATGTGTTAGGCAAGTGCTCTTTTTATTTTTTGTTTTAAGACAGGGCCTCACTAGGTGAGGCCTTGAATTCACTCTGTAGAGAGAAATTTCCTCCTGAACGTGGGAGAAATTGTCGTCTTCCCCTCCCCTTCCCCGCCTTTTTTTTTTTTTTTTTTCCCTTCTGCTACATTGTTTAGGGAGTTACAGTTGGGGAAGCCACACAGGGTTAATGTAACTCCCATCATCACTCACCAGGGGATCAAACACCTGCGGTTCTTGATGTCACAGTTCAGTCATTTGCCAGTTGATGGAGCCAGGTTGATCTTCGGTTCTGGTGCTTCACCCAGTTTGGAACTTTGTTGTCTCTGCAACCTCTGGATCCACAGATTCTTTTGGAAGCTTGAATAACCCTACTTGGACAATGGGGTCTGGAGATGGGGCTGTCTCCTATGGAAATGCTATCTGTAGACCCTGTAAATTAACTACAGGTATTTGCAGGTGACTCCTCTGCCTGCCACCCACCTCATCATGTTGGACTCTGGGAGTGGGCACCCAGACACCTGTATATGTGAAAGTCATTTTACATTTCCAAGCAGTGTGTTTTCTTATTTTTATATTTTTAACTCTTTATTCTTGGATGTATAAAGTGAACTTTTTGGCTTCTGTAAGTATGCTCTATGTACCTAATGTTTTATCCTGTATTTATATGTTGTACACAGTACCGGCCAATTCTGTAAATGGATGTATTGTATAGAGAACATGGACATTTCTTCTTTATTTTACGTCTTCAGCACCATTACATTAAAGCGGTGTCATTTAATTCACTTCTGTACACCGATTGTCAGAGCCACTGTGTTCCATGCTACCTGACGTGAGAGGGAAGTGACTGACGTGTGATCTATGGTTGGCTCTATGCCTTGTCACCTGTCACCAGGGAATCTACCACAGCCTGCATCGCCATGGACAGCCTGCTCACACACCACTGAGCAAACACGTCTTGCTCTTCATATCTGTTCTCTCCTCCAGCCTTTAATGTCTGCTTGCTGCCATATATGACAAATCACCACCACCAGTGTTAAGTGCTTCTGGATTCATGGGTGAGTTCCTTGAGTGGCTCTCAGATAGGCCTTCTGGATCTGGCTCCAGGGTCATCACCTGACAAAGCAATATTGGGAACCACTGGGCTCCTTTTGACTTACTGTTGACAGTAGGTTTAGGGAAAACAGCCATGCCTGCTGCCTGCTTCTCTCCCAACATCCAGCAGCTAGACACCCCTGTATTTGTCTGACCTCATCCCACTTCCCACCTTGTTTCTTACATCTCTGCTTAATGCAGAGTTGATCGTTCATGTTTAATTTGGGCCTATCTCCCTGTATGGGTGCTTCTGTGTGGAGTATGAGATGTGAGATTTATATGCTTTGGGCAAGTCTCATTTCATCTGAAAGCTGCTCCCCCCCACCTCCCCATTTCATCTGAGGTGGCTTTTTTTTTTTTCTGTCATCAAGCATGAGTGAGGAGTTATCAATGATGTGATTTAAATACAGTATTGACACGTCCAAGTTGTCAGCTCAAGAGTCTGTTTACCAAAGACCAGGAGCAGGGTCCCCAAGCATGTCCAAGTCTCTTCCCTCTGAGACCTTCAGGGCCTCAGAGGTGAACTACTTGACAGTGGTCTGGTCCATGGGGCTGCTCAGAGAAAAGCACTGCTCTTGTCTGTCTCGGTATTACAAAAATAAACCTGTACAACCTGCACTTGTGGTCTCCCCGTCATCTTCTGTGACTGTGAGTATGGGAAGGTTGGGTTGAGTGCACAGCTGGCCAGTGAGGAGCTGATGCTGGTTGGGTCCCCAGACCATGGAGCTCCTTTGTGCTGTGAATTGGCAGCTCTGCTGGGCTTTGGCCTCATGATTTGATGAACTTCTGAAATGCTTGGACTAGTTAGAAGCCTAATGGAAGTGAGCCCTTTGCCCTGTGAATGCAAATTTCTTCCATCTCATCCGTACCACTTGCCTCAGATGTAGATTGCCACGTGGATTCAAATGTCTGGCAACCTGGCTTTGACTAGCTCTGACCTTGCCATGTGTGGCAGATGCAGGGTCAAGCATGGATGACTATACTGCAGGGCTAACTTACCTTGGGGAGCACTTAAATGCTTGGTTTTGTGACTGTATTCATAAGCAAGCCAAAATTACAGAAATGATGTGTTGAAACCCAAGTATAGCTCCACTAACTTCTGTGCTTCAAAGAAAGCTGCATGAGTGATGGGACAACTGTGGGGCAGTTCAAGCAGCCCCTTTGCAGGACTGCTGTTGGGAGGATTTCTGGTAGGTAGCTTTGGCAACAGGCACCTGCTGGTGATACTTCCTACTTGTGCTTCAGTGTCATCACACTTGCCCCTCATGTCTCTCAGCTTAAAAGGCTTTAGAATCTTGGTTGAGGACCACATCTTGCCATTTGTATCTTGTTCAAAGGCAGAAGGGTGGTGTCTAGAGGACATGGTACAGCACATTGCTCTCTGTGGGCTTGGGCACAGTACTTTTAACTGCTTCTGTCCTGACTGAATGTGGTTATAAGTTGCAATGTCATCAGTTGGTGCTTGCCACCTAGGAAATACTTGTGCCAGGCAATAGCTCCACAAACGAGTTGAGCTTTGACCAGTTGCCACTACCTGCTTCACTCTTGTCCCAGAGGGAGTTCAGAATGTGGGCCTGCATGCTGTGCTGAGGTGCCAGGCTGAGGTGACACCTGGTTTTCAGCCTCATGCTGCAGCTACTGAGTGTACTGCTGAGTTTAAAAGACTGTCTTGGAAAGGCATGCTTTCCTGAAAGAGACAAAGTGCAGATATTTCAGAATATGGCAAGATACTGTCTTCCCAGCTTGGCATGATGTCCTGTTTGATACCCAATCTGCTCTTGAGGAAGTAGACCTTGTTTGAAAGGTAGATGTGCCCATCAGGTGTTTAGATGAACCAAAGCATCAGACTTCCAAGTGCCCAGACTTGGTTACCCTCATTATTGAGGTGCTATTGGGAACTATGGAGAGAGTGACATTTGTGACCTTGGAGATTGCCATTTGAAACCCAAACTGAGCAGTCAACTTGAAAACCTGGGGTGAGTTTTCCCCACAAGGCACAGAACATCAACACAGCTGGTTGTTAACACTGTTGGGGTGCTGCTTCACCTCATAGTGTGGGTCTTGAGAATTCTGGGAATGCAGTGTATTACGTCCTGTCTGAGCAGGAGCACAAGCTCTTGGAGCAGCTGGAGTTTCTACGGTAGCTCCTGTCTGCTAAACCTGATAAAATTTGAGTTTACAAAAAAAGATGAGGCTGGACGTGGTGGCACATCCCTTTAATCCCAGCACTTGGGAGGCAGAGGCAGGTGGATCTATGTGAGTTCAAGGCCAGCCTGGTCTACAAGGAGGGGAGATAGACCTTTAGAGATTTGTAGATTTCCTGTGACTACTAGCCCCCCTGGGGGTGGAATTTTATTTATTGTATTTTTTCCCACAGGGTTTCATGGATCTTAGGCTGGCCTCCAATTCACTTTGTAGTAAGATATTAAACTCCTGATCTTCCTGCCTCCACCTCCCAAGTGCTAGGATTACAAGCAAGGGCCAGTACACCTGATTATATTTTTAAAAATATTTTAGTGTATGAGTATATTGCCTGTATTATGTGTAAGTGCCCCTGTGTCATGCAGTGCCAGCAGAGGTCAGAAGAGGGTATTGGATTGCCCTAGAACTGGAGTTGCAGATGGTTGTTAGCTGCCATGTGGGTGCTGGGAATCAAACCAGGGTCCTTTGCAAGAACAGCCAGTGGTCTTAACTACTGAACCATCTCTCCAGTTCCCTCATCTGATTTTATTTGGTACTAGGGATCAAATCCAGGGCTTCTTGCATGCATGGCTTTTGATCTTCTAACTGAGCTATATCCCTAGCCCTGGGGCATTTAAAAGGACAATACTTGTTCTCCCTTTCCCTCTTGGATAAAGAGGACATTTGCCTATTTTATTGAGTGAGTCACTTTTAAGATGCTATTTCAGGGCTGGCTCAGCAGTTAAGAACACTGGTGGTTCTTGCAGAAGACCCAGGTTTGTATCCTAACACCCACAGGGCAACTAACAACTGTCTGTAACTCCAGTCCCAGGGGATCCGACAGCCTCTTCCGACCTCCGTGGGCATTGTACAACACAGATGCACTTACCTACATGCAGGCAACACACACATACATGTAAAATTAAAAAAATTAAAAAAGATGCCATTTCCTATTTGATAACATCTTATGTCCACTGTTAACAGCAGTGGTCTGAAGCACCACCTAAAGAAACAAGATTGGGGCCAACCAGTGCTTTTCTGCCCTCAAGCCACTTCTGGGATTGCTGCATTCTTAAGAGGAGTGGTATTGCTCTGGAGGTAAGTGTTTTGTGCTGGCTGGAAGGCCAGTGGGGTCTGCATGAAGCTGGTCTGTGTTCTAGAGGTACTGTCAAGGTCATGGGGCTTTTGTGGTCCCTTAACGAGTCTCAGCAACAGTGGTTTTGGTAGGGTAGGCACTTTGTTGATATTACTGAAGATTTGCTGATCCTTGGTTCCCCATCCCTGAGAAGGATGGGGTATAGAGGCACATCTTGTGCTCTGTGGTGTCTACTCCCATCTGTGTAGTCCAGGTGTGCGATCAGCAATGGTTTCAAGCTGCCCACACTTGCCTTTGATGTGAGCATTTGGCTGCTGCATAGAATTTCTGCTTAAAAAAAAAAAAAACCAAAAAAAAAACCTGTTAGGCCATCAAAAAAAGGTTTTAGGTTGTGTTTGACAGTGCATGCCTTTAATCCCAGCACTCAGGAGGCAGAAGCAAGCAGGCCAGTCAGGGCTACATAGTGAGGCCCTGTCTCAGTAATAACAGTAGCATTAATAACTGCTAATATATCTGCTTATACAGTGTGAACAGCAAAATTTATGCTTTTAATATTTATTTCTATGTATATGCCTGTGTGTGTATGTGTATGCCACCTGTGTAGGGGTGCCATGAAGAGCGTTTCAGTCCCAGGACTAGAGTTCAGGCAGTTGTGAGTTGCCTGAGGTGAGTGCTAGGAACGGAACTCTGATCCTCTGGAAAAGTAGCAAGAGCCCTTAACCACTGAGCCATGTCTCTAGCTCCCATGTGCTTTTAACTTTTACAATTGGAATTGTTTTCACACTCCACACATGATAATCAGCTTGTTCCCTGCCATTTTTCTGTTGTTTTCCTAAAAGCTTTATCATCATTTAGATGATATATACAATGAAAACAAAAAAATATGCAAATAAATATTGGGGAAAGTGGCCCTTTTGTTTCCTTCAAGGTAGGACTGGGGTTTGTACATAATAGAAAGTTACTCAATGTTTAGGACTAAGAGTTTTCCAAACTTTTTTTTTTTTTTTGTCTTTTTGAGACAGGGTCTCCCTGTAGCCCCAGCTGTCCTGGAACTCACTATGTAGACCAGGCTGGCCTTGA
>NW_008339987.1:57718-64916 GCF_000622305.1 Nannospalax galili
TAGCTGGCCTGGAACTCACTATGTAGACCAGGCTGGCCTTGAACTGACAGTGATCTGCTTTCCTCTGCATTCCAAGTGCTGGGACTAAAGGCGTGCGCCACCATGCCCAGTTTGCACTTTCCTTTTATTCTTTCTCATGGAAGAGCATTCTTTTTTTGGTGGCTGAGTATTGCTGAATTGCTGGAACCACGCCTGGCGAATTTTCCAAACTCTTTAGGATTGTTACAAGAATTTGGATTCAGTCAGTTGGCCAGGCACTAGGGTAACTGGAAAGGGTACGTGTTTTATAGCCACACAGCTGTGGTTAGGTCCTTGCTTGGTGGCTGGCTGAATTTAGGCAAGCTGTGATCCCCAGTATGCCTCTTCTGAATCGGCTCTAGATGGGAGTTGAGGTAAGTGAGACACAACTACAGTGAGGGAGGCCTGTTACCAGTGCTAAGCACCTGATGGGCACCCAGGAGGTGTTCCCTTCCCTCCCTTCCTACAGTAGGTGCCAAAATGGAATTACAGCTTAGCTTTCCAAGAAAACTTCTTGAGGATTTCTGTGAGCCAGATTATTGGCTAAGACAAGGTGAAATCTACTGGAGAGAAGATGTTTCTGGGCCAAACTAGACTTGGAACTGGCTGGCAGTGCTGCTGTTGACACAGTTGAAGCGCAGCATTGGGTTTGTTGTTCAGAGTTTATTAAGTAGATTCAGTCTTATATATGATATACAGTTTCAAAAGGAAAAGGATTCCACATACGTATGAAATCAGTGCATTTAGCAGTAATACCATGGAGATAACAGCTCGATTAACAGCTCATTGGTCTTCTGTTAAGTGAGGAAAAGAGGGTGTCAGCCTGTGCTAGTCATTCCACAAACAAAACAGAATTTAGTCGCATCACGTAGAAAGACATCCTAAGAATTAAAATATTAAGCCACATTTACTGGAAAAACTCACTATACAGAACACAAATACTTTTTATAGAGAGCATTGAGGAGGAAGTCCTCACCTGCTTAGAAGAGCCACATTAAGTTGCATAGGTGCATATCTGTAAAAATATAATTTAGAGGTGAGACCATTGATTAATAAAGTCACGTTTAAAAGTTGGTGCCATCCACTGCTTGCGGTAAGTGCCTTATGCTTACTGTCTGAAGCCCCTGCTGCTCCCCAGAAGTGGTGAGCCACCTCTATAGGAACCCTGAAGAAGCGCTTGTACCATCTGCACTGAAAGTCAGTCTCATCTGACATGGAATTCACGCTCTTCCAAAACATGTCTTAATTATGCCAGCAGATTGATGACCTCCTGTGTTGTCCCTAAATCCTGCTTGGCTTGCTCCTGAAGGCTTATGAGTCATCTTGACCTTCCCATGGCCAGGCTTCCCCAGAGAACTGTTCCTCCCAGAGCTGGGTGTTGAAGTCCTGCCTTGCTTCTCCTCTGCCTGTGTGCTACCCACCAGCCGACAGGAGGCGCTATCCTGACTCCTCTCCTCAGTGGATGCATGATAGAGGCACAGGGGCTTCTACCAGGCGGAGTGTGTCGGCAGATCTGAGTTCTGGGTGGTGTAGATATTCATTTCTGTTTTTAGGTGGAAACAGGTACAAAGTGAGAGGTTTTGTTTTGTGGCTTTGCTAAGCAGATGAGCTTAGTGAGGTGCATCTTCCTCCTTGAGAGCGAGTCTTGCAGAACACACAGGGATGGGGCATCTGTACATGTAAACAGTACACTTCCACTGAGTCCAAAATTAGGAGCAAAATACAAAGGTTCACATTGGTCTTAGGTAGATACAGGCGAGAAAAGATTGAGCTGTTGAGCTCAGAAACGACAAAACAAAGTTTCTAAAGCACCACTAAATTATATAAAAATCAGACCACGGACGGATTGAAACTGGTATTCTGGTGAAATACTTTACTATCTTGTAAAAAGTTTTACAAAAAATTACAAATTAAAAGTATCAACCCTCTGAGTTCAAAGCAGCATTTTGAAAATGAACTGGTAGTTAATCCTGTAACCACCTGTGGAGTCTTATGTGGCCCTTGAGAATAGGGAGGGACAGATGGGTTCCACCTGTTCCAAGTCCTCTAAGACCCTCCTAGCCCTGCCTGTCCCCTCCCCAACACCATTCTTGAGCGGTGACAGAAAATTATTTCAGATGGGTCACGCACACTATCGCTGGACTATAAGGTCATCCACCAGTAAGACCAAGTGCCCACTTCAATGCCTTCTCAAAGGGTCTACCCTGCACAACTCTGGGACTATTCTGGCATTTCCTTTGTACCTTGAGATCGCCGATGATTAATTTGTGCCCTGAGCCCTCCATAAAACTCATATGACTATGGGGCAGGGTTTTACAGAGCTCCCTCTGGGAGAAGGCAGGCCTGCTGGGTCCACCAGAACCAGCTGTGGGTGCTCCAAGTCAGGAGGGGAGGACTTGAAGCTGCATCTTTTAAAACAAGCAAAACAGAACAAGTTCTCTGACTGAACTAGCTAATGGAATCCTGTTTCCACACTAACTTGCTCCTGATGTGGCCGGCTCTGGGGCTTCAGGTATAGTTTGTCTGGGAGGGAGCTCACCTAAGGGGTGGGGTCAGCATGACAGCATCCAACTGTCCTGCAGCCCCACTGGGACCATCAGCCTTGGCGTTTGTTCTTTTTTCTTGAAAACACATGGAACCAATGCCCACACTGCAGCTCAAGAGCAGGCTGCCAGCAGTGTCTGATCATGACAGCTTGCACTTAGGAAAATGCCACTTCAGATGAAGCCTATGCTCATTCTTATGAACGTGTCCCATAGTGGTGGAGGGAGGCACCCCTTCCTAGGCTCTCTCTCCTGTCTTCCAAAAAATGCAAACCATTTGTGTCTAGCTTGTATACTGCCTCTGGGAGCAGAAATGACATGGTCAGCAATTGATACCAAAAATTCTAGGGCGGCGATTGTCTCTGCCAGTTTTTAACATTAAAAGTTTCACAAATTGCCCGGGGTAACATTTTGCAAAAAGATCTACTGATTACTTTGTAGGATTCACACAAAAATAAATATTTACATAAATTCAAACGTCCAGGAGTCCTACTGAGCAGGTAGGGAACTGGGCACATGGTCAGCAGCTATGGGAAGGCCTTGGGCACTGGAACTTGTGCTGTATGAAGGGGGCTAAGGGTGTCCTGGCCCTGACCTGAGGCCTGGGGAGGGGGCACATGAAGGCAGAGGTGGTATGGCTGGGTGGGCACTGGAGGCCACGTGAGACACCACATTTAACCTCAAGGTGGAAGTGTGCAAGGGGAGCCCTGCCTTACGGCCCTGCATCTGAACAGGTAGGGACTGCCTGGCCACCCCCATTGAGGAGTGGCCTGTCAGACTGCCACACACAGTCACTGCCACAATGCTGGCTTGGGAAAGGGCACCTGCTCAGATTTCAAGTGGCTCTCTGTGGCTATCCTAGTGTCCACTCAGCCCTGGCTCCCCTGAGGCCTCTTTGCTCTAAGGGAGAAAAGGCAACAGGGCTTCTGCTGGCTCTGGGCAGGGGCAGGCAGCAGAGTGCTGCTATCATGGCTACAGAGTGTTAAGGGAGAGGCTCCCGGGCCTGCTGAGGTCTGGATGAATCCCTGGTTTTAGCAGCATTGATAGATATTGCACGGAGCAAGAGAAGTGCCTATCAGGGAGGAAGGAAACCAGGCCAGCTTTTTCTTTCTGTTCTTTTCACACTCCAGGGACTGGGCTTCTTACAGAACAGGCCCTTCCAGAAGGGCTAGTCCTAGGAGAACCCAAGTAGCTTCTCCCTGTCCAGTGACAATCCGATCCCTTTACTCCAACTGTGAGGTGAGGGTACGGAAACAGGAGTCCACTCTGGGGTACACAGATGCGTGATGAAGCTAGCCCTGAAGAAGTGGCCCTTCTAGCAGGTATCTGAGAGGCTGTGGGCCTGTGCACCCACCAAGTGTTTGGACCTGGATCCCTAGCAGCAAGGTGAGGACCAGTACGTACCCTGCTGACCAGCCACCAGCTCCCAGCACTCGGTCCTGCCAAGCAGCTACAAGGACCAGGCAACAGCAAGCTGCTGGTTCTAAGGGCTGAGCCCTCTGGGCTCTGGCTCCTGGACACTGGGTCTGACTTACCTCCCAGCAGATACATTATGTGGGAGTTGGGGAGACAGCCATTCAGAACAGGCTTGGAAAAGCGCACGCTGGAGTGTGAGGTAGAATACAGGTAACCGTGTGACTGGGGCTCTGTAGAATGGGTGGGTGCCTTTTGTTTCCTTTTCAGTGTGGGTGAGGTCTTCCTATTTGGCAGTGCCTGGCAGTGTCCCTGTAGCAGCACTGGGATCTGTAACAACACAGCCTGGTGGAGTGTAGTGGCCTTCCCAAGGGTGTACGGGCACTCGGAGGAGAGCCAGCTGGCGCCTACTCTGCCTCTGCCAGCCCCTAGCCCACGTCAGTGTAGTGATATGGAATGTTAGGTACAGGGGTACATCCTTCTTATCAGACAGACACAGACTGGCAATCTGTACAAACACAAAAGAATCCATTTTCAGAAAAATAAATTACTAAGGGGAGAGGAAGAAAGGGTCCACTTTGCTTTTCTCAATAAATATGCAATTCTGCTCACCTAAGACTTGAAAGGTATTATGAGGGGTGTCGGGGGTGGGTTCTAACATCAGGGTCCACAAAGGTGATTCTAAATAGAGCTGCAGCCCCAGTGCCTTGGTCAGGGGAGCCCCAACCCTTCTAGAGCTGCCCCGTTGGCCTCTTCCAAGCAGGTCAGAGCACCCGTGTGGTGAGATTCCAAAAGTGTCCTTGTGCCCAAAGTCTCAGATGCTCGGAGTGTGGCTAGAAACAGCTCGTTTGGATCCCACCTCTTTCAGAAAACAATGTACCAAATGGTGAGGCAGGAAGCCAGGTCCGGGATGGCCTCCTTCCCTGGCGTAGTACACTCTGTGGGCCAGCAGGGTCAGTTCTGCTGTAAAATGAGGTTTTCCAGTTCATCTGCAGAGCGCAGCAGGAAGGCCGCGGACTCTCGGTAGCCAGCAATGAGCTGCCGCACAGCACTGATCTCCGTGGGGCTAAGCTGGGCGGTGGGCATGGTCCTGCTGGTGCTGTTGCTGGAAGGGGTAGGCATGGGAGGGGTGGGGGTAGAGGCCCCGCCTTTCATGCTCAGGTCCGTGGGCCCTGTGGAGAGGGAAAGATGGTTTAGAGGATGTGAAACCCTCTGCCTGCATCTGGGAAGTAAGACATGCCCTTGGTGCCTTTGTGAATGGACAAAATTCAAGATCCTAGTCTATTTTCCTGATGGCTATATCCCCAGGGTCTAGAATGGAACTTACACATGACAAGGGTTCTAGGTTAATCCTCAGGATGAGCTTGCAAAGAAGGGGGTCTTACTGTCACCATATGACAGACACAGGTGAGTTAAGAGGTCTGCTCAAGATCACATGACATCTACCTTAGGAACAGGGTGGCATGCGCCAAGGGCCTGGGCTTTGGCATCTGGCAAAGCTTCATCCTGGCTTCCTGCCTCTGACTATGCCTTCCACTACTTTCTGAGGACTCTTACCAGACACATACCCAGCTCTAGTCCCCAGCTGAGTAGGATACAGCTTTGAGGTAAAGAAAACATGCCCATTAACACTGGAGCCTTACCCCCCTCCCCCATGATAGTCAAACTTGGAACAGATAGCCCCAGGAAAGAACTGTGGGACAAGTGCTATGAGAAAAGGCTGTTGGCAAGTCTGGAGCAACAGGTAGGCTGAAAGGGGAGATGGACAACGCTGAGCACCATACACAGTGAGGCCACAGAAGGACAGCCACAATGTACTCTGGCGTGTGTTTGGTTGGACTGGGGCAAGGCCCGTTTCCTAGCTTGGCCAGGCAGTGAGCACCCTGTCCTAGAAGTGCTGCAGGTGCTTGTGGATGGAAGAGGATGCAGGTATGTTGAGTCTCAGCACCTCAACTACTTCCTCTGAGGAGTTTCTCTGTCCCAAATGAGGAGTAAGGTTGATGTTACTCGGGTACTACTGGGCTGGAATGGCTATCAAAGGACCCAGGAGGTTTCCTGGAGAAATTCTCTACTGTCTGCCCTCTGCTGGCAAATTGTGGCAGCAAAGAGGGTGCCTCAAGTCTTGGGGGAGAGGGGACCCCAGGTCCCATCTCCCCTCTGCCTTTCCTAAGCAGCTCTGTGGAATGGGCTGCTGGCTTTGGGATTAAGCAAGTATATTCAAGTCTTGCTCTGTCACTTCATGGACAATTCTGAACTTTTCTAAGCCTCAGATCCAAAAACAAAGCAGGGAACCTCTGAAGAACAGAAGCCTCCATACGGCTTGGGAGGCACAGGCTGGGTACAACAGACAGGCCTTTCAGCCTGTCGGGGGGCGGGGGCATAGCTGTGGTGCCCACAGGGACAGACTTCTCAGTGGGTCTTGGGCTTTTGGAACGGACTCCTAGTAGACATGGACGTGCTTGGAGCTTGAAAGGCTTTCTTGTGTTTAGCAAGAAAACAACCACAGAGAGAACTTGGAAGAGTAACAGTCAGAGCCCTTGGTGGGCCTCCTGCTACCCCAGCTAGTTGTTTCCCTGCTGTTGCCCATCCCCTTCTGTACGTCCCTGCTTGCATCCTGCATCCTGGAGGTTATTTTACAGGTAATGTACAGTGTGAATCTTTTCTGGCCTATCAGAATCTTTTCTGGTCACAGTCCTCCTTTGCTTAGAGTCCTCTGACCATTTCCTTCTGCTGCCTGCAGTGGAGATGGACCAGAAGCCTGCTGCACTTCCTTACTGCACTACGAGTTTTTTGTTTTTCTTTTTTGAGAGAGGGTCTCACTATTTTGCCCTGGCCAACCTAGAACTCACTATGTAGATACCAGGCTGGCTTCATAAAGATCCATCTGCTTCTGCCTCTCAAGTGCTAGGATTAAAGATGTACATTACTACACCCAGATTTATCATATGGTTTCGAAGGCAAGGCTTACTCATCCCTGCACCCATACTGTTTTATGCTTCTGTAGAGATGGACAAACCTTACCTTTGGAGACATCTAGACTTCATGTAACATCTGGGGATAAATTATGGAAATGACAGCTGGGAGTGGTGGCACATGCCTTTAATCCTAGCACTTGGGAAGCAGAGGTAGGAGGATCTCTGTGAGTTCAAGGCCAGCTGGTCTACATAGTGAGTTCCAGGTCAGCTGGGGCTACAGGGAGACCCTGTCTCAAAAAGACCAAAAAA